>NW_006204961.1:0-339 GCF_000334495.1 Tupaia belangeri chinensis
GACTCCACCATAAAAAACTATTATAAATAGGAGCCAGCAGGTGGCGTGGTAATTAAGGTGCTGAATATTTCCACATGTCCAACTATGGTTCGAGTCCTGAACCAGGTGGCTTGCTTTCTCACTTTCCCTCTCTCTCTGTGTGTATCTATCGCTGGCCAAATTAAAATATATGAATGAATAAATTAAAAATTAAATAAATAATTCTTTAAAAAACTAAGTTCAATAAAGTTGTAGAAAACAAAAACAATATACAAAACTCCATAGCATTTCTACAACAAATTGTAACAGTGAGAAAACAATCCCATTAACAGTAGTCAGCTCCCCCCAATATAATAATAC
>NW_006204961.1:424-757 GCF_000334495.1 Tupaia belangeri chinensis
GTGTATCTATCACTGACCAAATTAAAATATATGAATGAATAAAAAATTAAATAAATAATTCTTTAAAAATTATAAATTCAGTAAAATTGTAGAAAATAAAATACACAAAACTCCATAGGATTTCTATAACATATAGTAACAGAAAATAATCCCATTAAAAGTAGTCATCTTCCCCCAATATAATAATAAAAGACTTCAGAATAAGTTTAATCATGAAGGTGAAAAATCATTACACTAAAATTATAAACCATTGATGAAAAAAACTGAAGAAAACTCAAGTAAATTAAAAGATACCCATGTTCGTGGATTGAAAGAATTAATATTGTTAATGTC
>NW_006204962.1:0-953 GCF_000334495.1 Tupaia belangeri chinensis
CTTGAACAAAAACCACACCCAACAAACCTAGCTCCCAAGAAGATGGTTCACAGGATTTGTAGGATTCTTAGCCACAAATGAAAAGTAAAATCATGTAAATAAAAGTAGATAGAACAATATTCTCTTCACTGCTGTTGAATGGACGCCCCTGTATAAAGTCCTCCAAGGAACTGCTTTGAACTGTTTTCCAGCAAGGCACAGCAGGAGCTCCCAGTTTGTTACCTTCAGGCTCACCTTTGAATCCAAATATAAACTCAAGGTCCTGCCTCAGGGACCAATGTCTCCAGGTGTAGATAGCATGGTCCACACCTGGTGCATAGAGATATCCTAGAACTGGGTTCCTAGAGGGACCTACAGGAGACACCTCTGCCCCAAAAGGATTTAATTTTTAATTTTATTTGAAATTTAAAGACAGTTTTTAGATATAGAATCAAGAAAAGCTAGTTTAAGCTAATTCATACACAGAAATTTATGAGCAGGGTTTATCACACTGACAGGTACAACATCAGCACTATCCTCCATCTTTTTTTTCCCGTGTGTGCAGGTGTACTGACACATTTGATTTCCATTATCCATATTCACATTATTAACATTTCAGAAGATCTAGTAAAGTGTAATTAACTAGCACATGATCAAGGCAGCATGGAAAGAACACAGAAGTACATTCCAAATGCACTTGGCTATCTTTCAATTTTTTAAGAATTTTTTTAAAAATAATTATTCTTTAATTTGACAAGAGAGAAAGACAGAAAGAGAGGAAAAGTGTGGAAGCGAGCCACTGTGTCTGGGACTCAATCTGCGGTCAGCTGTATGGGAGTCAAGCATCCCACCCACCACACCACCTTTTGGCCCCAATGCACTTGGCTATCTTGATGATGATCTTTCAAACATTTATATTTTCCTGCCCATCTAAAAGGTCTTCATAAAGAGAAAAGTGATTATAAAGCAATAAG
>NW_006204962.1:1547-2646 GCF_000334495.1 Tupaia belangeri chinensis
AAAAGGGATGAGGCACTTACCCATATATCACAGTTTGTCCTGGAAGACAATGCCAAAATAATAAAGAGTTGAGAGAGGGACTAGCAGTTAGCATAATGGCTATGTCGCTGGACTCCCACATAGTCAACCGCAGTTTGCGTCCCGGACCCGGTGGCTTAAACTCATGCCGGGCGCATGTGCGTGTGTGCCCAAGATCCCGAGAGGATAATGGAGGAGAAGGGATTGCAGTGTGGCCATCCCCTATGGGGGGTGATTTCTTGCTTTCTGTCTCTCTGTCTCTCTCTGTCTGTCTGGTGAGCGCACGCACCCTATAGCAAAAAACCTCTCAAAAAAAAAAAAAAGAGTTGAGAGAGCCTCAGGTGGATTCAGCTGGGCCAGTTAGACTGCTTGAAAGGAAAGGCTATTTATTCAGTACTCAGAACTTAACCACAGAAACCATGGAATGGGTGAGTGGTAGTAAAGATGGACTTGAGAGGCTGCCGAGTGCTGGAGGCGCCATTGGAGCCTGCTTGACTGTGAGCCCCACTTAGCAGCTGGAGGTTGGGCCACAGAGTTACCGCCAATGGCTCTTGGTCCCTGGCCCCTCAGTAGCAGGGCTTGCAGTGCCATACTGAAGCGAGTTCGAGTTTGCGCTGCTGAGCCTCCAGGTCCCCGAAGTGGGTGCTTTGCCCGTCTGCCTGGCCCCACTCAGGTCCTCAGGCCACTGGACGCTAAGCAACCACCGCTGCTGACCCCACTGCCAACTGCAGCAGCCCGCCCACCTGCAGCCAGGGGCGCCTTCCATCTTCAGAGCAAATTTTTCAGAACATAAAACAAGAATATAGTCCTTATCAGAGGTGGAGACTTTTAGAAGTTGTTCTTTATCAGAGTGAAGTTTGTCCTTTGTAGAGTCAGCCTCACTCCTCAGCACTCACAGCACCTCGTTCTCCAGGTTCTGCTGGGATGAAGAAGGACCAGCCCACCTTTACTCTCCAAGTTATGCGAGCATCTCTTAAGATAAAGACTATGAAGATGAAATTTGGGAGCAGTATGAGCAAATCCCCAATACCGAACTAGCAGAACAATGAGTCTTTTGTGAAATTCACACATGATCAGATAA
>NW_006204963.1:0-3002 GCF_000334495.1 Tupaia belangeri chinensis
CTCCTTGTCTGCTCACTTAAATTTGTGTTTAAAATAAACTGTTTCAATTATTTCCACAGAGCTTGGCTATTTCTATCATGAGTGCTTTGATATTGATTTGGTTAGAAGTGAGGCACAGACACTAGAATTTTTAGTGTATTTCCAAAAGAGGAGGCTGCTCGTGATGGTTTGGATTATAGCTTGTCCCCCTAAGTTCTTGTTTGGGAATGCAGTACTGGAAGGTGGAGAGAAGCCTGTGAGTGCTAACTGTGAGTGCTAACTGGATCGCAGTGGTTCCATCATAGAGCCACCACTTTCATGAATACATCAACAAGGTCTGATGAGACGCAGTGAGTGTGAGCTCTCTGAGAAAGGGTTTTTTCTTGTGAGAGCTGCTATTTATAAACAAGAGCTACCCACAGCTTGTGCACTTTCCTGAGATTCTCTGTGCTCATGTTGACCATGCTGTAGTCCTGTCTGATGCCAGGTCTATGCCCTCAAACTTTTCTGCCTCCAGGATTGTGATTCAATAAGCCTCTTTTTTACAAATATCATCCAATTTCAGGCATTTCTGTTAGTGATGCAAAAAGAAAAAAGAAAAAGAAAAACTGAGACACCAGCAGAGCAGGAAATCCTCGTACTGTGTATTTTACAACCTCTGATAGTGTAACAAGAAGATTAGCTCCTGAAAACACCCTCAGTTAGGATCAGAGGAACCATCTGAAAATGACCTGTGGATGTGTCTACCGTGGGAACCTTCCTGCGTTTGTTGGGTCCACACATGCTCCCAGTCAGAGCAGGCTGAAGACTTAGGGTTGATCATGGAACAGATTCTGTTGGTGGTGCTCTCTCTCTCCCTCTGGTAATGGCATGTGCCCTCTAGCAATTAAAAAAAAACTTCAAATAAAACTTCTGTCTCCATAATTAAACTTATTACCATCAGCTGAAAACCTGGCTGTCTCATCTTCCATCTGCATACGTCAACAAGCACTCCTGTTCACATAATGAGTCTGGCTCTGTGTGCTTTTTCATGACTGGCTTTTCCACAAAACAGTGTTTAGTGGCCACTGCTTATCAGGAATTATAGGTATCCTCATTTTCGCTAATAGTTGCCCCAGAATTTAACAGGATGTTTCCCCATAATTAGTCATTTTTCCAGTGAGGCTCTTTCCTGTTAGTTTTCACTACCTGCTACTCTCAACACACTGTAATCAGCATGCCTGTGTGTTTATCTTTCTGGCACATTAGGTTATAAAAAATAGAATGTTTTTTTGAGAGATTTTTTGCTACAGGGCATATGTGCTCACTGCAGAGACAGAAAGTAAGAAATCACCCCCCACAGGGTGTGGCCACACTCCAATGCCTTCTCCCCTAATCTCCTCCCAGGATTTTGGGCATGCACCTAATGTGAGTTTCAAGCCACTGAGTTTGGGACTTGAGCCATGGTTTGGCCACATGGGAGTCCAGTGCCTTAACCACTACAACACCTGCTGGTCCCATATTTACTTCTAAGTATATGATTAAGTTTGGTGCTATGATAACATGCATTGCTCTATTAATTTCAAGTGTGGCTGTTAGCAAGTCAACACACATTCGCATGTTGATATTGTACCTTTAAACACTCTCTTTAATTCCCTTCATAATTCTCATTGCATTGGGGAGCTTTTTAAAGTATCTCCCTACGAGGAACCGTGTGCAGAAGGGAGAGATTATTTTTTATTTCTCTTCTGCTCATTTCTCTATTATCTTATTGCTCTGTTGGATCCCCCAACACTGTTCTGAGTGAAAGTGGGGCAAACAGTTGTCCTTGTCCTGTTTGATATTAGAGAACCCTTCAAGGCCAGCCTCCCCTCCCTCCACACTCACCCTCTTCATACTTGTGAAACATGTTATTCCTAATGATATTTTTACTTATGTCCTCTGTGTTTGGATAATACTGTCAGTTTTCCGAAGAGGGGATGCTTCCTGTCTTGTGTTCACTGTGTCCTGAGCTCCTACAGCCACCTCTGGAGCCTGGTGTACTGCAGATACTCAGTAAATGGTGTGGACAGGTGACCTCCAGGCCGGTGGCTCGTCTGGGTCAGACCTAGTTAGACTCTGTGCCCTCAATCACTGTTAGGACTGAATTGTAGGATCCCAAATTCATGTGCTTACAACCTCACCCCCAGTGTGTCTGTATAGAAACTGAACCTCTGCGGAGGTCGTTAGAGATAATGAGGTCTTAATGGTGGGATCCTTATCCTGGGAAGTGGTGTATTTATAAGAAATCTGAACACAAACTACACAATGCCAAATTGTCACTATGTGGGGACAGCCAGAACAGCAACCTGCAGGCTGACTTGGAGAACTTGGAACCATCTGCTGGCACTTAGATCTGGACTTCCAGCCTCTAGACCAGGAAATAAATGCCTATTTGTGAAGATGCCTCACCTGCAGCATTTACTGTAGGATCCTCAGCAGACTTAGGGATTCTTCCTGGCATCTAAGAATATTCTTTGATTGAGAGAAGTGCACACATGTTATAGATAAATGTTACTGGACAGGCTCTCAGTCCCCAGCTTCAGGCCAAACAAAGGAAGCAGGTGATTTGGTCCAGGTTGGGTGCTGAGCAGAGAAGTCCCAGGGCTGGGGAGACAGCAGGCTCTTGTCTCACTTAGCCCCTGGCCTGGAGCATTGTGGGTGCACTATGGCTATCATCCTAGCACTAACAGTGATAATCAGCCCTGTCCACGGCCTGGAGCCCTGAGATGGCCAGGGAGGCCAAGGTTCCAGACTTAGAGGCAGAGAATCAATCCAGAACCTCCAAGGATCCATTGCTATCATTATAGATGAGGAGACTGGGCGCTGTCCCTAGGAGCTGTTGATATCAGTGCACAGAATTGCCATCAATGTTGTTGCTGCTTCCAGTGCAGAAAATGATACCCTCTGGCCCAGGGACGCAG
The DNA here is from genome assembly GCF_000334495.1 of Tupaia belangeri chinensis. Classification (NCBI taxonomy): domain Eukaryota; kingdom Metazoa; phylum Chordata; class Mammalia; order Scandentia; family Tupaiidae; genus Tupaia; species Tupaia belangeri. Next base: position 2,922 of record NW_006204963.1, read on the forward strand.
ACCTTGAGGGCAGCTGAATCAGCATGAACTGGGCCCAGGTCAGTGGAGGTGGGAGAGACACAGAGAGGGTGATTCTGGGCC
>NW_006204963.1:3741-4462 GCF_000334495.1 Tupaia belangeri chinensis
CCTCTCTGGTGGCCAGAGCTCTCCTTCCTCTGTGGATGCCACAGCTCTGAGGAGGATGGAGGTCTTCCTCCAGAGATGGGAAGCTGATGGGGATTACACCCTTGTGTGTGTTCTTGGAGGGGGATGCTGGGAAATCTGTGCTTTGTCTCCACATTCCACCTTTTTGAAATTAGTTACCCACATACTTCAGAAAAGAGATTTAGTCATAAGAGTCCATTCTCCAAGCACAGGCACACAAGGGTCAGTAATCGGCTGGTTCTGTCCCCTCTGTTTTACATATTTGGAGAATGTTCTTGGTCGTGGTGTAGTTTGTGTGCCCCAATGCAGCACTGCTTAGAGTTTAGATAGAGAGAAGATGTTGGTCATTGTGTGCACATCCATATAGACAGGCAGGTAGGCAGACAGATAACACTGACTTATTCACTGTTATCTATATATTTGGAGCTAGCCCAGGCTAACCATGGACACTGGGAGCAGGGAGGGAAGGGAGAGCGATGGATGACCCATCACCACTCCAGAGGCTGGGAGGAGCCAGTAGGTGGGCAAGTTGCCACTCTGCAGCCTGGGTCACAGTGAGTGTGAACAGGTGAGAAGTGACTCTCTGGAACAGTGCAAGGCCTAGGACTGACCACCCCAGCAACACAGCAAAGGCACAGCGAACCTCAGCTACCAGAAGATGCAGACCTGGCGGAGCCCAGGTGCGTGAGCTCACCAGAGAGAC
>NW_006204964.1:0-1883 GCF_000334495.1 Tupaia belangeri chinensis
AAATAGACTTTAGGACAAAAATTGTAAGAAATGACAAAGAAGGACATTATATAGTCATAGAAGAGTTAATTAATGTAGAAGACATAACAGCTACAATATTTATGCACCCTACTCAGGAGCATCCAAATATGTGAATAAAAGACTGCTAGGTCAAAAAGGAGAGATAGGTAACAACACTAAATGTTGAAGATCTGAACATCACATTATCTTTAGACAGATCATATAGACAAAAAAATAAGCAAATCTATACACAACCTAAATGATACCATAAATTAAATAGACATGACAGACATTTCACCCCAAAATCATAAAATATGTGTTGTTTTCACCCCTACATGGGACATTTTTAAATATTGACCTTATGATAGAGCACAATTCAAGTCTTTACAAGTTCAAAGACATAAAAATTTCTTCCAGCATCTTCTCTGACCATCATGGACTTAAACAACATTAATTTCTGGAATAATCATTGAAAATACACAAACACAAAAAACTAAACAATGTACTCTTGAATGACTTTAGAACTACTGAAGAAATTAATACCGAAATCAAAAGATTCATGGAAACCAATGATAACGAGTACATGAGTTTTCATAATCAGTGGGAAACAGCAAAAGCAGTCATAAGAGGGAATTACAAAGCAATAAGTGCACATAAGAAAAAGATGGAAAGATGGCAAATGTACAACCTTACATCATGCCTCAGAGAATTACAAAAACAACAAAAAAATTTAAAAAGGTAAATAAAAATGATAGGAGAAAGAAAATAATAGATTTGAGCAGCAAAGAAATGAAATAAAAAATAAACAAACTATACAGAAAATAAATGAAAACAAAAACAGGTTCTTAGAAAACATAAACAAGATCAACATACCTTTAACTAGACTAATTAAGAAAAAGAAACCAGATAAATCAAATTTACAATGAAACAGGCATTATTACAACAGACACAATAGAAATACAAAATATCATTAGGAGATACTATGAGTGACTATATGCCAACACACAAGAGAAACTGGATGATGTGGACAAATATTTTTGATCAAAATTGAATCAGGAGGGGGAACCAGCAGTTAGCGTAATGGCTATGTCGCTGGACTCCCACGTAGTTGACTGTGGTTTGCGTCCCGGACCTGGTGGCTTAGAACCCACGCCTGGCGCATGTGCGTGCGTGCCCAAGATCCCGAGAGGAGAATGGAAGAGAAGGGATTGCGGCGTGTCCATCCCCTCTGGGGGGTGATTTCTCGCTTTCTGTCTCTCTGTCTCTCTCTGTCTGTCTGGCGAGTGCACGCGCCCTATAGTGAAAAACCTCTCCAAAAAAAAAAAAAATTGAATCAGGAGGACATAGAAAGCCTGAAATAGACCCATAAACAAGCATAAGATTAAATCAGTAATAAATAACTTGCCAATAAAGAAAAGCCTAGGTTTTGATTATTTGACTTTTGAATTCTACAAAACTTTAAAAACGAGTTAAACTTAATGTCACTCAAACTATTTCTAAAGAGCCAAAAAGAAGGAATCCTCCCAAATTCATTTAATGAAGCCTCTATCACCTTCATTCCCAAAACAAATAAGGATATGACAAATGAAAAACAACAGACCAATAGCTCTGATGCATATAGAAGCAAAAATTCTCAACAAGATACTAGCAATTATTATCCAACAACATAAAAAAAGATTTTCCATCACAACCAGGTAGACTTTATTCCAGGGATGTAAGGATAGTTTAACATATGCAAAACAATTAAAAAAACATATTGAAAACCAGCAGTTAGCATAATGGCTATGTCACTGGACTCCCACGTAGTCTACTGAGGTTCACGTCCTGGACCCGGTGGCTTAAAACTCACGCCGGGTGCGTGTGCGTGCGTGCCCAAGATCCCA
>NW_006204964.1:1910-2301 GCF_000334495.1 Tupaia belangeri chinensis
CCCCCTGGGGGGTGATTTCTCACTTTGTGTCTCTATGTCTCTGTCTGTCTGGCGAGCACACGCATCCTATAGTGAAAAACCTCTCCAAAAAAAAAATTAACAGGAAGAAAGATAATAACCATATGATCATTTCAACCAATGCAGAAAAAGAATTCAACAAAATACAACATCCCTGGGACCAGCACTTAAAGTAATGGCTATCTTGCTGGACTCTCATGTAGTCAACTGCTGTTCAGATCCTGGATCTGATGGCTTAACTCACGCCAGGCATAGGTGTGTGCATGCCCAAGATCCTGAGAGGAGAATGGAGGAGAAGGGATTGTGTTATGGCCATCCCCTGGGTGAGGGGGCAGTGATTTATTGCTTTTTGTCTCTCTGTATCTCTCTGTCT
>NW_006204965.1:0-3720 GCF_000334495.1 Tupaia belangeri chinensis
TCCCGACATTTAAGTTGGCCATTGTCTCAGTTGCTATTTAGTCCTTTTTTCTGGCTGTTAATTCTTTAGTTTTCCTGGAACAGTACTTTCCCCAGGATTTTTTGAAGAGCTAGTCTAGTGTTTGCAAATTCTTTCAGGTTTGTTTGTCTGAGAAGACTTTAATCTTTTTTTCCCATATGAAGGATAATCTCCCAGGATATAATAGTCTTAGTTAAAATTGTTTCTCTCTTAAAACTTTCAATACGTCTTTCCATTCTTTCCTTGCTTGCATTGTTTCCATTGAGAGGTCCGGTGTTAGCCTGATGGCATGGCCTTTGTAAGTCACCTCTTGTTTCTTTCTTGTCAGTTTTAGTATCATGTCTTTATCTGTGGTCTTGGACAGTCTGGCTAAGATGTGCCTTGGGGAAGATCTTCTGGGGTTGATTCTATTTGGGGTCCTTTGTATTTCTTGGGTCTGGATGCTTGAGTGCCTCTCTAGACTTGGGAAATTTTCTTCCAGGATTTCATTGAATAGATTTTGCATGCTGTTATTAGTTTCTTCATGTTCTTGGATGCCAATTATTCTGATGTTTGGGCATCTAATGGAATCTAGTATTTCTTGTATGTTATCCTCGTGTTTTTTGGCTATTTTCTCTATCTTTTAGGTGTTTTTTCTAGGTCAGAGGTTTTATCTCCTACATCAGAGATTCGTTCTTCAGCATGGTCTAATCGACTTTTAATATCTTTGAGAGAGTTTTTGATTTCCTGTATTACAGACTTTATATCTAATAGTTCCACCTCATTCTTTCTCAGAGTGTCCATTTCTTCTTTTATATCTTTCATAATCTCCTGTAGTTCATTGTCTCTTTTTTGTTCCAACTCGTAGAATTTGGTCACCATGAATGTTCAAAATTCTTTGTCTGACATTTTGGTAACATCCTCCATATTTATGAAAGATGGAGGGGAGTTACCCTTTTTCTTTGGTGGAGACATATTTCCTGGTTTTTTCAGACCTGAGGCTCTTCTACTTCTAGCCATTGTAAAATATATTCACTTTTGAATACCTCTTACAGGAACGTTTCTCTGAGTAGGAGTAAGTGTGTTTCCTTTTTGCCACAAATTGATGTTTGCCGAAGTCTCTCTTCTGTTGTTTTTAGCAATGTGGTCTCAAGAGGAGTACTCTACTGAGGTGTCTGGAGAGCAGTATCTCTTTTTTCACAGGTGGATGAGTACAAAGGAGGATCCCATAGAACCTAACATTACTAGGGAATTTCAAATCTCTGATTCTAGACTGTCTAGTCCCTCTGCCAGGGTGGATCATGATGAGAGGGTAAAATGAGAGAAAAGAAAAGACGACAGAGAAGAATAAAGAAAAATCACGGCACACGATTTCACCAGAGGCCTGGAGATGGAGCTACTGCCTGCAGGGGAAAGGACAGTCTTTGGAGAAAAGAAGAGGATGGTATTAACAGAAGAATAGAGAAGCCAAAGAAAAAAAGCAGAAAAAAATGCTTACCTACCTAATGGGCTGGGTCTTGGGCTGGGGAGACTAGAAGTGAGGTGGGGGGCAGGTGCCCCTGCCTCAGTATCCCTTGCTGACCAGAGACCTGTAGATGGAGCTGCTACCTGCTGCAGGGGAAAGGACAGTCTTGCTAATAACATAATATTGAATGGGAAAACATGGAAAATTTTTCAGCTTTAAACTAGAACAAGACAGAGATGCCCACTTTCTTCTCTCCCATTCAACATAGATACTGGAAGTACTAGCTAATACAGTCAGATGAAAGAACAAAATGAAAGGCATACAAATTGAAAAAAAAATACTACATTGTCCCTATTTGTGGCTGACATGATTATATAATGGTTCAGTAGAAAAGTTTTGATGCATTTTCTACAACCCATTATAGAGAAAAACTTAAAGAATCCATCAAATATCTCTTAGATGAAAGAAATAAAGCAGGAAAGTTACAATATACACATCCAGCATACAAAAATTTGCAGTAGGCTATCTGCATAGCACAATAGTTAAATACTATGTGTAGGGAGCCAGGTCCCACATAACCACCTGTAGTTTGAATCCAAGGCCCTGATTGCTTGAGAAACACATTGAATGTATGTGTGTGTGTATATTTTCAAAATCCTGAGGGGAAGGAGAGTTGGAGGAAATGGATTGCAGCATCCCCTGAGGACTCTAGCTATGTCAGTTTAGTCCAGAAGATAGTTCCCAGGTAGGTTTATAGTCTATAATAGCCATTATATGCCCACTGTAGGCTGCTTTCTCTCTCTCCCTGACTCTCTGTCTCTCTATCACTCTCTCTAGCAAGTGCATAAACCATTGTGTAATTACAAATATCTGTAGCATTTTCTACACTAGCTATGAATAAACAGAGAGAAATGAAAAAGGTAATCCTATTCACAATAACTACAAAAATATTTGGAAGAAATCTAATCAAGAAAGTGAAAGACCTCTATGAAAAAAAATTATACAAACTGAACAAGTTACTTGAAAAATTACAAAAACCAAGAAGACATTCCTTCTTCAAGAATGTGAAGAATCAACATAGGTCCTATGCCTACACTACCCCACAGTGATCTACAAATTTTTGCAATTCCTACCAAAAAACCAGCAACATTCTACAAAGAAATAGTTACAAAATGTATGCAGAATCACAAAACATCCATGGGACCAGCAGTTAGCATAATGGCTATGTCACTGGACTCCCATGTAGTAGACCGCGGTTCAAGTCCTGGACCTGGTGGTGTAAAGTCATGCCAGGCGCATATGTGTGCATGGCCATGATCTGAAGAGGACAATGGAGGAGAAGGGATTGTGGCATGGCCATTCCCCCTGGAAGATGACTTCTCACTTTCTGTCTCTCTCTGTCTCTAGTGAGTGCATGCACCCTGTAGCAAAAAAAAAAAAAAAAAAAGGTACACATAATCAGACCAATATTGAGCAAAAGGAATAAAGTTGGAGACATCTTATTTCATGGCTACAAATGCATTGTAAATCCATAATCACCAAAAACAGCATGGTATTGGCACAAATACAGACGTACAGGCCAACTGAACACAATAAACAGAAAAAGGAACATACATTCAACTGACTTTTGACAAAGGCCACAGATCAATCCTGTGGTAAAAAAGACAGTTTTCAATAAATGGTTCTGGAAGAACTGAATATCCACCAACAGTAGAGTGAAACTAGGTCATCTCTTAGCAGTTACAATTAATTCAAAATGGATTAAAGACTTCAATATAACAGTCAAATCTACAAACATATTGAAAAAATATGTAGGAGAACCACAACATATTGGAGTGCAAAGACTACTGAAATAATACAAAGACTACTTAAATAAACAAAACCACCAAAACTAGAGAAACATGATTACACAAGATAAAATATTTCTGCGCAGCAAAGGAAACAAAAAACAGAACAGAGAGACAATGACACTGTAACATAAAAAACCATAAGAGGGAACAAGCAGTTAGCGTAATGGCTATGTCGCTGGACTCCCACGTAGTCGACCACGGGTCGCGTCCCGGACCTGGTGGCTTATAACTCTTGCCGGTCACTTGTGCGTGCATGCCCAAGATCCCGAGAGGAGAATGTTGGAGAAGGGATTGTGGCATGAGCATCCCCCCTTGGGGGTGGTTTCTCGCTTTCTATTTCTATATGTCTCTCTGTCTGTCTGGCGAGTGCACGCAGCTGGAGGAGTCCCACCCGGCGGGGCTCCAGGA
>NW_006204966.1:0-768 GCF_000334495.1 Tupaia belangeri chinensis
AGGAACTGAGGAGAAGGAGGAAGAAGAGAAGGAGGAGACCTCAGAGGAGAAAAACGAGGAGGAAAAGACAGAGGAGGAAAAGAAGAGAAAGAAGATGATAATGAACAAGAAGAACTAAATGTCAAACAGCAAAGTCGGTATAAATATATAAGGAACAACTCTAATGTCCGTGTTTGAAAGAATGCAATGAAGAGTAAGAATAAAATCATTTCAAACTCACTATATAAAAGCAAAGACCTCTCAGACTATTTGCAATGGAGAGGGACAATGACTAACACACTCACAGATATATTTAGACTCGTAATTAAGGAAATAATTACAAAGTAATGTTTTTTATGACACCTCTTGTCCCCTATTAGATAAACATTTAATTTTCATTTGAATACCCAATAAGAGAAATATAATGCAAAATACATAACTCACCTGGATGGAGTCTCTGAAAGAAAGGGCGCAGTGGAAAAGTCTGAATTTTGTCCTGAATGATTGATGATGGAGGCTGAAGCTCTGTTCCTGGATGAGACAGAAGAAGGAGGTAAGTATTGATTTTCAAGCCAGACTCAAGACTGCAAAAGAAATAACCATGCCTGTCCAGCCCAAGACTGAATTCTCTCAGGGAAAATAGCAGAAGAGATCTGTTACAAAGTAGCATTTGCAAACAATCCATTGACCTGGATCTTTTGTCTTTCTTTTGGGTAGACCACATACGTGCTCACTAAAGAAACATAGAAACAGAGAGGGAAAGTGAGAAAGCACTCTGCCCCATAGGAA
>NW_006204966.1:1014-2796 GCF_000334495.1 Tupaia belangeri chinensis
AGAGAGAGAGAGAGAGAGGAAGTGAGAAAGCAAGCTGCCAGGTCCAGGACTCAAGCCATAGTTGACAATGTGGGAGTCTAGCACCTCAACTACCACACAACCTGCTGGCATCAGTTTCAATCTTCTCAATGACTATGGAAACATACTAAAATATACCCAGTAACACATTTAAAAAATAATAAAAGTTCTCACTTTATTGCATCTTCCTCCAAACTTAGTCATCTATTTTCCTGTTTCCTTAACTGCAAAACTCCATGTATATAATCTGATTTTACCATTCACATTTCCCATCTTTTTCTCATTCATTGGACTTTCATTTCCATCCCTTAATTGTCAACAATTATTCCTGCCTCACTGAGTCTAACTGAAATTTACCTCTTTAGCATTTGAAATAAATTATTTCTATATTAATTGTTCAACCAACTTTCTGCAAGCACAGCGAACTCTCAGGTCTGAGCTGGATTGGATTGGTTCTCTGGTGATCTTAGGTAAGCTTTTGCAGCTTTCACTTTCTCCTAACCTTTCCTGGAGCATCCACTGGGTACACTCAGACTCAGCTTGACAGAGTCTCTGAAAGAATGGGTACGGTGGAAAAGTCAGAATTCTGTCCTGAAAGGTTGATGATAGGGGCTGAAGCTCTGTTCCTGGATAAGACAGAAAAAGGAGGTAAGTATTGATTTTCAAGACAGATTCAAGACTGCAAAAGAAATAACCATGCCTATCCAGCCCAAAACTGAACTCTTCCATGGGAAATACCAGAAGAGTTCTTTACAACCCACTGTGTCCTCTCATTTGGCACATTTTCATCTTATTAGTCCAACTCCAAACACCTAATCAGATCCCTGTTGGGTGCTTGGTCAAGACAGAAAGGAAACTTTTCCTGTTGATTTTAGGTTTCCCTTGGGAACATGTTAGAAATCAAATGAATCAAGTTTATTATTTCTTCCCCATGAATTCTTAGACTTCCAGAGGCACATCCTTAGGAGTTTGCCTTTTGTGGGGGAGGGGCTTAGAATGATTTATTTAATTAATTAATTTTAATTTGCTATAGGGCATGTGTGCTTTCCAGAGAGAGAAAGCAAGAAGCAAGCAGCTGGGGTTCGGCAGTCATTTGGCAGTCCAGTGCTTTAATCATCACACCACCCACCAGCCCCCATCCTTACGAACTCATACTAACTTGAGTTAAACATTTCCCCCAAAGTCTAAGACTGAGAAATATGTCTTTTTTCTTCTTTTCTTGAGAGGTTTTAGCTATAGGGTCCATGTGTTCGCCAGAAAGATAGAGAGAGAGATAGAAAGCAAGAAATCACCCCCCACCCCCGGCCATGCCTCAATCCCTTACCCTCCATTCTCCTCTCAGGATCTTGGGCACGCATGCACACGTACCCAGCTTGAGTTTAAGTCATGGGGTCCGGGACTCGAACCGTGGTCAACTACATGGGAGTCCAGTGACATAGCCATTACGCCAACTCCTCTGGTCCTGAGAAACATGTCTTGACTAGCCCCTTTGGACCTTCAAAGCATTGCATTATGGTGAAGATACAGTTTTCATATCTCCAGAAATCTGTTATTTCTCTTTACATTGGGGAAGATTTGATTGAGGACAGGTTTACTAATAAAAATTCTACTATACACAGGATAAAGCTGTACCACATAGAATAATCTTGCCCAGAATTTCAGTTATGCTAAGTTTGAAAAACTCTGATTCAAAAAAAAAATATCTGTAGGTGGGATAATAGAGAGAAAAAGTATAGATATGGGAGACCATAAAGGAGGAGAGTG
>NW_006204967.1:0-802 GCF_000334495.1 Tupaia belangeri chinensis
TTTTTTTAACTTTAGTTTCATGATGTGGCATTTTAGCATTTTAGACCTCACTTTGCTCTGCCCTGTTGGGGCCTAGGACAGGAGCTTAATTCAAGACAAGGGCATCCTGTGATTTTTATTTAATTTTTAACAATTTCTTTCTTTTGTAGGGACCAGGAGTTGGAGTAATGGCTATGTCACTGGACTCCCATGTAGTTGACCACAGTTTGAATCCTGGACCCGGTGGCTTAAATCCACACTGGGCACATGTGTGTGCATTCCCAAGATCCCGAGAGGAGAATGGAGGAGAAGGGATTGCGGTGTGGCCATCCCCCCTGGGATGGCCACTTTCTGTCTCTCTTTCTGGTGAGGGCATGTCCCCTATAGCAAAAACCTCTTGAAAACAAAAAACAAAACAAAACAAAACAAAATCTTTCTTCTGCTTTCCATGTCATGTCTTTTCACTTCACTGGTCAGACTTCCTTACCTGGTGGAATAAACACACCTTCATTCCAGAAGGGTCTGAGCCCTCAGTAGTTCTGCCTCTCCCTGGTTACTGTGGTTTTCCAGTAACCTTTACACTGAACTTGGAAGTACGAAGAGGCAGTACATTGATTAACTGGAGCCATGCGCCTGGTCAAGGCTTTCTGCAACTCACTCTGCCTCTGGAAATTCTCTCCATTCACATCCTACTCTGACACTCATCACTTCCTCTGGTAGCTGTCCTCTTCTTTCCTCCTGGTAAAGACACGAAATAGGAACCCAGGCCCTTACCTTAATTTCCTAAATGGACACAGCACCAGTTTTTCACCAGTAACAGAAA
>NW_006204967.1:1116-1316 GCF_000334495.1 Tupaia belangeri chinensis
TCTTAAATACCAAAAGAAAAATGACATCCATCCCATCCACAGTTAAATTTGGCCTACCCTAAACCAATTCAAGAGCAATCAAACTTTTTTTTTTTAATGAGACAGGGTCTCAATCACTGACATGATCCTCCTTCCTCAGCCTCCTGAGTCTCTGGGATTACAGACAAGTACCACCACATCCGGCCTTCAGGTTGGACCAC
>NW_006204968.1:0-783 GCF_000334495.1 Tupaia belangeri chinensis
TACGAGTGGTGCTCCCTAGATAAGCATGACCCAGGGCAGGGCCAGTTGACCTCACCACAGGCTCAGCTGTCACAGGAGGAAAAAATATATGTTGGAGAATTTGCAAAGATAATGTGGAGGTTGCTGATTCACCAGGTTGTAAAAGTAAGATTGTTTCATCTGGATTTACTAATATCACAAAGAAGCAAGAAAAAATGTAAATACATTTTGGGTTATATTCAGTTCTGTAAATTATTAAAACCTTAAATATATATTTTTTTCTTTTCCTTTTTCTCTCTTTCTTTTTTTTTTTTTCTATCCTTCCTTGCCCTTTTGGGGCATTTCTTACTCATGATTACCTCAATGAAAGGATAAAGTGAGAAAAAGGGCAAGTGAGATTTAGGTCAGCCAATTCTGCTATTCCTAATAGCTCTATTAGTAACATCCTGATTTAAGAAGGTTTCTGAATAGCAATTATTTTCCTGGGGTACTGAATAATTTTTAGTGACCTGAAAGTGGAAATGTAGCTGTGAGGTGGCCTAACATACAGTTTGTTGTAGAAAACAGATCTTAGATTTCGTATTGTGATTGTCTGGCCTTGGCTGCAAAAATGTTGGCAAAACCAATGGCCATCTTTGTAGGAAGATGTCAGGCCAGAACAGCACTGTGGTGCACACATCAAGCATGTCAAAAAACAGAAGTTACTTCAGACTGTGTATAGGCATTCCAGGAATCTAATTTGAGTCTACAATGTACCTGCAGTAATTTTGTACTGACTAGACTAACAGGTTGCAAAATTATTTT
>NW_006204969.1:0-742 GCF_000334495.1 Tupaia belangeri chinensis
AGGGAGAGGGAGAATGTGAAAGCCAGTCAATAGGTCTAGGATTAAAACCACAGTAAGTCATATGAGAATCCAGTGCCTTAACTACCCCACCACCTGCCAGTCTCTTTCATATCATTCTTTGTTGTACTAAACATCTCAAAGCATTGACTATAATCTCAGGCTATTAATTGAGACAGAAGATTTGGACAACAGGGGCCAGCAGATCATGTAGTAGTTACAGTGCTGGACTCCCACATGACTGACCCTAGTTTGAGTCTTGAACATGCTGTCTTGAAACTCATGCTGGGCACATGTGCATGCATGCCCCAGATCCTGGAGAAGATGGAAGAAAATGGATTGTGATGTGGCCATTCTCCCTGTGGGCTAATTTCTCACTTTCCCTCTCACTGCCTCTGTTTCTCTCTCTCCTGGCAAGCATGCACACCCTAAGACAAAAACAAAAAACTCTTAAAAAAAGATTTCTATAACAATCATGCTTAGCACATGTATTGTGTTAATATATGAAAAGCAGTGCTCTACTGTCCTCAGAACTGAGAAGTGGATTAACCACACTCTCACCATTCTGCTGGGCCATGAGATTTAAAGTAACTTTCTATCATCTACATGCATACTACATTACTAGATATTTTAAAATAGAACCTAAAATTTTCTACCCAACCATATATGAAGACATAGTAGAAATATTCTTGGGAACATATTTTTTTCATAATATTTACCTTGTAAAACCTGCATTGAGATTGTT
>NW_006204970.1:0-693 GCF_000334495.1 Tupaia belangeri chinensis
CCCTTCTCAGGAGGTAGTGAAAATCCATGCGTGCTCATTGGACCAGGCATGCGCTTTTCCAAAGCCGGTGTAGTTGGTTTTTCCAGTTTTTCATGGCCGCTTGCATGCCTGCCAAGAATATGCTTCTGCGTCCATGGCATTCTTTGTTAAGCACATGGCTCTAAAAGATAAAAATCCTATATCCATGCAAATGGACCATTACAGTAGAAGAATGGTCCGGAATTGTTCATCCGGACTCCTTAGCCAGCACCCGGCCCTCAGAGCGCTTAGAGCCTTTTGGGCTCCGTGACGGAGGACGTGAAAGAACTTTTCCTTTGGTTCTATTTCACCTGCTAGAGAGCGTGAGTGCTCACCAGAGGGAAACAGAGACAGAGAGAGAAGGGACAGCAGAAAGCACCCTCGCCCCTTGGGCAATGGTGATGCTACAATTCCTTCTCGTCTGTCCCTCCGTGCTTGGGATTTCAGGCACGTGTGCCTAAAAGGGGTGCCATGTGTTTCTCAAACCACCGAGTTGGGGATTGGAATCCCTCGGTCGGCCATGAGGGATCCAGTGCATATTTCATCCCCCAGGCCTCGGAGCCAGCCCAGGACAACTTTTTCGGCTTCACGCACAAGACTGGATATTTTCATGGGTGTTAGGTTGCAAATGGACTTTAGAACACAAGCACTTGACATGTCCATTGGTTTCCTCTT
>NW_006204971.1:0-1350 GCF_000334495.1 Tupaia belangeri chinensis
AATTGTAATTACTGTTTTTCTTTTTTAAAAACATCACAAAATAGAAAACTGTGTGGCGTGCTAGTTCGCAGGAGCCATGAGGAATCTTCTTCTGAAGACCTGGCCTCTCCTGCCTGGGTGGGAGGACTAGAGGGGATTATTAATGAGATAAAAGGTGGAACTGAGGGCAAGTGAAAACCTTTACCTTTAAAAACAATTGTAAAAAGGAAAAATTACAAAAAAATGAGAAGACAGAAGCAGGGAGAGACAGAGACACAGAAACAGAGATAGAAGGCCAGAGGGGCTCCCTACCACACTAGCTTGTTTGCTGGAGGCTGAATTATCAGTAGAAAATCTTCATTTCTCATGTGTCCTGAAATACCTAGTTCTCAGGAGCCATGAGAAATCTTCGGGAATGATAGTTTTTTCATCTTCAGTTGTCTCTGATGCAGCTTATACAAAATAATTGTTCTGTTAACTGAATACCACTATGTAATTGCAACAACAACAACAAAAATTTGCAGCTGTTTTGTTGACATTCTGAATGCTTCTAAATAAATACAGTTTTTTAATTTAAAAAAATCACATCAGGCACATGTGCATGCATGTCCCAAATCTAGAGTGGGGAGGAGGAGAAGGGATTGGTGTGTGGCCAGTCCCCCTAGGAGGTGATTTCTAACTTTCTTTCTTTCTCTCTTTCTATCTCTCTTCTCTCCAATGAGTGTCATGCTCCCTATACCAAAAACTAAAAAAGAAAATTTGAACTTGAGACACAAACACAACCAAATTCTGAGACCTCATACCCTTTGCATAGGGATAATAGATCAGGGGCATCACACCAAAACAGGAGAAACCACCAAAAATATAAGACTTCACACCTTCGAACATATCCCCAAATGACACAGGATTTCATGGTATGGAACACACATCTCGAAAGAACTCAGATAATTCATACCTTTTATAGAGCTCAGATCCCCAAGAGCTAAAGAGACTTTACTCCCTGCACAAAGTCTCAGAAACAATAATCATGCCATGAACAAACATAATCCAGAGAAACTCAGAGATTTCCTAAGTCAGGACACAGACACAGAACCACCTGAGACATCACACTGTGGAATAGTCTCCAGGAGAGTTCTGAGTTCTTGCATCCAGGGACATACAATGGGTCTTCAAAAAGTTCATTCAAAAATGTGTATTATGAAAAACTATGGACCAGCAGATGGTGTAATGGTTACGTCACTGGACTCCCACATAGTCAACCACGTTTCAAGCCCTGGACCCGGTGGCTTAAAACTCACGCCAGGCGTGTATACATGTGTGTCCAAAATCCCGAGAGGATAATGGAGGAGAAGAGATTGTGGTGTGGCCCGC
>NW_006204971.1:1578-2502 GCF_000334495.1 Tupaia belangeri chinensis
CTCTGTCTCTCTCTGATCAAATTAAAAAGTAATAATAACAAATGGAATTAAATAAATAAATTTCTAAAAAGAGAAAAACTATGCAAGGATTTCCTTGTTTTTGTTTGTTTGTTTTTTGCACCAAAATTAACTTGTACCTTAATTATATTTTCCACAGACTTTTCAAAGTCCCTTCATAGTAATTCAAACAGCTCATAACTCAGACCTAGCAATGAAGACATGCACCCACACACACACACAAACACACAAACATGTCAGAAACTTTGTACTCTGGACAATGATCCCAAAGCTAAACAGAGACCTCACACCCTGGAACAAAATCCCACATGCAGATCAAAGACTTCCAAACTTTTGAGCAATAATACAAAACATTTCAGACATATAATACACAGGACACTGGTCCCCAAAAAGCTCAGGCACTCACATCAGGAAGCATAAAGCTCGTAAGTGTTTTGTGGCTTCATAGCCTGGTACACACACTTTCCTACATTCTAGAGACTCTAACCCTAGAAAACAGACCCTAAACTCTTTTTTTAAAAAATAATTATTTTATTTAACTTTATTTATTTATTTTAATTTGACCAGAGAGAGACAGACTATGAGAGAGAGAGAGAGAGAGAGGGAAAGTGAGAAAGCAAGTTGCCAGGTTCAGGATTCGAACCATGGTCAGCCATGTGGGAGTCCAGTGCCCTCAACCACCACGCCACCTGCTGGCCCCCAGACCTAAACTCTTTAATGATCTCATTCAATGGGACAGAAACCACAAAGCATCTCAGAGACCTCACATCCTGGACACAGACTTCCAGTTCAGGGACTTCATATCCCAGATCACCAAGAACTCAAAAATCTTACAGTGTGGGGCCCCGTGGCCGGGGGCTTACGCCCCTGCGCAGCCGTGCACCGGAACGGCCGGCCCCCCTTCAG
>NW_006204971.1:2550-3105 GCF_000334495.1 Tupaia belangeri chinensis
TACCTATGGACAGTGAGAAGATGATGGTTACCAGCCCTGCATTACCTCAGGGAAAAACAAGAACTACTCTACCATTCTTAAGGAAGCCAGATACCCAAGGACAACTCACACTGCAGATCCCCACAACACCATTCCTGGTAACTACAAGATGACTGCTGTGCCGCATCAGCTGATAATCATCCCTGCGTACCAGAACTGCATTCCTGAAACTGCATTCCCTGGAGACTCACCTACACTTGTGTATCTGCAGGAGACCCTCCCTTAATCCAACCCTGAATAGAATCTATGCTCCCTATTGTCAAAAACTTTATGAGCTGATAATTGGAACTCGTGGCCTCTCTCCCTTTACTTGTATGTATCACTTTTTCAATAACTCTTCTGGAAGACAACTGTATATAGCAGAGATATTGTAATGGGAGAGTGGGAAAGGGCAGAGGGACAAACATAGGGAAAAAAAAAAGAGGAAGAGAAAAAAAATCATATATATATACATAAGCATGAAAGTAGAAATGGAATATTATTGATGATAACATGCTTGATTAAGTCACTATGCAG
>NW_006204971.1:5784-11366 GCF_000334495.1 Tupaia belangeri chinensis
CTTTTCTTCCAGCGTCGCCTCCGTCGAACCAACCCACCCCCGCCGAGGCTGGTCCCCGGCAGATTGGCGCCCAACGTGAGTTGTTCGAACTTGGAGGGGAGTAGGCGTTGGTAAGTATTTTTTAATTTTTTAAAGAACAACAGTAAAACTCCTGCATAGGGTGCCTAGGACCCCCCGGTAGAGACAGATCGGGCTTAGAGGACGGGAGAAGAATTACTTAGGGTGTTAGTGATCAGGGATAGCGCTAACACTAAGTGCCTCAGAACTTTTTGAGAAGTGTAGTGCCTAGGTGCTTGTTGCCATGGGAAACACAGCATCTAAGGATAGGGCTTTATATGTGGACATATTGAAACATACACTAAAACAAAAAGGTATCCGATCAAGCAAAAATCAATTGTCCACTTTTCTTGACTTTGTAAGGGAAGTCAGTCCATGGTTCCCTGATGAAGGTACTTTAGATCTTGAAACTTGGGAACGAGTAGGTTCAAACATGACTGACTGGTATCGTAGAAATGGAGGAGCTACTATGCCTATTTTTGCTTTCTCACTATGGGGTATTATTAAACATGCCATGTTTTTAACCAGTGAACCTTCACGTCCTCCTTCCTACTCTACTTTTACTCAGGAAGAACACCAGCCTAGTGAGGCTGTTCCATTCGTTCCCAGGGCTCCTTCCACTAAAGGCTCGGCCACGGCACCAGAGACTAAGCCCTCGTGCCCCCCCATAACTGTTTCAGCCGAGGGAGATTCCGGACAAGAATCAGAGTCTGATGATCAATTAGACTCTGCTGATTTACAAGATCTAGAGAAAGCCGCTGCCCATTACCATTGTGACTGGCCGGCTACACTCTCTTTAGATAAACATAAAAAAATTTTTAAATCCAAAAAACACCTAAGTGCTGTTGGAATCAAGGGAGCAGCACAGCAGGCTCTACAGGCTGGTGATCCCACCTTTTGCCTTCCAATATCAATTAATGATGACGGTGATCCTGAATGGGAGGCCATTTCTTATAAATTACTAAAAGAAATTAGACAAGCTGTTAAGGACTTTGGACCAACCTCCCCTTACACAGAAACTCTACTTGAAAGCCTAACAGGTCAGTGGTTAATTCCGTATGATTGGCAACAACTAGCTAAAGCCTGCCTACCGGGAGGTGATTACCTACTCTGGAAAATGGAATTTGAGGAATTAGTTAAATCTGAAATTAAAAAACCTCACAATAGATTATTATCTGACCTTCATGCAAGAGGTAAGGGACGACCCCCTGAGCAAACTCCTTTAACTATGGACATGGCCTTGGGCAATGGTCCTTACAACTCTACACAGGCACAAATGCAGCTTCCTAAGCAACATTTAACAACTGTTTCCACCTTGGCTGTGGCTGCATGGAAGAAATTGCCACCTTTAGGGCACAAAGCCCCTGGTATTACAACCATCCGACAAGGACCAGAAGAGCCCTTTGAAAATTTTATTGACAGACTTCAAACTGCTGTCTCCCGGCTATTACCAGGAGAGGGCACAGGCGATATAATTTTAAAACAATTGGCCTTTGAAAATGCAAACCCTACCTGCCAAGCATTGTTGCGACCTGTCCGCAAAAATGGCTCAGTTTCTGACTATATTAAAGCCTGTTCCGAGTTCACTCCTTCATTTATACAGGGCCTTACAATTGCTGCTGCCCTCCAAGGACAAATAGGTCCTCAGTCTTTATTACAAAATAAAAGAAAAAATCCTCAAATAACCAAAAGTACTGCTCTGGCCAATACTAAGTGTTATTCCTGCCATCAATTAGGACATTTTAGCCGCAATTGTCCTATAAATACCACTTATAAGGCCATATCAACACCAGTAAATAATTCCTCTTCACCTGTTCAGTTCTGCACCCGCTGTGCTAAAGGGCCTCACCCACCACATTTATGCCGTTCAAAATACCATCGGAATGGTACTCTTTTACCTCCAAATGACGGCTCTGCGGGCTCTTTCCAACAGCAGGGAAACGGACAGAGGGGCCCCTCCCAGGCCCCGTATCAAATAACCGGGAAAATTCAGAACTCCAACAACCCTTTCAATTTAAAACCTATGTTTCAGACCTTTTCAGGGCAACCTCAGGCAGTGCAGGACTGGACCTCAGTGCCTCCACCTCAGCAATATTAACTCCTGATATGACACCCACTGTAATCTCCACGGGAGTCTATGGACCATTGCCACAGGGCACCATGGGCCTTATCTTAGGAAGAAGCTCTACTACTTTAAAAGGATTACAGGTTTTACCTGGTGTTATTGATTCTGATTATAATGGAGAAATTAAAATTATGGTTGGACCTCCACGAGAAACTTTTGTAATACATGTAGGTCAGAGAATAGCTCAATTAATTTTACTCCCTTTGAGCTCTCATCATGGCCACATTATTAGTTCTACTCCCAGGGGAAACAAAGGCTTTGGATCATCTGACCTCTTATGTTGGGTACAAGAACTCACAGCTAAAAGACCCACACGAAAGTTAACCATACAAGGCAAAGTATTTGAGGGACTGCTAGACACAGGGGCAGATGTGTCCTGTATCTCGGCCAATTCTTGGCCTGCATCCTGGCCGACACATATATCACACTCTAACTTAGTCGGTCTTGGCCATGCTAATAATGTAGTTCAGTCTTCTGCTGTCCTCACCTGGCAAGATGGAGAAAACTCTGGCCATTTTACTCCTTATGTGGTTGCTTCCTTGCCCATTAATGTTTGGGGGAGAGATGTGTTAGAAAAAATGGGATTAATGCTTGTTAGCCCCTCTTCCCAAGTTACAAACCAGATGATGCGAATGAATTTCAATCCCCATAAAGGACTTAAAAAAGATCAACAAGAAATAACAGAGCCCGTTCAGCATCAACCACATAATTCTCCTACAGGTCTGGGATATTCAAATTTTCCATAAGGGTCACTGTTCCGACGGCCGATCCTATAACATGGAAAAATAATGACCCCATTTGGGTGGAACAGTGGCCCCTTACTTCTGAAAAGCTTTCGGCCGTAAGAGACTTGGTTCAAGAACAATTAGACAAAGGTCATATTGAACCTTCTAATAGCCCTTGGAATACTCCTATTTTTGTTGTCAAAAAAAAATCGGGTAAATGGAGACTCTTACAGGACCTTAGAAAAATTAATGAAACTATGGAAACAATGGGGACTCTTCAACCAGGTTTACCATCCCCCGTTGCCATTCCCATTGATTACTCCTTAATGGTTATTGATTTACAAGACTGTTTTTTCACAATTCCTCTATATGAAACAGATAAACAGAGATTTGCTTTCAGCGTACCATCAATAAACTTACAAAGACCCTTTCAAAGATTCCAGTGGGCAGTCTTACCTCAAGGAATGAAAAATAGCCCTACTATGTGCCAAAAATTTGTTGATAAAGCTTTATTACCTATAAGGACTCAATATTCTACTCTCTATCTGGTTCACTATATGGATGATATTTTGTTAGCTCACAAAAACCTTGAGACTCTTCAGGCTGCTACTAAAGATTTGCTTGATTCCCTTGAGACCTGGGGGCTTAAAGTTGCCCCTGAAAAGGTTCAGATAAATCCCCCATTAAACTACTTAGGGAGAGTAATTCATACTTCATATGTCACTCCCCAAACTGTACAAATTAGAACTGGTAAACTTAAAACACTTAATGATTTTCAAAAACTTTTAGGAGATATTAATTGGATTCAACCTTTTTTAAAATTAACAACAGCAGATTTAAAACCTCTTTTCTCTCTCCTTCAAGGAGATAGACAGCCAAATTCCCCCAGAACAATGACTAAGGAAGCAATAGAGGCTCTGAGAGGTTCTGCAACTAGTCCAGGATCAAATTTCACTAGCCAGACTCACTAGAATTCGGGACAACGAGCCCTTTTCTTTAATTATCTTAGATACTGAATATACTCCCACAGGAGTCTTGTGGCAAGAAGCCCCTCTTGAATGGTTACATTTACCTGTAGCCCAAAAACGCATTTTAACCGCTTATGCTACTCTTGTGGCTCTCCTATTGTTAAAGGGCCGGCGACGTTCAAGAGAACTTTTTGGCAGGGAGCCTTCTGAAATTATTATTCCTTATACCAGTGCACAGTATGAAGCACTTCTTCAAGAGAGCCCTGACTGGCAAATAGCATGTCTTACTTTCACAGGCGTGGTTTCATTCCATCTGCCTGCTAATCCTATTCTTCATTTCATTAAACATCACCCAGTTATATTTAAACAAAAAACCTCTGCTTCTCCCTTACCACCCCCTGCGAAAATGGTATTTACTGATGGCTCTTCTAATGGTACTGCTGCATTAATCATTGAAAATAAACCAATTACTTTTCTTACTACAGAAACCTCAGCCCAAAAGGTAGAACTTCATGCAGTCTTAAAAGTATTTTCCCTTCTAAAAGATTCACCTTTTAATTTATATACTGATTCAATGTATGTTACAAAATTATTCCCTGTAATTGAAACTGCTCCTTTGCCTGAAGGAAAGTCCTCAATCTCTTCCCTTTTACAGGAATTACAAAATCTTATTTCTGCTCGCACTATCCCATTCTTTGTGGGACATATCCGTGCTCATTCTGCCTTACCAGGACCATTGAGTCACGGTAACCATCAGGCCGATTTACTGACTAAAAAAATATATACTGCCCTTGAGGCTGCTCAGTCTAGCCATGCACTTCATCACCAAAATTCTAAATCTCTTCAACATCAGTTTGGATTGACTAGAGAAACGGCCAGACACATTGTACGCTCGTGTTCTGTTTGTCCCACTCATATTCCTTCTCAGCCAATGGGTGTTAACCCCAGAGGATTAAAACCTAACTCCCTTTGGCAGATGGATGTTACTCACGTATCTTCCTTTGGAAAAATGTGTTACGTTCACTCTTGTATTGATACTTATTCTCATTTTCTTTGGTCTACTGCTCGTACTGGAGAAGCATTTAAGGATGTCTCTCAACATCTAATGACTTGCTTTTCAGTGTTGGGAATGCCGGCAGCTATCAAAACAGATAATGCCCCTGCTTATTCTTCTAAAAGTTTTAAAAAGCTCTGTCAAACATTTGGCATAGAACATCTTACCGGCATTCCATATAACCCTCAAGGCCAGGCTATAATTGAACGTTCACATCAAAACTTGAAAAACCAGATTCTCAAGCTACAGGCCTCAGAGTTTAAATATTCTTCACCTCACCACATATTGTCTCACTCTCTTTTTGTGCTTAATCATTTACAACTTGATTCTCAAGGGACTTCAGCAGCTCAACGTCATTATCAACACGCCCACTCTCCTCTGCCCCTGGTCAAATGGAAAGACCTACTCTCAGGAACCTGGAAGGGCCCTGATGTCCTGTTGACTAGCGGCAGAGGCTATGCTTGCGTGTTCCCCCAGGATTCAACTGTCCCTGTGTGGATTCCTGATCGCCTCATCCGACATTATGAATCCCCCGAAAAAGTCTCGCCGCTCCAAGACATCGACTCGTCCTCGTCGCCAGTGGACCCCTCCGCCTGTTCCACCAACTCTGCCGACCGTTGATCATCTTTCCTCACAAATATCGGATCTTTCCC
>NW_006204971.1:11397-13804 GCF_000334495.1 Tupaia belangeri chinensis
TTTTCGCCGCTCCTCATCTACCCGTGAGTCTTCCCTGCCTACTTGGGGACAAATAAAAGCTCTCACCACTGCTGCCTCTTCCATGCTTGAATCCTGTCATTCTCCTGTTACTCCTGAGACAGTGTTCTTGGCTATCATCTCCCTTCTTTCTCTCCAGGTAAGCACTACCAGTTCTATGCCTACTTATTGGTCTTATGTGCCTAACCCACCTATTTTTCATTTAGCAAACTGGGATGATTCTGACATTGTTGTTAGATCCAATCACTCTAAACTTATGGGAGGAGACCCATTGGGGTCCGAAAAACCCCGTTCGTCTATTTTAAATAAATTTGAAGCCACTACTAGTTCACTTCCTCTCTGCTTTTCAGCACCTGAGGTTGAGCCATTACCCTTTTGTACTGCTACTTCTTTAATTGCTTTGGTCTCGGACTCACCACGCGACCCTCCAACACGTTCTCCTCGAGACCCCCCTATTCTCAGACAAACGTGGCTCCTAGTATTTAACTCCTTAGTTAACCCCAACACATCGGATCTTCATATTGCACCTACAGTCAAACCCCCTTCTGTTCTACAACCTTGTCCTTCTTCGGATGATTTACGCTGGGATGGTATTTCTCCTAATATCGGCTTCCCTATTTGGTTATCCTGTGTATATCCTAACCATACAGTCCAATATGCCCTTAATGGTTCCACCTTTTTTCTCTTTGATTGGTCGGTTGTGGGTCCCACCTATGATTTTACTCCCTATTTTCTTTCTAATACTGACAGGTTCAATTGGGACATACCGTCTCGTGAAATCACCCTCATAGGTCCACAATGGAAAACTCTACCTCTTCACCGCTGGTCTTCTGTTGGATGGGTGACACCTGCTTACATGTCCTCCAATTTTAAAACCTATCAGTCTCATATTTACAGGCTCTTTGCAGCTTTTGGTCCTGTTATCTTACATCGTCCTTCTGGCCCCCAGAAATATTTTCTCCGCTCTTGTCTCAGAGCTCCATATGCTATTCTAGCTGTCCGTTCCCGAGACCAAGTCTCTTTCTCCCATGATAATGGCTTACTTTCCTTACACTGCTCTAATTGTATAATTACCAACTGCCTGGACTCTTCTTCCACGACCTTTTCCCATTTCTTTTTGCTTCGCAGGCCATCATATGTGATGCTCCCAGTCAATCTTTCACAGCCTTGGTATTCTGACCCTAGCCTATACTCTCTACAAGTTATAAATTCCCAATTGTCCCGTCCAAAACGTTTTATTGCTGCGCTTATTCTAGGAATTACTGCTTTAATTGCTATCATAGGCTCTGTTGCTGCCTCAGCTACTGCCTTGGTTCAACAAGTTCATACTGCTAATCATGTTAACAACTTAGCTTTAAACATCTCTACCACTATGTTTGAACAAGAACAGATTGATCAACAATTAGTAGATAGAGTTAATGCCTTAGAAGAAGCAGTTTTATATTTAGGACAAGAAATTCAAAACATTAAGGTCCGGTTGACTACTGCCTGTCACGCTGATTATAAATGGATCTGCGTTACCCCTCTACCTTACAATCACACACAAATTACCTGGGAACAAATCCAGTCTCACCTCAGAGGGGCCTTCAACCACTCTCTCACCATAGACTTACAGAAATTACAGGCTGACATTACAAAAATTTCCAAATCCCATTTGGACTCCATAACACCCTCTGATGTGGCCAATGGTATCGTGTCCTCCTTATTTGGTGTTTTCACCAATTCCAAACACTCATTCTCTATATTACTTTATTCGGTCGGAGGTCTTTTTGGGTTTATCTTCCTATGCTTGTTTTGCTTGCCAGTTATTCTCAAACAATTCCGTTCTGCCATTAAATCAATACAAACTGAAATTCACCTCTTCAAATTTCAAAATAAAAAAGGGGGAGATGGAGGAGTCCGACCCGGCGGGGCTCCAGGACCCGTCTGAGCCCTTGACCTTTGAGCATCGCTTCCGGTCGGTTCAGTGAGCTGGCAAGGCCGCGACTGTACGCCCCCCGACCATGGAACAAGCTTGGGTCTCTTAGCTTGTCGGCAAGGCCGCCTGCTATTCGCTCCGGGACTGTAATAGCCTTGCTGGGAAGTGACCCCCCTCTGACTCCTCGATATATTACTATAAAAGAATTACATAGTTTTCCCATACATATTTGTAGCAAGATTTCTCCAAAATCCCCCGACCGCTCCCCTTTACCCTGACCACTTACTGTTGATTACAGTGCTTCACTGGGCACAATAGAGGGTGTGCTAAAGTTCTTCTTGATTGTTGGAAGGCCTTTCAAAACACATTTATATAAACTTAAAAATTACCTCTTAAGCAGAAACTGACCCAGGACACTCCCGCCTCACTGTAGCTAATGTTCTGACAAAGTACATGACGGTGGTGCCACAA
>NW_006204971.1:15065-17992 GCF_000334495.1 Tupaia belangeri chinensis
ACCCCCCCGGGCCCGAGACACGACCCGCGGTCGACTATGTGGGAGTCCAGCGACATAGCCATTACGCTAACTGCTGGTTCCCATGATGGGTGAAGTCTTTTAACAAGCAAAATGAGAAATAGTGATTGACTGTTTTAAAAAATTATAATAATAATAATAATTATTGGGAAATGCATGGAAAAGACATTGAATGATAAAGCGGGGAGATTGATGTCTCTGTATTGACTGACATGCATGGCATTCCCTTTTGAAAAAGCAATGGAAGTCAATGTAAAGTTATATGTAATCCAATGTAATATAAAGAAGATTTAAAAAAAATCTTACAGTGTGGGACATAGATCCACACATATCACAGAGACCTCACATCCTGATACACAGACTGTCAAATAGTCCAGAGACCTCAAATCTTATGGCAGATTGGTAAATAGTCCATATAACTCATGCCTTGGCCACGGCCCCTAATTAACCAAAGATGGCCAACCTGGAGTGAGACCTTCCAAAGAAACTAGAGACCTCATGCCTACAAACATACCTCAATGGTTCAAGGATCTCACACCATGCAAGACAGATGCCAAAAAGAGTTCTGAGGATTTACAGTTTAAAATTCAAACACCAGAACAGCTCAGAGACCTCATACCTAAGTACACAATCTACAAACACCTTAGAGATCTCATTCCTTGGGATAATGGCTCATAAGTAACTCAGAGACTTCAGTCACTGGAAACAGCTATAATAAGAAATGGGGGCAGGTCATGACCTACTGGTTAAAGAAGCTAGATCCCACATGACTGACTGCAGTTTGAGTCCCGGCCTCGCTGGCTTGAAAAACACAACAGATGCGTGTGTGCATGTGTCCCAAATCCTGACAGGATGAAGAAATGGAAGAAAAGGGATTGCAGTGTGAGTGCACTCCATTAAGGTGTGCTTTCTCCCTCTCTCTCACTCTCTCTCTCTCTCTCTCTGGAGAGTGCCCACACCCTCTGGCAAATTAAAAAAAAAATAGGTCAGAACAAGAAATAGAAAATTATTTCTTGACAATAACATGTATGATTGGGACCAGCAGTTAGCATAATGGCTATGTCACTGGACTCCCACGTAGTCAACCGCGGTTCGAGTCCCAGACCCAGTGGCTTAAACTCATGCCAGACACGTGTGCGTGCGTGCCCAAGATCCCAAGAGAAGAATGGAGGAGAAGGGATTGCGATGTGGCCATCCCCCCTGGGGGGTGATTTCTCGCTTTCTGTCTCTCTGTCTCTCTCTGTCTGGAGAGCGCACGTGCCCTATAGCAAAAATCTCTCCAAAAAAAAAAAAAAGAACGAAAGTAAATAACATGTATGATTAAGCCACTATACAGTGTATTATGGATGGGAAATCACAGTTTGTATGTTACAATGATGTTCAGTGAATAAATGTAAAATAAATTTAAATTAAAGGGGAGATTTTTTAAAGAATTTTTTATTTAACTTTATTTATTTATACATTTTTAAATTTCAATTTGACCAGAATGTGAGAGAGAGAGAGAGAGAGAGAGAGAGAAAGTGAGAAAGCAAGCCTCCAGGTTCAGGACTTGAACCATAGTCGGCCATGTAGGAATCCAGTGCCTTTAACCACGACACCATCTGCCGGCCCCAATAAAATTAAATAAAAAAGAAAAAGAAAAAGAAACATCACACTCTGGGACTAAGACCTCTGCTAAAACAAACAGAAACTTCACATCTGGAAATATACCCTGAACGGCCTATGGACCTCATGTGATAGGACATCTGAAACCAAAGGTTCTCGAGACCTCACCCACTGGACAGACACAGAATTCAGGGTTCTCAAACTCTTTGTCACAGGTGTCCACATAATTTAAAAGAAGTCCTATTTCAGATTCTAAGCAATCCAGAAAGAACTGAGAGACCATATACTCTGGAAATGATCTTCAAATAGAATAAAAATTTCCCATCCAGAACCACAATACCTGAATAGCATAGACACATGACAATACGAAATACAGAGTGTCCTTCCCAAATCACAGGACCCCAAACTGTAAAGAATTCATACTATATACTCTACCTAAAATACCAAAGAGGTTCCCAGTGCCATACAAGATATTAATAGAATGAGCCTGTGCCAACCTATCTAACCTCCTCATTACAACCGAAAACTCTGGATGAATCTTCTAAAAGCAAGTATTTCTGGGACCTCTCTGTACTATATTTATAACTTTCTCGTCAATCTAAAATTACTCTGGGGCCAGTCAGTGGCATAGTGGTTAAGGCGGCTGAATCCCACATGACCAATTGCAAAGTTTGAGTGCTGGACCTGGCATCTTGAAGAGCATGTACATGCCCAAAATCCTGAGAGAAGAATGGAGAAGGAGAGATTGCAGTATAGCCAGCTTCCTCAGAGGATGCTTTCTCACTTTCTCCCTCTCTGTCTCTCTCTGGTGAGGGCACATGCCCTAAAGAAAAACAAAACAAAACTT
The DNA here is from genome assembly GCF_000334495.1 of Tupaia belangeri chinensis. Taxonomy (NCBI): domain Eukaryota; kingdom Metazoa; phylum Chordata; class Mammalia; order Scandentia; family Tupaiidae; genus Tupaia; species Tupaia belangeri. Next base: position 17,536 of record NW_006204971.1, read on the forward strand.
ACTCCTAAATAACATTTTTTTTTCTTTTCAGGGAAGCAGTTACCTGAGACATTTAGAGTACCCTAACCAACAGCAGAATACAAATTATTCTCAAATGCACATGAAGCATACACCAAAATAGACCATACTAGGATTCCCATAGACTAGTGATTAAGGGAATTGGATCTGACATAGCCAACTGGGGTTTGAATCCTGGCCCCAGCAGCTTGAAAAACATGGAGTATGTGTGTGCACTTATGCACATTTGCCCCAGATCCCTACAGGATGAAGAAATGGAGAACAGATTGTGGTAAATACTAGAAATCAGTAACAGAAATGTATGTGGAGGGACCAGCAGGTGGCATGGTGGTTAAGGTGCTAGACACTCCCACATGGCTGTCCATGTTCATGTCCCAGACCTGACGGCTTGCTTTCTCACTTTCTCTCTCTCTCTCTCTCCCCCTCCCCCTCTCTTTCC
>NW_006204971.1:18358-31537 GCF_000334495.1 Tupaia belangeri chinensis
ATGCCGGGCGCATGTGCGTGTGTGCCCAAGATCCCGAGAGGAGAATGGAGGAGAATGGAGGAGAAGGGATTGCGGCGTGACCATCCCCCTTGGGGGGTCATTTCTTGCTTTCTGTCTCTCTGTCTCTCTCTGTCTGTCTGGCAAGCGCACACGCCCTATAGCGAAAACCTCTCCAAAAAAAAAGCAAGTCTGCAAAAATTTTCTATTGTTTCTAAAATGTCAACTGGAAGGCATTTTACTCATAATAGCCTAATTAAAGCCCTTTTCATAAGAAAAATGTTGAACAAGCAAAGAACTTTCTTCTGCATTTAGATCTCTGATATTTGTAATTGTAATTATAAATTTTAAAGCCACTACATTTTTTAAAGAAGTATTTTATTTAACTTTTATTTATTATTATCATTATCTACATTTTTTTCAGAATTATTTATTTAAGTTTATTTATTCATTCATTTATTTTAATTTGACATGAAAGAGAGAGAACAAGCAAGCCACCAGGTTCAAGACTCGAACCAAGATCGGCCATGTGGGAGTCCAGCACCCCCAACCACCATGCCACCTGCCAGTCCCATCACTACATTTTTTTAATTACTGCAGTAGATCTTATCCTGGCACTCGAAAATTTGATTGCAGTTTTGGAATATTGGGTTGTTGGAAAAGTCACGATATTTTTTTTATGCAAAGATGCATCATGGGGACCAGCAGGTAGCATGGTGGTTAAGGCTCTGGACACTCGCACATGACTGATCACAGTTCAAGTCCTGGACCTGGTGGCTTGCTTTCTCATTTTCTTTCTGTGTCTCTCTCTGATCAAATGAAAATAAATGAATGAATAATTTTTTTAAAAAAATGTATCATGACTTTTCCTACAACCCAATTGAAAGTACTTCTGGCAGCATAAGTTCAGTCATTTGGGCTAGGATATTAATAATGACAGTGTGTGTGTGTGGGGGGAAGCAGCAGGTGGTATAGTGGTTAAGGCACTGAACTCCTACATGGCCAAGGGTGGTTCAAGTTCTGGACCTGGCAGATTGAAACTCACGCAGGGTAAGTGTACATGCATGCCTAAAATCCTGAGAGAAGAATGGAGGAGAAGACATTGTGGCAAGGCCATCTTCCCTGGGGGAAGATTTTTCGCTTTCTCTCTCTCTCTCTCTCTCTGTCTCTCTGATGAGCGTATGTGCACTATAGCAAAAATCTAAAAAATTAAATTAATGACAGTGTGAGGACCAGCTGGTGGCATGGTGGTTGAGGGCAATGGGCTCCTAAGTGGCTAATCACGGTTCAAGTCCCAGACCCTGGTAGCTTACTTTCTCACTTTTCCTCTCTCGCTCTCTGTCCTGCTATGGTCAAATTAAAATAAATAAAGTTAAGTAAAAATAATTATTTTTAAAAAATAAATAAAATAGGGAGCCAGTGGGTAGTGTAGTGGCTAAGGCACTGAACACTCCTATATGGCCAACCATGGATCGAGTTCCAGACCTGGTGGCTTGTTTTCTCACTTTCCTTCTCTCTGTGTGTCTGTCTTTCTCTGGTCAAATTAAAATAAATAAAGTTAAGTAAAAATAATTATTTTTAAAAAATAAATAAAATAGGGAGCCAGTGGGTAGTGTAGTGGCTAAGGCACTGAACACTCCTATATGGCCAACCATGGATCGAGTTCCAGACCTGGTGGCTTGTTTTCTCACTTTCCTTCTCTCTGTGTGTCTGTCTTTCTCTGGTCAAATTAAAATAAATTAATGAATAAATAAAATTAAATAAGTAATTCTTCTTAAAAAATAAAATAAAATAAAGTTAAATAAAATAATACTTTAAAAAATAATGACAATGTGAAAGTCTATTATGACTTCTGCTTTGATGACTTTATCTTCATCTAAATTTCTTTTTTTTAATTTTTAAGAATGATTTATTGGGGCCAGCAGGTGGTGTGGTGGATAAAGGTGCTGGATTCCCACATGGCCAACCATGGTTCAAGTCCTGGACCTGGTGGCTTGCTTTCTCACTTTCCCTTTCTTTCTCTCTCTCTCGTCAAATAAGGAAAAAAAAAATAACAAATGGAAATAAATAAGTAAATAATTCTTTTTCCAGGACTTAAACGCTATGTGGAAGTCCAGCACCTCAACCACCACTCCACCTGCCAGTCCCTGATCTGAATTTTTTTATTTTTTAGAGAATTTTACTGTAGGGTACATGCACTCGCCAGAGAGACAGAGACAAAGAGACAGAAAGTGAGAAATCACCCCCCTGGGGATGGCCTCAACACAGTCAGTCCCTTCTCCTCCATTCTCTTCTTGGGATTTTGGGCACACATGCACAGGTGCTTGGTATAAGTTTCAAGCCACCAGGTCTAGGACTTGAACCATGATCAACTACAAGGGAGTCCATTAACATAACCATTAGACCATCTGCTGATCCCCCTCATCTGAATTTCTTAATAAAAAATGTATTATATTAGTTGAGATGATCATACATCTCTTATGCTTAACTATACTATGTTGGTTTATATCTGACTTTCTATCATTTTCTTTTTTTAAACTGCCAGAGGGCACATGAGCTCTCCAGAGAGAGGAAGAGAGGGAGAAAGTACCCCTCAATGGGGCATGGTCACACCACAATCCCTTCTTCTCCACTTCTCCATCCTAATAGGATTTGAGGCACACAAACACACACCCTGTGTGGGTTTTTTGTTGTAGTTTTTTAGGTTTTTGCCATAGGGTGTATGTGTTCTCTGGAGACAGTCAGGGAGAGACATAGGGAAAGTGAGAAATCACCTCCCAGGGAGGACAGCCACACCACAATCCCTTCTTCTCCATTCTGCTCCTGGGAGTTTGGGCATGCACATGCGCCCGGTGTAATTTTCAAGCTGCCAGGTCTAGAACTTGAATTGCCATCAGCCATGTGGTAGTTCTGTGGAAGGCCGCATATTAGATCTTGTACATGAGCAACTGTTTGTCCATTTTATTCCCTTACCCTAACACGGCTGTCTGCTTCTGTAAACCTGCTTGCTCTTCCCGTGAGAAAATAGCTTGTGCTAGCCATACAGAAAACGACATCCAGATGCCATCCTGTACCTGCTACTGTCTTTGCTAACTAGCCGAAACCCTTTTGTTTAGCAGTGTAACTGCTTGCATGGAAACCCCACTCCCCTCAGAAATAATTAACCTGCTTGTTTCAACTTCTGTAATTGCTTGCATAGAAACCCCTGGTAACTGATCCCCTATAAAAAGACTACTCAAACTTCGGTTGAGGCTACAGTTCTGACTCTCAGCCCCCAAGCCTCAGGCTGCAGTCTCTGACTACCTAATAAAAACTCCCTTTAAGCTTAATCTGGCCTTGGTGGTTGTTCATTCGGTGGCACTCTACAACAGTTCAATACCTTAACCACCAGGCTACCTGCTGGCCCCGAGAAATAGGTTGTGTTTTTGTTTTGTTTTGTTTTGTTTTAAGAATTATTTATTTAATTTTCTTTATTCATTAATTTATTTTTATTTGACCAGAGAAAGACAGAGACACAGAGAGAAGGAACGTGAGAAAGCAAGCCACCAGGTCCGGGAATCAAACCGTGGTCAGCCACATGGGACCAGTGCCTTAACCACCATGCCACCTACTGGCCCCAGAAATAGATTTTAATAATTCACAATTCTGGTGATTAGAAAGTCCAAGAGCATCACAAATGGTGGTAGTCAGAATTTTAGCAAAGCATTGTCTGTATCCACGTGACTTCTCTCTCCATTATGTTCTCATTCCCTCTACTTATAGTCCTGGTATAACTCAGTCATGGGGGCCTCACCCTGATGATATGATCAAGGGGTCCTTTACATAGATTTTAATAATTCACAATTCTGGTGATTAGAAAGTCCAAGAGCATCACAAATGGTGGTAGTCAGAATTTTAGCAAAGCATTGTCTGTATCCACGTGACTTCTCTCTCCATTATGTTCTCATTCCCTCTACTTATAGTCCTGGTATAACTCAGTCATGGGGGCCTCACCCTGATGATATGATCAAGGGGTCCTTTACATTCCAATCAAAGCTCAACACATGGGGGCCAGCAGGTGGCATGGTGGTTAAGGGCACTGAACTCCCACATGGCCAACCACGGTTCAAATCCCGGACCTAGCAGCTTTCTTTCTCTCTCTCTCTCTCTCTCTCTCACCCTGTCTCTCTCTAGTCAAATATAAATAAATAAATAAATAAATAAATAAATAAATAAATAAAGTAAGAATAATTATTTAAAAAAATAAACTCAACATATGAATTTCTGGGGAACATCCAACCACTAAGACCAAATTCCAAAACATGAAATTTTGGAAGACAAACCATGATCCAAACCATAACAGTTTATCACATAATTCCAAGTAGTTTTCCAAAGTAGTTACATCATTTTACATTCCCATCAGCATTGTATAAAGAACCCCATCTTTAAAAAAAATGTAGCTAGTCAGTGTCATGGTGGTTAAAGTGGCTGGATCCCACATGACCAATTGTGTAGTTCAAGTCCCAGTAGCTTGAAGAACACACTGGGCACATATTCATGCTTACCCAAAATCCCAAGAGGAAAATGGAGGAAAAGGGATTGTGGTGTGGCCATCTCTCCCTGGGGGCGGGGGGTGATTTCTCACTTCTCTCTCTCTCTGTTTCTCTCCAGCAAGCAACCTTCTGTTTTGTTTTTGTTTTGTTTTTTTTTTTTAATTTACAGGATCAGCTCCATAGTACAGAGGTTATTCACTGTGTGTAGAGAGCTGGAGCCCACATGGCTGACCAGTTACAGTTCTGACCTGGCAGCTTGAAAAACACACCAGGTGTATGTGTGTGCATACCCAAAATCCTGATGGGATGGAAAGATGGAATAAAGAGATTGTGGCATGACTATGCCCTACTGGGAGTGTGTCCTCTCCTCTCTCTTTCTCTCTCTCTCTCTCGCTTTCTCTCTCATGAGTACATGCACTCTCTGGCAGTAATAAAAAAGTTTTACAAGTCTGATATTGTGAATGTATTTGTCAAAGTTCTCCTGAGAAACAGAACCAATGAGAGAGAAAGAGAGAGAGAGAAGAGAGCAGCCAGCAGGTGACATGAAGATTAAGGCACTGGATCTCACATGGCCAACTGTATGGCTCAAGTCCCAGACCCAGCAGCTTGAAAATCACACCAGGTGCATGTGCATGCATGCCCACAATCCCAAGAGGAGAATGGAGAAGAGATTGTAGTGAGGCCATGCCTCCAGAGGGTGATTTCTCTCTCTCTCTCTCTCTCTCTCTCTCTCTCTCTCTCTTTCTCTCTCTCTCATGAGCACATGCACCCTATCGCAAAAACTAAAAAAGAGAGAGAGAGGATATTTATTACCAGAATTAGCTCATGTGATTATAGAGGCGAAGCAGTCCCACAATCTGCCATCTGCAGGTTGGAGAACAAGGAAAGCTGGGAGTGTGACGTAGTCCCGATCTGAAGGTCTGAGAACCAGGAGAGCCAATAGTCTAACTCTCAGACTCAGGTCAAAGGCTTGAGAACTGGGGCAGGAGCGGGTGTGACTCCTGGAGGCAGACCCAAGGGCTAAGAACAAATAACTTCTAACTCCTGAGTCAGAAGACTAATATCCTAGTTTCAAAGGAGGAAGGTAGAATTCACTCTTCCTCTGCATTTTTATTTTATTTGGGTGGGCCCCCAGTGAATGGGATGATAGTAGCCTACACTGGTGAAAGCTATCTTCTGCATCTACCTATTCCAATGTTAATCTCTCCTTTAAAAAAAAAACACTTTTTTAAAAAAGAATGATTTTATTTAACTTTATTTATTTATTCATTTGTTTATTTCAATTTGACCAGAGAGAGAGAGAGAGAGAGAGGGAGAGAGAAAGTAAGCCGCCAGGTCCAGGACCTGAACCACCGTCAAACATGCGGGATGGGAATCCAGTGCCCTTAACCACCACACTACCTGCTGACCCCTCAAATGCTAATCTCTTCTGAAAACACCCTCATAAACACTCTCAGAAATAATGCTTTACCAGCTGTCTAGATATCCCTTAGTCCAGTCACGTTGACTCATAAAATTAACCATCATTGTGATATTCCACATTGTGGTTTTAATTTGCTTTACCCTGTAAATAATGGAGTGGAACATCTTTCAAGTGTATTGGACATTTGGGGATCCCCCTCGCTAATGTCCCTGTTATTGACTTTCAGAAGTTGGGGCTGCTGTTGATTTGCTAACTCTCAGGAGTGTAGTTGCTAGGGGCCAGATGGTTGCACAGCAGTAAAAACTGATGCTCCGTGAAGCTGATGTACATAGAAAGGTTTCCAGTTCAAGTCCAGAGACCTCCCTGAGTATGCCAGTCACATGTGTGCCCATTGTACCGGGCTGGTTGAAGGCTGGGGATGGATCACTGTGTCAAAACCGTATTAGGGGGTACCGTCTCTCTCTCTCTCTCTTTTTCTCTCCTTCATGGAAGAAATAAACTTTATTTTAAAAATGTAGTTAGGCCTGACATATAGCCTAGTGGTTAAGGGAGCCAGATCCCACATGGCTAACTGCAGTTCAAGGCTGGCCCCAGCAGCTTGAGGGTTCACATCTGGAGATGTCTCTAAGTATGATGGGCAGTGCAGGCTCATGAACTGAGGCTGGCTGAGACTGGAAGTAGATCACAGTGTCAAGACTCAGTTTGGGGTGGTATGGGTATGTATGTGTGCATCTGTGTCTGTTTTTCTCTCTTGTGGTAGAAATAAAACTTTTTTTTTTAAGGGGGAGTCTTAGTTTTAAGTTTTATTTCTCCCATAATAAATAAATTAACTAATTAAATAAAACATCAAAAAATAGGAGGGGCCAGCAAGTGGTGTGATGGTTACGATGCTAGATTCTCACATGGCCAACCTGGTTAAAGCCCTGATCCTGGTGACATGAAAAATCACGCTGGGTGTGTGTACATGTGTGCCCAAAATCCCAAGAGGAGAAAGGAGAAGAGACTGTGGCTATCCCCACTGGGGGTGATTTCTCACTTTCCGTCTGTCTCTTTCCAGTGAGCACATGCACCCTATGGCAAAAAAATGAAGAAAAAAGAAAAGGGAGGTAGAGGAGAGTTGACTCTGCTGGGTGGGCCTCACCTTGCTCCATAGCACTCCTCTCTTCCCTTCAGCGACAACTGTGGTGAGAAATATAAACCGCTCGGTTAGTTGCAGGCAACCACAGCAGATTCTGAGCTCTAGGAGAAGAGCAGCAGGTCTGCCATGTTACCTGTCACACCCCCAGCATCTGACACCAAGCCTGGTATACAGCAAGTGCTCAGTAAAGAATATAAAAGGAAGATAGGGGACCAGCAGGTGGTGTGGTAGTTAAGGCGCTGAACTCCCACATAGCCAAACACAGCTCAAGTCCTGGACCTGGCAGCTTTCTCTCTCTCTCTCTCTCTCTCTCTCTCTCTCTCTCTCTCTCTCGTCTCTGGTGAGCACATATGCCCTATTGTTAATTTAAACATAATAATAAATAAAATGATATAAATAATTCTAAAGAAAAGAAAGGAAGATGGGCCAGCCAGTGGTCTGGTGGTTAAAACAGCTGGATCTCAACAGAGCTGACTACACTGTTCAAGTCCCAGACCCAGTGGTTTGAAAAACTTGCCAGGCACATGTGCATGCATACCCAAAAATCCCAAAAAAAGAGAATGTGTGAGATAGGGATTGCAGCATTGCCATCCCCCTGGGGAGTGCTTTCTCACTTTCACACTCTCTGGCAAGTGCACACATACTATAGCAAATTTTTTAAAATTATTTATTTTTTATTTTATTGTAGTTATTATTATTACTTTGTTTGCTATAGTACACATGCATTCACCAGAAAGAGACAGACAGAGAGAGAAAGAGAGTGAGAAGGACAAGAAAGCAAGCCACCAGGTCTGGGACTCAAACCGTGGTCAGTCATGTGGGAATTTAGCACCTTAAACACCACCGCCACCTGCTGGCACCAATTTTTTTTTAAAGAAAATAAATATACAAAGAAGAGAAAGAAGGGAGAGAAGGGAACAAGAGATGAGCTATCCACAAAAGTTTTGTTTTTTCTAGGAGGAAGGGATAGAAACAAACCCTGTGGCCCCAAGACTAGAAGCGTGGGGATGACTCTGGCCTCTTCTTACAGGTGACAGAGAAACAGTGGATAGAGGGAGGTCACAAAGATGCCAGGAGAGCCTCTCTTTCCCAGGGGTTCGTAATAGTCAAGAACTAGGCTCCAGTTGGGGTGGAGCCCTTCCTGCTTTCTCTGGAAGCTCCTGACTGCCCTGCCTCCAATCCCCACCCTGTCACCTGCTTCCAAGGGCCTCTCCTGTCTCAGGAATGCACACTTTACCTTTCTTCTCTCTCCTTTTTTTTTCTTTTTATTGAGAGATTTTTGCTATAGAGGTACATGCGCTAGCCATAGAGACAGAGAGACAGAAAGCAAGAAATCACCCTCCCGGGAGGGATGGCCATGCTGCAATCCCTTCTCTTGCATTCTCCTCTCAGGACCCTGGGTATACACATTCATGCACCCAGCATGAGTTTTAAGCCACAGTGTCTGGACTTGAACCGTGGTTGACCATGTGGGAGTCCAGCACCTTAACCACTATGCCACCTGCTGACCCTTCTCTGTCCTTCTTGAACCCACTTGGTCTCCGCAGTTTAGGGTTATGAAGTCCACGAGAGACCATTTTGTCCACCATCTTCCTGAGCAAATGGGGAAACTGAGACACAGAGAGGACCAGGAACCTATTCAAGGTTACTCAGCAGAACATGAGCAGCAGAGCTGAGGCTGGAGACTAGCACTCAGGAGGAGACCCAGAAATGGGCCTGTGCTCTGCCCAAGGAGTCTCTGTACACACTCAGAGTGACCTCTGCAAGGACCACCAACATGACCTTGACCCAGAGGAGGAAGCGCCATTACCCCTGATGGGTGGTAGGAAACCCAGTCAGGCAGCCTCTGGACTTTCCCATTGAGACTCTCTGGACTGAAGGTCTGGCTATATAGCACAGAGATTAAGGCCGGTGCATTGGGAACTGGACCCGACATGGCTGACCACAGTTCAGTGGTCTGGGACCTGACAGCTTGAAAGACATTCCGAGTGCATGACAGAATGGAGAAATGAAAGAAAGAGAATTGTGTCTTGACTATGTCCCCTTGGGCAGTGTCTTCTCTCTCTCTTTCTCTCTCTCTCTCTCTCATGCATGTATGTGCCTTCTGGCAAAAACCTAAAGATTAGGGGCCAGTAGGTTATATGGTGGTTAAGGTGCTGGATTCCCAGGTCCGTTTTTTGATTTTTGGGTTATTTTTAATTATTGAAGAATCATTTTATTTAAACTTATTTATTTTATTTTTAGTTTGACCAGAGAGGGACAGAGTGAGTAAGAGAAAGAGAGGGAAAGTGAGAAAGCAAGTCGTCAGGTCCAGGACTTGAACCATGGTCGGCCATGTAGGAGTCTAGTTCCCTTTAGCACCATGCCACCTGCTGGCCCCAGGTCCGGGATTTGAACCTCTGGGTTGGAAGCCACGTAAACCACCACACCACCTGGCTGGCCCTAGAGTTTCCATTTTAAAAGAGTTAAGTTAATGACTAGTGGTGAGGGTGGCACAACATTGTGAATTTTTCTTTTCTTTTTTTTTCTAGTTTAATAGATTTTTTTAAATGTATAATTTCTTATCTACATTCAATTGTTGTGCATATTTATAGCATACAATATGGCTTTTCAAAAAATGAATACAGTGTGTGATAATCAAATTAAGGATATTACCATATGTATAATTTTCAACAAAGAACCTTGCATTCTTTTATCTGTTAAATGCTTTTGACATGTCCTACAAGTTGATAAATGATTACACGTAACCTACTTTTCTTTTTTTTATAATTTTTTAAAAATTTATTTATTATCATTGTAATCTTGTTTATATTACATTGCATTGCATATAACTTTACAGTGTATTACATTGCTTTTTCAAACTTTTTCTTTTCTTTAGAGATTTTTGCTATAGGTCACGTGCACTCACCAGAGAGACAGAGACAGAATGGGAGAAATTACCCCCAGGGGCCCCAGGGGGGGTGGCCATGCCACAATTCCTTCTCCATTCTTCTCTTGGGATCTTAGGCACACATGAACATGTGCCCAGCTAGGCACACCGCAGTTCAAGTCCCGGACTCAGTGGCTTGAACTCATGCCGGGCACATGTGCATACGTGCCCAAGATCTCAAGAGGAGAATGGAGGAGAAGGGATTGCGGCATGGCCATCCCCCCTGGGGGGGGATTTCTCGCTTTCTACCTTTTTTTTTTTTGGAGAGATTTTCACTGTAGGGCGCGTGCGCTCGCCAGACAGACAGAGAGAGACATAGAGACAGAAAGCGAGAAATCACCCCCCAGGGGGGATGGTCACGCCGCAATCCCTTCTCCTCCATTCTCCTCTCGGGATCTTGGGCACGCACGCACACGCGCCCGGCGTGAGTTTTAAGCCACCGGGTCCGGGACACGAACCGCGGTCTACTACGTGGGAGTCCAGCAACATAGCCATTACGCTAACTGCTGGTTCCCCTGACTGGCAAATTTTATGTAACATGCGTTTTTCTTTTTTAGGTTTTTGCCATAGGGCATGTGCTCATGCAGGAGAGAGATACAGAGAGAGGGAAAGTCAGAATTCGCCCCCAGGGTGGTTGGCTACACAACAGTGCCTTCTCCTCCATTCTCTTCTTGGAATTTTGGACATGCATGCACATGCACCCAGTGTGATTTTCAAGCTGCCTGATCCAGGACTAGACCCATGGTCAGCCATGTAGGAATCCAGCGCCTTAATCACCACACCACCTGCTGACCTCTGCTATGTGTATTTTGCCAAATTTTTTTCATTGGGAAGAAAATTGTCAGCTGTGCAGTTTAAATCCCAGACCCAGTGGCTTGAGTAATATGCCCCAAATCCCCAAAGGAGAAATGGCAAAGGGATTGCGCCTGACCATCGCCCACTGGGGAGTGCTCACTTGCACACTCCTGTGGTGAGTGTCCTCAAGAACATTTTTTTCTAATTAGAGGGGAGGTGCCAGCAGGTGGTATAGCAGTTAAGGCACTGGACTCTCATGTGGCTGACCACAGTTCAAATCATGGACCAAGTGGCTTCAAAAACATGCCAGCCGTGTGTGCATGTGCCGAAAATCCCAAGAGGAGAATGGAAGAAAAGGGATTGCAGCTTGATCATCTCCCCTGGGGAGTGATATCTCGCTTTCTGTCTCTTTATCTCTCTCTCTCTCTCCCCCCTCCCTCCTCCTTGAGTGCACATGCCCTATAGCTAAAATCTCTCTCAAAAAAATGTTCTCTCTACTCTAAGGCAGAGTCAACCAATCACAGGTCATGGACTGAATCCTATCTGCTGCCTCTTTTTCCATTCCCAGCTTTAGAGTAGAAAATAATATACAGAAGGTTTTTTATTTTATAAGGTTAATATATCTCTCCTATCAAACTCAAACAATCTATAAACCAATTTATTTATGAATAGAGGTGAAATGAAATTAGTAAGCTATATTGAAAAGTAGAACATATGTCAATAAAAGAAATAGCGATTTTTCTTTTTTTAGGTGAAGTACTCAATACTGTTAAAAGGTTTGTAAATTGTCATTCCAGATGGTGCTCTCATAAGGTGTTTACTTTGACAGTTTTATATGAAATAAAATGAGGAGGTTTAATCAAGGCAAGCATAGCAAAGATGTTTTTGAAGTGATTTGTTTACATATGAGATGTTGGTCTATAATAAGACTGACATTTCAATATTGGGGAAATGATATTTTGACAATTGGTTACATCTCCATAGGGGGGGAAACATTTGTACTTTACAGAAAGAATAAGACAAATGTATTAAGAACCTCTGATTATAAAATAATATGTTAGAGGCAACCATAGAAGAGGGGGAGCCTTTATGAAGCAGGTCATGGAGTCCGCCAGGTCATAAGAAAGAGAGTAAGTTGGATTATGCAAAATGTAAAACTTTGGCATGGTAAAAGGCACCAAAAATGTGAAAGATAATTGTCAGAAAATTTGTATGATAGGGACCAGCAGTGAGCGTAATGGCTATGTCGCTGGACTCCCATGTAGTCGACCACGGTTCGAGTCTCGGACCCGGTGGCTTAAACTCATGCCAGGTGCGTGTGCGTGCGTGCCCAAGATCCCGAGAGGAGAATGGAGGAGAAGGGATTGCAGTGGTTTGGTTTCTCGCAGTCTCTCTCTCTCATCAAAATAATAATTATAAGGGATTCCAAAAAGAAAGAAAGAAAGAAAGAAAATGTGTGTGATTTACATGAAACTTTATGACATTTAGGAACGGAGCGCTATTACACAAACAGAGCAGTGGGGGAAACTGGCAGTGCAGCCATGGCACAACTGAAGAATTAAAATGAAGACAGCCTCAGATCATCCTTTTTTCTTTTTTTAAGACTTATTTTATGGGACCAGCAGTTGGCATAATGACTATGTCGTTGGACTCCCACGTAGTTGACTGTGGTTCGAGTCCCGGACCCAGTTGCTTAAACTTACACACTGCGCGCGTGTGCGTGCATGCCCCAAATCCCAAGAGGAGAATGGAGGAGAAGAGATTGTGGCGTGGCCATCCCCCTTGGGGGGTGATTTCTCGCTTTCTGTCTCTCTGCCTCTCTCTGTGTTTCTGGAGAGCACATGTGCCCTATAGCGAAAACGTCTCCAAAAAAATTATTATTTTATTTTGTTTTTATTCATCCATTTATTTTAATTTGACCAGAGAGGGACAGAGAGAGAAGTGAGAAAGCAAGCCGCCAGGTCCAGGACTCAAACCACAATTGGCCATGTGGGAGTATCCAGTGCCTTAATCACCATGCCACCTGCTGGTCCCCTTTCTGATGTTTTCAATCTCAGTAGTCAGAACACAGATGAAAAGAAATGTTCTTGGCTCTTAGATGGATTAAAATCTAAAATTTAGATAATATCTAGTACTGGTGTTGGTATGGGAAAATAGGTACTTACTGATTAGCAATTTTTGGATGGCAATGTGGCGTGTCCTGTCGACACTGCACAATAATGTGCTTTCCTTTTGAAATAGTAATTCTAGGTCTAAGAATTTTATCCAAATTTTATCCAATTAGAATAAGTAAATTGATGTAAATAATGTTTATTGCAGAACTGCTTTAATTAAAACAAATAGGAATTTAGTGTCCTGCCATGCA
>NW_006204971.1:31677-32502 GCF_000334495.1 Tupaia belangeri chinensis
TCTCTCTCCAGTGAGTGCACATGCCCTATAGCTAAAATCTCTCAAAATAAAATGGAGGGAAGAAAAACATGTGTTCTCCATAAGAGCACTCTCCCTGGCACATGATGTGGGCCTGAATTGTAGGAACCCAAATGGCTGTGGAGGCAGCCCATTAACACACGCTGGCAAGGGGCCGGCAAGTGGCATGCTGGTTAAAGGTGCTGGACTCCCACGTTTTAAAAATTTTTTAAAAGGAGGGAGAAAAAAAAAAAACAGGAAAAAACATGCACTCTCAATAAAAGCACTCCCCTTGGCACATGGTGTGGGCCTGCATTGTAGGAACCCGAATGGCTGTGGAGGCAGTGCATTAAGAAACGCTGGCAGAACCCCACATGTTCATGTCCAGAGGCCTCCCTGAGTGTGGACGTGCCTGCCCACGATCCAGGGCTCACTGAAGCTGGGGGTAAATCACGTTGCGAGGACCCTGCTGGGGATGCTGTCTCTCTGTCTCTGTCTCTGTCTCACTTGCTTATGGAAGAAAGAAAGGAAAGCATAACAAGGGTGCAGAGCTCCAGTGCCTCCTTCAGCTCTGGGTCTCTGGAGAATGGGGCCTACACCCAGGGCCCCGCCACAGTGTCAGCCAGAGGTGCAGATCCCTCGCAACTCCCATGCCATTGTGGCCTGAGTCCCCCACCCTGGACACAGCTCTGTCTGCTGTGAGGAGGGAGCCCTCTCCTAGAAGCCAGGAGGCCCTCCTGGAAGACGGTCCCATCCAACAGCTCTCAGTTTGCAGAGGGTTTCCCCACATGGCAGCCCATCCACACGGCAGCCTCTCCCCACGGCAGC
>NW_006204971.1:32655-43799 GCF_000334495.1 Tupaia belangeri chinensis
GTTGGTGTGTGGGCCTCCATGTGGTGGCTGGGAACCGCAGGTGCCTTGGACACTGTGGCTTCACCCTCCACGAGGGCACCAGACCTCCAAAACGAGGACAAAAGGCAAATGCAGAAAGTACCTGCAATCCACCCCTAGCCTCGGCCGGCCCTGGATGACGGGCAAGCACGTGCTCAGTGTACTCAGACAGGTCTCTGCATTCGAACCCGGGACCTTCCCATGAGGGGCAGCTTTTACCACTGCGCCTGCATCCGGCCTCTCTGACTTCTGCGTGTTAGGAATCTCAGGCCTCCTCCTCCCTGCGGGTGCTGTAGTTAACAAAGCAGTCGGAACGACAACTTCGCTTCATCCCCAAAGTGGCCTGGCAAAGGAGGCTGGAACAAAAGATGGCCATTTCACAGATGAAGAAACTGAGCTGGGTCAGGGAAAGCCCAGGCTCTGCAGAGCTCGCCAGCCCCATCAAGCCGCAGCTCTTTCTCGGCATCCTCGGTGCCCGTGAACAGTCTGTCTGTGGGTCTCACAGGGTGATTTTTTTTTCTTTTCTTGGAGAGGTTTTTCGCTATAGGGCGCGTGCGCTTGCCAGACAGACAGAGACAGTGAGACAGAAAGCGAGAAATCACCCTCCAGAGAGGATGGCCATGCCGCAACCCCTTCTCCTCCATTCACCTCTTGGAATCTTGGGCACGCACGCACACGGGCCCCGTGTGAGTTTAAGCCACCAGGTCCGGGACTCGAATGACTACGTGGGAGTCCAGCGACATAGCCATTACGCTAACTGCTGGTCTCTCACAGGATGATTGAAAGTGAAGCCATGGGGACCAGCAAATAGCATCATGGTTATGTCACTGAACTTCCACGTAGTCGACCGGAGTTTGAGTCCCAGACTTGGTAACTTCAAATTCGCACCAGGCACGTGTGCATGTGTGCCCAAGATCCTGAGAAGAAAATGGAGGAAAAGGGATCGCGGTGGGCTGTTCCCCCTGGGGGGATGATTTCTTGCTTTCTGTCTCTCCGTCTCTCTCTCTCTATCTCTTTCTGGAAAGTGCACACGCCCTATAGCACAAACCTCTCAAAAAAATAAATTAATTAAAATAAAATAAAATAAATAAATAAATAAATAAATAAAAAGCAAAGGCCAGGCGTGGTGACCGCACCAGCAACCCCGCTCAACTCGCAGGAGGCTGAGGCAGGAGGAGCTTGAGTTCCAGGCTGGCAGGGAACCACAGCAGGTCCTGTCTCTTCAGCAGACAAAAACTGGGGCCGGCGGGCGGCATGGTGTTTAAGGCAGCTGGATCCCACATGCCTGACGTCAAGATTCACGTCCCAGACAAGCAGCTTGAGAAACATGTCCGGTGCACGTGCCTGCCCAAGATCCTGGCAGGAGAAAGGAGGAGGAGGGATGTCCACTTCTAACCAACGACTGGCAGGGTGCCCTGAATGATGGGGTCGTGCTATACTACAGAGCCACTCCGGGGTGTGATAGGATAGGGATACCTGCACAGAGGGGAGAGCGCCTTCTACAGGACACGCCGTGGGCAGGGAAACCAGAGAGCTGTGTGTGTGTGTGTGTGTGTGTGCGTGTGCGTGTGCGTGTGTGTGTAAACCTGGACTATTTGCTTCTACTACATAAACACAGTTGTCTGGAAGGGGACACCAACAACGGACCCCAATGGTTATTTCTGGAGAGTAGGGGAGGGATGACGGGCATAGCCCATGTACGAATGTGTGTTCAAGCCTTTCCTACAAACCTGTATTCATGTATCCTGTGTGTAATTCTCTTTTTAATCACTAGAGGGCACACGAGCTTGCCACAAAGTGGTGAGGGGAAAACCCCTTGGTAGGGCGTGGTCACATCTCAAGCCTTCTCCATTTCTCCATTCTCCGGATTTGGGCCACACACACGTCCAGCATGTTTTCTAAGTCATTGGGACCTGGGTTCGAACCACACTCAACCACATGGGACCCAGCTCCCTGAACCACTATGCAACTGGGCTCACGCTGTGTAACTCTTTTTTGGAGGGAACCAGTGCACGTGCACTGGACAGTGAGAGAAAGAGGAGCGCCCACAGGGTCCGGTCATCCCCTCCACCCTGTCACCCTCCAGTCCGTCAGATCTAGGGTACTCACGCGCAAGCCCAGCATAGTCCAAGTAGACCTGGCCCTGGATGCGATCCCCGTTCACCATGTGGGATCTGGCTCCCCCTGAGCAGCTCACTACCACTGCATCACGGAGCCAGCCCCGCGCACCTCTTTCCAACGGAAAATCAATCGCACGCCCCAAAATCGCACCCACCGCAAGAGCCTTTGTGTTGGGGGTAACAAGGGCGTGTCCAGGAGGAAGACTCTCAAACTCACATGCTCCAGGGCAGACAGGTACCCTGTAAGAGAAGGGGCTCGGCCTGGGGTAAGGTGACCAGCAAAGGAGCCGATCAAGGTTCTTTTACTCTTAGCAGCAGACGGTGGAGTGTGCGTCCGGTGGGCCGGTGGGATGAGGGGGACCTTAGGGCGGAAGCACCTCACCCTGGGGCACAGAACACCTAAGAGGTGCGACACCTTGGCTTGGAAAGACATCCAAAATAGGGCAGCGTGGTCAGATCCCCTCAGACACCTCGTGACGTCACACCCGGAACACACACTCCCAAGGAGACCAGCGCTCACACCCCCCTGAGCAGACCAGAGGTCGCCCACCCTAGGACGACGGACCCTGCCTACCCGGGGATGGTGGTCTTCGGTGCTGTGTGGAAGGAAGTCACGCCCTGGGGTGGGGCCAGTCGGTGGCACAGTGGGAAGACATGATGCTCTGCGAGGCTCACCCGCACGGAGGGTTCAGGGTTTCTTCTGTCCGGAGACGGCCCTTAGCATCCTCGTACGTGTGTTCCCACGGTCTGGGCCGGCTGACGCTGGGGTGGAGAGTGGCCTCAAGACCCTGTTGGGGGTGACTGTTCCTGTCTGTCTCTGCTCATGGAAGAGATGAAATTGTCTCCTGTCCTCAAAATAAACTTGTAAACAAGTGGGCCTGCCTGTGGTACAGGGCTTAAGCCCCGTGCATAGGGAGCCAGATCCGATGTGGATGGCCAGGGTTCGATCCCAGCTGCCTAGCTTGAAAACCATGCCAGGCACGTGTGAGCGTGTGCCCCAAATCCTGACCTCATGGACAATTGGAAGAAAGGGGTGTGGCTACACCCCACGGGGAGTTCTCTCTCACACACAAGTACATGCGCCCTCTGGCAAGAGAGAAAAAAAGAGGCTCACACACACCCACCGGAAGCCTTTGCCTTCATTGCCTTGAGTTCTGGTCAGAGTCCCTGCAGTCACATGGCCTACCACCTGCAGCCCGCAGCCCACAGCCCGGCCCTGTCCTTGCCCCTTGGTCTCCTGAGCTGAGCCACACGGCTGTCTGGAGGCCCAGGGCAAAGGCAGCCAGCCGCCATGCTGCGCCGGCTGCCCTCCAGGCTGCCAGGCAGGATGTGGGGCAGGACCTCGGAGCGACAGGTGCACGGGCGCGAGCCCCAAGGCCGGGCCCCGCAGCCGGACCTGGTAACTTATTTCCCTTCCCCGAGGGCTCTCTGCTGCGCAGACCTCCATTTCCTTGGCCTCCCTTCTCTCCTCCGTCGGAGACAAGCAGAGGGCAGCAGAGGCCCATGGAAAGGCCCTGCTGGAACCGCCCAGAGCCAGGGCAGGTCTGGGGGCGGGAGGGAGAGTGAGAGGGCGGGAAGCCTGCTCCTCCAGGTGGCTCTGGGGGGCCAGTTTCGCTGGAGACTGGTGGAGAGGCACACAGGTGTCCCTGAGGCTATCAAGATGGGCTGTGCAGGGAGGGGCCAGGAAGCAACAGTGACCTTGAGGTTTGCTGGAAGAATTCAGGGGCCAGTCCCCTGCAGGGAACCTGGAAGAGGGCCCAGTAGGGGGACCGAATCCTTCCCTTTGGGGAGGCCAAAGGGGGAAGGGGGAGGCTAGAGGGGGAAGGGCAACGAGCTGTGGGCCTCTGGCCATACCTGCCTTATAGAGAGATCCTGAGAACAGAAATGGATTTTCCTTGTCACATTGCTTCCAGCTCCAACCTGGTGGGCAGCCTCACAGCCGTTTTCCTTGCCACAGTGCTCCCAGCTCCAACCTGGTGGGCAGCCTCACAGCCTTACCGTGTCCCCACCGTCTTACTACAGGGCGGACTCCATGGCCTCACTCCCAGACCCTGTGCAGGATCTCTGCCTGCCTCCCCTTCCCGCTCTCTTAGATCCTCAGCCCTGGAGGCCTTTTTCCTGCTCCCAGAGAGGAGAGAGCCATCCCTGCTCACCCTGCCATTTGCAAGGAGGAAGCTCAGAGGCAGCACCCAGGGTCTGGGGAGTGGATCTGAGCTGCGGGCCGCGCTGGATAATGGAAGGAAGAGGCCGCGTTCATTTCCAGTAGACTGTACCGGGCTGGAGGGCTGTGGCTGGAGCAGTGCTGGGGGAAATCTCCGGGGGAGGCGCACAGAGCAGAGAAGTAGAAACGCTGAAAAACAATGACCTTTCCTACCCAGGAGCTGGGAAAGGAACAGCAAATGGAGCCCCAGGAAATAGAAGGAAGGAAAGCATAAAGATAAGAACAGAAAGTGGTGAAAGAGAAAGCAAACATACAGTAGAGAAAATCAACCTCAGAAGTCAGTTTATAAACTGATTAGTAAAACATTACTATTTTGGTTTCTTTGTCATTATTATTTTATTTAACTTTATTTATTTATTTGCTTCTTTTAATTTGACCAGAGAGGGACAGAGAGCAAGAGAAGGATAGTGAGAAAGTAAGCCGCTAGGTCCAGGACTCGAACCATGGTCGGCCATGTGGGAGTCTAGGGCCCTTAACCACCACACCACCTGCCAGCCTCTGTTTTTGTTTTTGTTTTTAATTTGCTAGAGATGGAGAGAACAGTACCCCCCCACCCCGCACACGCACACACACACACACACACACACACACACACCCATACACACACACACAGGAAACGGCCTGCAGCAATCCCTTCTCCTCCATTTTCCCCTCTTTTTGAGATTTTGAGCACAGGTGCCGGCATGTTCAGTTTGTTTTTCAGACCATCAGGTCCCAGATTCGAACTGTACATTTGGCCATGTGGGATCCAGCTTTCTTAACCATGAGGCCTCAGGTTGGCCCAATATTACTACTTTCTGTTGTCTCTCAAGAAACTAAGAGAGGGAAGCAGCAGTTAGCGTAATGGCTATGTCGCTGGACTCCCACGTAGTCGACCGCGGTTCGCGTCCCAGACCCGGTGGCTTGAAACTCACGCCAGGCGCGTGTGCGTGCAAGCCCAAGATCCCGAGAGGAGAATGGAGGAGAAGGGATTGTGGCGTGACCATCCCCCCTGGGGGGTGATTTCTGGCTTTCTGTCTCTATGTCTCTCTCTGGCGAGCGCATGCGCCCTATAGCGAAAAACCTCTCCAAAAAAAAGAAATTAAGAGAAAAAATATAAACTCTGTAGACTTTTTAAAGTTCATAAGATGTTTTAAAACATATAAGTTTATTTGTTTAAAGAATTATTTTATTTAACTTTATTTATATATTTTAATTTGACCAGGGAGAGACAGAGAGAGAGAGAAAGCAAGCCACCAGGTCTGAGACTCGAACTGCGGTTGGCCATGTGGGAGTCCAGCGTCCTTAACCACCACACCACCTGCCGGCCCCCATATAAGTTTATTTTCAGTGAAGTCCAAATGCGAAATGTCACTCATTTTCTACTTCTGTTACTTCTGCATCACTGTGGATCCTCAGTTTCCATGAGGACCTCTGAACTCAGTAACTTTGCTTATGACAACAGAACCACACAGAATCTTTATTTTTTATTTTTTTTTTTTTCAAGTTGCAGGGTCTGAGAAATTAACCACACAGTTGGCCGTGTGGCATCCAGCCACCTTGAACACTGTGCCACCTGGCTAGCCCCCTCACAGTATTTTTCAGCTTGAGCTCAGTGAAATCAATTGCTTGAACTGTAGTGATCCAGATGGAATTAAACATGGTGGAACAGAAGGGGAGAAAGTAGCAAAGGATAGAATGCAATGGAAAGGAATCCAGTGGAGTCCAGTGGAATAGGATAAAACATGAAGAAACGAGCCCATAAATCACAATAGAATCAGTCGTAGTGTGTTCCAAGCACTAATAGCATTTTTATCATTTTAATAGGCGTATAATATTTGTGTATATCTACAGGATACAAGTGGTTTTTCGCTATATGAGTAAGATGTGTCATGAACAAAGAGTAATTAATATATTCATCATCTCAAACGTTTTTCATTACTTTGTGTTGGGAACATTCAAAATTCTGTCACAGGGCAGCCCATGGCATGGTAGTGAAGGCAGCTGGATCCCACTTGGCTGACTGCAAGGTTTGAGTCCAGGACTCATGGGTGGAAAATGAATTGCAATGTGACCATTTCCCACGGGGAGTCCTTTTTCACTTTCCTCCTCCTCTCCCTCTCCCTCTCCCTCTCTCAGGATCACCCACACCCTCCAGCAAATTAAAACAGAAATCCTGGGGCCAATAGATGGCATGGAGGTTAAGGCAGCTGGATCTGGGGGCTGATAGTGGTGTGGTGTTTAGGGCTGCTGGACTCCCACATGGCTGACCATGGTTCGAGTTCCAGACCTGGCAGTTTGCTTTCTCACTTTCCTTCTCTCTTGCTCTCTCTCTCTGGTCAACTTCAAAAAAATAAAATATAAAAAATAATGACGACGAATTAAATAAAAATAATTTTTTAAAAAAGGCAGCTGGATCTCACATGGCCAACTACATGATTCAAGGTCTGGATCTGAAGACTTGAGAATAGTACTGATGAGGCCGGCAGGTGGCGTGGTGGTTAAGGATGCTGGACTCCTACATGGCTGACCGTGGTTCAAGTCCTGGACCTGGCGGCTTGGCTTGCTTTCTCATTTTCCCTCTCTCTCTCGCTCTCTCTCTCTCTCCTCTCTCTCACTCTGTCACTCGCTGGTAAATTAAAATAAATATATAAATAAAATAAAGTTCAATAAAATAAATCTTTTTTTAAAAAAAGAAAACCATGATGTTTGTATGCATGTCCAAAATCCCAGAGGAGACTGGAAGAAAAGGAATTGTCACATGGCTATCCCCTCTAGAGGCTGCTTTCTCTCTCTCCAGTAAGTGCAAGTGCCTTATAGCAAAAACTAAAACAATCAAAACTCCCCATAAATCCTGTCTTTTAGCTATTTTTATTTAGTAAGTTGTTAACTATGGTTACCTCACTCTGCACTACAGCCATTCCTCTTACCTCAGGGTCATTTTGTATTTGTCAACCAAAGTCTCTCCCTTCCCCCTACACCATCCCCCCCAGCCCCTAGTATCCACGATTTCATTCCTCCTTCTATGAAGACAACGTTTTTAGTTTTCATATATGGGTGAGAACATGGTATTTGTCTGTTACCCCGCTAGTTAATTTTTCTGTTTGCTAAAGAATGAATTTACTTTTATTTATTTATTTTTAAATTTGATCATAGAGAGAGAACAGGGGAAAGTGAGAAGGCAAGCCACCAGGTCTGGGATTTGAGTTGTCCGCTATGTGAGAGTCTGGTTCCTCAACCACCATTGCACTCACCGGCCCCATACCTGGCTAATTTCAATTAACACAGTTTCCTTTGAGCTCATCCATGTTGCCTCGAATGACGGGATTTTATTTATTTTTTTTTCTAAAATACTTTTATTTATTTATTTACTTACTTATTTTTAATTTGACCAGAGAGGGAGAGAGAGTGAGAAAGCAAGCCGCCAGGTCCGGGACTGGAACCACAGTCAGCCATGTGGGAGTCCAGCGTCCTTAACCACCACACCACCAGGCTATCCCCAGGATTTCATTCTTTTTCATGGCTGAACGCTGTTGCTGTTTCCTTGTGTGTGTGTGTGTGCCACAGCTGCTTTATCCGCTGTATGTTGGTCGCATACCTGGGCCATTGTGAATAGGGCTGCAGTAAACGCTGGGGTGCAGGGGCCTCTGGGGGCATACTGATTCCGTTCCTGGGGATGTGTGCCTGCTGGTGGGATTGCTGGATCCCAGGGCAGCTCCATTTGCAGTTGTTTGCGGCACCTCCCTACTGTTTCCCATAATGGCTGTCCTGATTTACATTCCCACCAACAGTGTGAAAGAGCTCCTTTAGCTTTATCCTCGCCAGCATTTGTTATTTTTGTCATCCATTCTAGCTGGGGTGAGATGACATCTTATTGTGGTTTTCATTTGCATTTCCTGATGGTTAGTGACAGTGAGCAGTTTTTAATGTACTGAACAACTGTTTTTGAGCTAGTCGTTTGGGAAACCATGGGACTTACACAGAGAGAAATCCCTGCTCTCAGGAGCTTGCATTCCAGTCAGGCAAACAGCCAAAGACAGGTGCAAAGGGCCTGAGGCCAAAGGTACAAGGCTGGCCCTTCTGAGGAGCAGGCTAAAGGACAGTGTGAGTGGGAGTTCCAGAGCAGTTGATGAGGCTTGTACCCACGAGGGCCACGGGCCACGGTAAGGAGTCTGGAATTTTACAAGACATCATTACCCTATTACAGAACTTGATAAGCATCAGGCGTTGCTCCTAAAAATACTACTCTTTCAAAAAATCTTCACAACTGGGTCATTAGGTGGCATGGTGGTTAAGGTCCTGGACTCCCACAGGGCTGTTCACTGTTCGATTCTCAGACCTGGCGGCTTGCTTTCTCACTTTCCCTTTCTCCCTCTCTGGTCAAATTAAAAAATAACAATACATAACATAAAAGAAGCAATTCTTTTTTTTAAAAATCTTCACAAAAATCATCTTAGAAGATATGTATGAAATCATGTCCATTTCAGACAAAGGGAAACCAAGGCACAGAGAGATGAATGAAAAGTCAGTGTGGCTCCAGAGTCTGTTCTTTATTATTATCATTATGTTTGAATTTACTAAACGGTATGCATGCTCACCAGAGAGAGAGAGAGAGAGAGAGAATGAGAAAGCAAGCCGCCAGGTCTGGGCTTCTAACCATGGTCAGCCATGTGGGCGTCAGCACCTAAACCACCATGCCACCTGCCCGCCCCCAGGGTCTATTCTTTAACCACTGTCCTCTACCACACTAGCAGCAGAGCACAGCTATGCTACAGCCCTGGAGCAGATGCAAATCACTATGCAGCTTACTGAAGAATTTGAGTCAAGAGAAAGATCTGGTGGGAGGTGTGCCCAGGGTGAGAAGTGGAAGAGAAGGGGCGGGGCAGTGCAGGAGGCTTGCCTCATGCTGATGTCAAGATGTCTCTGTAAACACAGGTTCCAAGGAGGGACAGAGTGGGGGGTTGGGGGTAGTCCTGGGCAAGCCACCAGGCCCGGGACCCGAATCGTGGTCGGCCACATGAGAGTCCAGTGCCCTTGACCACCATGCCACCTTGTTGGCCCCGAGAACCACAGATTTCATCAGAGATGCTCGGTTCGTGTCCGTCTACTGTGATCGCAGCTACGGAGTGGGCAAGGAAGGGTTCGTGTAAAATTGGTCAATGGGGGGGCTTCTACTCATTTTTTGGACAGGAAATGAACTCCATTTGGGGGAAAACAAGGGAGGATTTGGCCTTGGGCTCACTCCCCTCATCTTCACCTCTATCCTCCTGGGAGGGAAAGACAATGTGAAACCCGTGGCCTTGGCAGACACGTGGACTCTTGTGAGTCCACACATGGGCAGTATGACTACTGAAGGTTTCTGGCAGGACTTTTCTCTTGGAATGGAGGTGAAGAGAAAGGATAGTATTGGTGAAGTGAGGAGAGAAGGAAACATGGAGTTACCAGTGTACTTCAAAGATTTCTTTTCTTTCCTTTTCTATTTATTTATTTATTTATTTTGCTATAGGTCATGTGTACTCACTAGAGAGATAGAGAGAGAGAGAGAGGGAGGGAGAGAAAGCAAGAACTCTCCCCCTTGGGGGGATGGCCACACTACAATCCTTTCTCCTCTATTCTCCTCTCAGAACTTTTGGCATGCACACACATACGCCCGGCATGAGCTCTAAGCTGCCGGGTCCAGGACTCGAACCATAGTCAACCATATAGGAGTCCAGTGATGCAACCATTACACAATCTGCTGGCCCCAAGTTGATTTTTTTTAAGCTTATTTCTTTCTGAGAGAGAGAGAGAGAAACAGGCACCCCCAACAGGGTCTTCACATTGCAGTCTACTCCCAGTCTTAGCTGCCCTGATTTGCAGGCACAGGTGCATGTGCCTGGTGTATTCAGGGAGGTCCCAGGATGCAAACCGGAACATTTTCCATGTGGTTTTAGTTGTGTAACCTCTATGCCACTGCCTGACCCCTCAAGTTGTTTTTTTATTTTATCTTTAAAGATTTATTTATCTAATTCCATTTGTTATTATTATTATTTTTAAAATTTGACCAGAGAGAGAAAGAGAGAAAGGGAAATCTCCATCTATTCAAGCCACTGGCTTTGGGACTTGAACTGTGGTTGGCCATGTGGGGATCCAGTGCCTTTAACCACCAAGCCACCTGCTGGACTCCCCTCAAGTTGTTTTTAAAAAAGACAATTTAGGGTTAGCCCGTGTCCTGGTGGGTCGGGCAGCATGATCTCACATGGTTGACCTCAAAGTTTGAGTCCCAGACCTGAGGGCTTGAAAATCATGCCAGGCGTGTGGTGTGTGTGTGTGTGTGTGTGTGTGTGTGTGTGTGTGTGTGTCCAAGATCCCGAATGGAGATGGGATTGTGGTATGGCCATCTCCCTTGAGGGGTGGTTTTTCACTTTCTCTTTCTCTGTTTCTCTCCCGAGAACACATGTGCCGTATGGTAAAAATGCCTGGAAAAAAAAGGAAGTTTGGTGAGCCCTACTTGTGAATTTTGAGTAGTAAGATGGAAAAAGAAAAGCAAAAAACATGTTAATATCTTAGAATAGAGGGTTTAGAAATTACTAAGTGAGGGCAGATGGGAGCAGGAATATTAGAATAGTGAGGATATGAAGAGTGGTAGGAAAAAAGGATAAAAAAATAAGTGATAAGAATTGCAGATTCTGATTTCTAAGCTTTGATGATCATTCCATATGAATCCATTGATTTTGGAAACCACACATACCCTCTAACAAAAATTTTAGAAATCACTAAATTATAAAAATAAAACAAAAAGACTGTTTTTTCTTTAGAGAGAGAGA
>NW_006204972.1:0-2260 GCF_000334495.1 Tupaia belangeri chinensis
GAATAAAGTAGGAGTCATCTGTCTTCTTTGCTGCAAAACATATTACAAAGTTGTAATAATTAAAACATCATGGTATTGGCACAAAAACAGACAGTAGGCCAATGGAACAGAATTGAGAACTTCCCCCTAAAATATCCCAAAACAGTCAGCCAACTGATCTTTGACAAAGGGCAACAAGATAATCCAGTGGGAAAAAGAAAAATCTCTTCAGGAAATGGTGCTGAGAGAACTGGATATTCACCTGCAGAAGAATGAAACTGGCCCCTTATCTCTCACCTCTAACAAAAATCAACTCAAAATGGATTGAGGATCTAAACATAAAACCTCAAACTATGAAGACACCAGTGGAACTCTTGGAGGCCTTGGAGTAGGCAAAGACTTCTTAAAGAAGACCCCCCTCCCATGGGACCAGCAGGTGGCATGGTGATTAAGGCACTGGACACTCCCACATGGCTGACCAGGGTTCAAGTCCTGAATCTGGTGGCTTGCTTTCTCACTTCCTCTCTCTCTCACTCTCAACCTGTCTCTCTCTGGTCAAATTTAAAAAAATAATAATAAAAAATGAATTAAAAAAAAGACCCCCAAAGCACAGGCAATAATCCCAAAAATAGACAAATGGGACTATATTAGGCTGAGAAGCTTATGCACAGCAAAGTAGCAATAATTAGGGTGAGAAGACAACCCTCAGAGTGGAAGACTATATTTGCAAACGATACCTCAGATAAGGGACTGGTAACCAGAATATACAGGGAACTCAAGCAGCTTTCCCACAAACAACAACAACAAAAACAATCCAACTGAAAGATGAGAAAATGACTGAACAGACAATTCTCCAAAGAAGACATATAAACAGTCCAAAAGCATATGAAAACGTACTTGACACCTCTTATCATAAGGGAATTGCAAATCAAAACCACAATGAGATACCACTTAACTCCAGTCAGAATGGCTAAAATTAAAAAAATAAATAATGATAAGTGCTGGTGAGGCTGTGATGAAAAGGGAACTAAGGGAACTCTCCTGGACTGTTGGGAATGCAAATTATTACAACCACTTTGGAGAATGATATGGAGATTCCTCAGAAACCTACAAATATATCTACCATACAATCCAGTAATTCCACTCTTAGATATCTACCCAAAGGATAAGAAAATCCTCAGTCAGAAAAACACTTGCACCTCTATGTTTACTGCAGCATTATTTATGATTTCCAGGACATGGAATCAACACAGATGTCCAAACGTAGATGATTGGATTGAGAAAATGTGATTTATATTCTTTTTTTCCTTAATTTTTATTTCAATTTATTTTATGCATTCAATCACATGTTAAACTTGCAAAGCGAATATTCCAACATGTGAACATTTCTGACCAGTCCAGTTGACAATACTATAAAGTTATCTTCAATAGATAATAACCCATTCCTTTGTCCCATAAATGCCTTGCCTCTCTATTTTTCTCCTTAATGTCCTTCCTTAGACTCTGCTCCTTCACCCACCCTCTAGTAAATGGTTGTCAATACCAGATAAAATGTGACACATTCTATGGAATACTACTCAGCTACAAA
Organism: Tupaia belangeri chinensis; assembly: GCF_000334495.1. Classification (NCBI taxonomy): domain Eukaryota; kingdom Metazoa; phylum Chordata; class Mammalia; order Scandentia; family Tupaiidae; genus Tupaia; species Tupaia belangeri. The sequence goes on from NW_006204972.1 coordinate 1,568, forward strand.
AAAACAATGAGACCCTAATATGTGATACAAAATGGATGGATGTAGAAGCCTTAATGCTAAGCGAAGTAAGCCAGAGTATGACAGACTTTGTATGTCCCCACTCGATATATACTGAATGTGCTTTACAGAAGAAACTGAAAATTTGGAAGGTACAGTAGCAGAAAGGATCATTGTAGATACCAGAGATAGTAAGGATAGGGGTAATATGGGGGTGAGCAAGAGGACCAGAGGGAGAAGAACAGGGGAAGAAAATAAAATGGAGGGACTAGCAGTTGCTGTGATGGCTATGTTGCTGGACTCTCATGTAGTTGACCTCAGTTTGAGTCCTGGACTTGGTGGCTTAAACTCATGTCGGGTGTGTGTGCGTGCGTGCCCAAGATCCCATGAGGAGAATGGAGGAGAAGGGATTGCAGCGTGGCCATCCCCCTGTGGATGGCCAAAAAGAAAATAACCATTCAATTGAGGGAAAAAAATGAAAGTTATTTGTTGATGATAATGTATATAGTCTTTGTCTTGCCTGAAATGCATGATATCTGTGCTGGAAAAAGCAATGTTGTACCCTGTAAAGGTATAGTAATTAAATGTAAATTAACATTTAAAAATTATTATTGGAGAGGTTTTTGTTATAGGGCATGTATGCTTACCAGAAAGACAGAGAAAGACAGAGACAGAAAGTGAGAAATGCCCCCCTAC
>NW_006204972.1:4597-7363 GCF_000334495.1 Tupaia belangeri chinensis
TCTGGGACTTGAACTGCAGTAGACTATGTGGGAGTTCAGCAACATAGCCATTACGCTAACTGCTGGTCACCCCCTAGTTGGTATATTAAGTGGAGACATACAATGTCTTTCTTTTGTTGATGAATTCCCTCTTATGACTGCTTTTGCCCTGTCCCATAGATTATGGAAATTCGTGTACTCATTATCATTTGTTACCATAAATTTTAAAATTTCAGACTTAATTTCCTCAGTAGTTAAGAAGTTATGCAGAAGTAGGTTGTTCAGTTTCCATGTGTTTGTGTATTTTTGAGGGTGTTTTTTGAAATTAATAGTGAATTTAATTCCATCATGGTCAGAGAAAATGCTGGATATAGTTTCTATGCCTTTGAATCTGTAAAGGCTTGATTTGTGCCCTATCATATGGTCAATCTATGAAAAGGTTCCATGCTGGGGTTAGAAAAATGTATATTTTGTGGTCTTAGAGTGGAAAGTTCCATAGATATCTATCAAGCCTATTCAATTTATAGTGTCATTTAGGTCCTGTGTCTATTTATTTTTTTGTCTAGAAGATCTGTCTAGAGGAGATAATGGGGTGTTGAGATCCCTAGTGATTATAGTGTTGCTCCCTATCTCTCTTTTTAGCTCCAGCAGTCTTTCCTTCACATATTTAGGTGCTCCTGAGTGGGATGCCTAGATATTTATAAGTATTATGTCTTCTTGCTGGATTTACCCATTCACTATTATATAACACCCTTCTTTGTCTCTTCTTACAGTCTTTGTCTTGAAGCCTATTTTGTCAGAAATCAATATTGCCACTCCAGCCCTTTTTTGATTTCCATTTGCATGGAATATCTTTTTCCAGCTCTTCACTTTTAGTCTATGTGTGTCTTTCTCCTTAAGGTGTGTTTCTTGTAGGCAATAGATAGAGGGTTTCTGGTTTTTTATTTATTTTATTTTTTATTTTATTTTATTTTTTATCCATTTGGCCAATCTGTGTCTCTTAATTGGAGAATTTAATCCATTAACATTCCATGTTATTATCAATATTTCCAGAACCTGTTCCAATCATTAAGTGAGCCATTTCCTTGGGATTTTTTTTGTTCTCTTATAACTTTCCATTTGACTTTCAGAACTTGTTCCAACCATTAAGTGAGCCATTTCCTTGGGATTTTTTTTGTTCTCTTATAACTTTCCATTTGACTTTTTTAGTTTTCCTAGAATAGCACTCCCTTCAAAATCTCTTCAAGAGCTGGTCTGGAGTTGATAAAACCTTTCAGGTTTTGTCTTCCCCAAAATGTTTTTATCTTTTTTTTCCCATATGAAAGATAATCTTACTGGGTATACTATTCTTGGTTGAAATTGTTTTTCATTCAACACACTTTATTATATTTCCCCATTTTTTCCTAGTCTGCATTGTTTCTGATGAGAGGTCCGATGTTAGCCTGATGGGGTGATCTTTGTAAGTAACTTGACATTTCCCTCTTGCCAATTTTAGTATCTTGTTTTTGTCTGTCCTTTTTGTTTATTTGTTTGTTTGTTACTGGAGGGAGAGGTTTTTGCTCTAGGGTGCGTGCAATCGCCAGAAGACAGAGAGAGGTGGAGAGACAGAAAGCGAGAAATCACCCCCCAAAGGGGGTGGCCACACCACCATCCCTTCTCCTCCATTCTCCTCTTGGGATCTTGGGCACACACATACACGTACCCAGTGTGAGTTTAAGCCATCACATTCAGGACTCAAACTGTGGGAGTCCAGCGACATAGCCATTATGCCATCTGCTGGTCCCTTTGTCTGTTGTTTTATGCCAGTCTGGCTATGATGTGCCTTGGAGAGGATCTTCTTGGGTTGATTCTATTTGGGGTCCTATGTATTTCTTGGGTCTGGATATTTGAATGCCTTTCTAGATTTGGAGTTTTCTTCCAGGATTTCATGGTATAAATGATCAATTCCCTTATGATTTTCTTCCTCTTCTGGGATACCAGTTATCCTGATGTTGGGCGCTTGATGATATTCTGTATTCCTTGTGTATTATCCTCATTTGTCTTGGTTGTTTTCTCAATCTTCTTGATACTTTATTCTAGGTCAGAGGTTTTGTTTTCTACATTCGAGATTCAATCTTCTGTGTGATCAAATCTACTTTTAATACTTTCGAGGGAGGTTTTAATTTCCTGTATCACATTCTTCATCCTTAACAATTTCATTTGATTCTTTTTTTATGGTGTCTATTTCTTCATTCAAATAGCGAAAGAACTTCCTCATCTCCTGGAGCTCGTTATCTCTTTTCTCTTGCATCTCAATTAGTTTGGTCACTACAAATATTCTCTATTCCTTGTCTGACATTTCCACAACTTCCATTGTGTTGTCTGTGGGTGATGCAGAATTGATGTCTACCCTTGTAGGAGAGACATTTTGTTGATTGCTCATATTTCTTGTGCCTCTAGGATTGTTCCTAGTCATCTGATGATCTATATATTCATTCCTCAATTATTCAAGGTATCTCTGAGTGTTCAAAGGTATGCAGGAGTAGAAAATTGGTGATCTCTCTTCTGCTCCTCCTCCTGTTGCTCACCACTACGTTGTACTGTTGTCACTGGTCCAGGGTGACCCAAAGTCTTCCCCGTTTCTAAAGAACAGGTGCGACTCCAACTAAGCTGCTGAGCTGGACCAAAGGAAAGATCCAAATCTCCAAAGTGTCCTGAGAGTCCAAAGGCAAGTGGGGAGGGGATGAGCCAAGGCTCCCCGCCGTTAGGACCTGCAGCCACAGGCAGGCTGGTGGACGGCAAGGCCCA
>NW_006204972.1:7381-18462 GCF_000334495.1 Tupaia belangeri chinensis
TCACGCCGCAATCCCTTCTCCTCCATTCTCCTCTCGGGATCTTGGGCACGCACGCACACGCGCCCGGCATGAGTTTTAAGCCACTAGGTCCAGGACGCGAACCGCGGTCGACTACGTGGGAGTCTAGTGACATAGCCATTACGCTAACTGCTGGTTCCCTGAATGGCCCTCTTTTAAAGTGAGATGGCTGCCAAAGGGAACTTTACATCTCTCTATCATGGAGGATATATACAATGCGGTTACTGGCATGCCAGGCCATCCTGACCAGTTTCCCTATGCTGACCCCTGGCAAATAGCCCAAGCTACTTCACCATGGATACGATTCTGCAAAAAGGGGAAAAAAATCAATGAACTATTTTGGCCACTTGTGTCATGTAGCCCATACCCACCTCTGACCAAAAGAAACCTATGACTCCCATCTTGCAAGGCACTCCCAAAAAGGAGTCATTAGTGGCTCCACCCCCATATGCCCCAGCTGAGCCAGTTGAGTCAGTGATCGAAACACTGCACCATCTGTCTCCCTGCAGCCTGAGGGACCAGTGACAGCTCCTCCCACTCAGGAGGGAGGCCACCAGCAGTTCTGAACTCTGAACCCAGACTCTGCCTCACCCACCATCACCCAGAGAGCTGCTGCAGCCCGAGGCAATCTTACTCTTCAGATGCCCCTCCAAGAGACCCGAGGGCCTCCCCAGGTAGGCGCAGTTGGAGCTATTACAGAAGGCAGAGCAATCCTCTACTACCTGCGCTTTACCACTACTGATTTGCTTAATTGGAAACACCACACCCCCTCCTACTTAGAACAGCCCCAGGAAACGATAGAACTCATAGAGTCTATACTCCAAATTCATCAGCCCACTTGGCACCACTGCTGACAACTGCTTCTCACCCTACTTAACACAGAGGAGTGACACAGTCCTTATGGCAGAAAAAAAAAAAAATGGGTACAAGAACACACCCCCAAGGATGTGGTGGATCCCAAGGCTTGGGACAGAACTGCTTTTCTGAATGAAAAGCCTAACTGGAATTTCCATACTGAGGATGGCCATGCCCATCTCGGCAAGTGTTGTGAAGCACTCCTGCAGAAAGTGAAAACCAGTGTAAAGAAACCTACAAATATGACAACAACTACAGAAATAATTCAAAAGACAGATGAGCCACCAGGGCAGTTTTACAAGAGGCTCTGTGAAGCATACCAGATCTGTACTTCATTTGATCTGGAAAGTTCTGAAAGCCAGCGGTTGATTAATCCTGCTTTTGTCGCCCAATCAGCCCCAGACATCCGTAGAAAACTCGAAAAGCAGGAAGGCTTTGCTGGAATGAACGCCACCCAGCTCCTGGAGATTGCTAATTGAGTCTTCATGAGCTGAGATTGAGAGGAAAAGAAATAAGCGGACCAGCAGATGAAGCAGAAAGCAGCCCTGATGGCCACTGCCCTCAGACAACCAGAGGCCCCACCCTATCCAAGAGGGGTCCAAAAATCAGTCGTCCCAGACTTAGACAAACTCAATGTGCTTACTGCAAAGAGGGTGGGCACCGCAAGGACGAATACCCCAAGCAGAAGACAAACCAAGGAAGAAAACCCAAAACCCACTGGGAGCCACTGAGACTTTCTACTGAGAGCCCACAAGATACCTCCTAGCCATCATGCCGAGACTTTCCACTCAGAGCCTCCTAGCCATCATGGAATCGGAATAGGACTGACTGGGCTCCATGGTCCTGGTGTCCCCGGAACCCCTGGTCAACATCAAGGTAGGGGGCCAACCAGTGACATTTATGGTAGATACTTGTGCTGAACACTCCATTGTAACTCAGTCCCTGGCTCTCCCATCAGGCCAAAAAGCTACTGTCATGGGAGCCACTGAAAACACTCAAACCCAGCCCTTCTTATAGGAAAAAAAGTTGCCAGTTAGGGGGACACTTGGTTACCCATGAGTTTTCGTACTTCTCAATACACAGTGATTGAGGCTGAGGCACTTCCTCAAAGATGGTCTGCTCAGCAGACTGAACTCTGGGCATTAATATGAGCCCTAAGATTGGTGGCTGGTAAGAGAGTAAATGTCTACATGGATTCATGCTTTGCTACCTTGAATGTTCATAGAGCATTATACTGAGAGAGGACTCCTCTTAGCCGAAAACAGTTAAGAACAAAGAGGAAATCTGCCAATTATTAGGGAGACAAAGGAAGTGGCAATCACTGAGGAAAGACTAGCCTAGAAAACACGCTAGGGGATTACTATTTCTTGAGTCACCCACCATTATTGTGTGCTACTGTGAGCATGTGGTATGAGACCTGTGCCAGAAATAACGCTGCCCAGGGACCACCACCTTGGCCGGCTGGAATACAAGCTACCAAGACAACTCCCCTGGAGTTACTGGAGGCAGACTTAGAAGTGTGACCGTGCTGGTGCTATAAATACTTACTAATCCTGGATTGTAGTTACTCAGACTGGGTAGAAGCCTTTCCCACGTAAACTGAAAAATCCAGAGAAGTCACCCAAGCCCTTCTGAAGGAAGTTATACCTCAGTTTGGGCTTCCCTTTATGATAGAGTCTGACAATGGCCCTGCTTTCATAGCAGAAGTTACACAGGGAGTGGCAAAGGCTTTGGGCATAAAATGGAAGCCTCACACTGCTTACCAACCTCGGAGCTCTGAGAGAATTGAACAAATGAATTGTACCCTCAAGTCCACCCTGGCTGAGCACAGTCAGGACACTGGACACCCCTGGGTGGATGTCCTCCCCCTGGCCCCACTTCAAATTTGATGTACACCCCCAAAACAAGGTTATTCCCCTTATGAGATTCTGTTTGGTTGGCCATCCCCTTTAGTCACCCAGGCCCGAAAGGCTGACTTCCATAAGCTGAGCAAGGCAGTCCTGACCCAGGATCTGATGGCCTTGGAAAAGACTTTGAAGAAAATAGCTCATGTCACCTTAGAAAGAACCCGTGCTCCCCTTGGATGAGCCTGGGGGTCTCAGGTGGGTTAAAAATTGGAACAAGGAATCACTGAAGCCCATCTGGTTGGGATCATGTGTTGTTGTGCTTGTTATCCTTGTTATCCTTAAGGCTGCAGGGCTAGCCCCGTGATCCACCACTCATGAGTGAAACAAGCCACAGCACCAGAGGACCCCAGGACCTGACAGTAAGAAGCCACCCTAAGCAGCCAACCAAGGTGACTTTCCAGAGGGCCAAGACCTGACATCGAGACTATAGCCCTGCTGCAGCCACTCCTGGGCTGGCTGCTCTACACATGGTGGAAGCTTGAGGACTGCAACAGATGACATCTCCACCCTACCCCTACAACTTCCTGCCCCTAGCCCTCTCTGTTGCACTAGCAGTGCTTCTCTCTCTTGGTCTGGGTGCAGTGGCCCTGCAGGACTGAATGTTATAGAAAAAGTTTTTGTTAGTGTGTCATACCTCCTGGTGGTAGGAACCTTGATAGGCCTAAAATGTTTGAATTAATTAACTGGAGGCGTTTTCATTTTCTCCTTCAGACATGGATCCTGACTGTTATCTTAATTTTCCCCACATTAGGAGAGGACTCCTAATGTATCCACTGGTGTAACCCTATAGTGTGGATGTCCTTCCATTGGCCCTCTCTTCCTGGAAGTCCCCTGGGAGAAGGGAGCCCAGATCATGAATGGCTTATGGGCTACATACTCCTTCAGCTGCAGGGATCTAATGTTCAAGCATTTAGGAACAGGTGAACAAGCCTGCCTCCATGTCAGTACTATCCAGTGTTGCACTCATGACAGTGAATACTACTCTGTGGGCCAGAGTTGAGGAAGCCATGCCTGTTACCAGTGCCCATTGGCAGGGAGATGGATATGCTATATGTCCCTAAGGGAGTATGGCCTTTAATATGCTATAAGCCCCTAAGGGAGTATGGCCTTCCAGGTGCCCTTCCAAGGAAAGACAGAGGGAGCTCTGTGGTAAGTGCCCTTCCAAGGAAAGACAGAGGGAGCTCTGGAATGTTTCTCAGAGACCTCATCCTCCCAGACCTTACTACAGGTGAGAAAGCAATCTCAACCCCTAGGTAAACTGCTCCAACTGCTGGCTTTGCATATGATCTACCCTTCCCTTAATATATGCTACCCTGATAAATAAATCTCCCAGTAGTGCCTCCCAGACCCCCTGATTATGAAGGCCATTTATGAAGGCCCTCTTGCTTGAGTGACTCCTCCTCACCCTACCACTGTGTCTCCCAACAAGGAGAAACAGGAATTGGCAGTTTTACCTGTAATCAAACTCACAGACTTAGATTCAGGCCCAACAACCAGGGCCCATTTTGCTCCACTGAGAAGGGGTATATTTGGTCTGTGGTGCTGTCATGCCTGCCAGCTAACTGGACACGGGCATGTATTTGGGCTGTCCTGACTGCCCAGATTGACAGAATACCTGGAAATGAGACTCTGAAAGTCCCTCTAGTGGCCTGAGCCTGAATAAAGTTGTTTATCCCATTCATCGCCCTCCTCAGTGGACTTGGAATTTCTGCGGGAACAGTCACTGGAGTGGGGGGAATAATGACCTCCTCCTACCAGTTCTCTCAGATCAGCAAAGAAATAGCAGAGAGATTCCAGAAAGTAACTGAGACTATACAAATTCTCCCAGATCAGCTTGACTCCTTAGCAGAAGTTGTCTTAAGAACAGATGACTAGATCTCTTAACTGCAGAAAAGGGTGGGCTCTGCTTATTCCTGGGGAAAGAATATTGCTTCTATGCTAATGAATCGGGTGTAGTTCAAGACATAGCCCAGCAGCTTAGAGATTTAGTGTCCAAACAGTGACAAGCAGCAGCTGACTCCTGGGCAGGTTGGAATGGGTTCTGGGCATGGGTCCCATGGCTACTACCTCTCCTGGGGCCCCTATCAGTTATCCTTTTGGCACTGGCTGTTGGACCTGTATCCTTAATCTGCTTATGCAGTTTATAACCTCCCGCCTTGAAGCCATAAAGTATCAGTTGCTTGTGCAACCCCAGAAGATGCATTTACCACCCTCCTGTTGATTGATTCCCCTTGAATATGACTGAGGAGGCTCAAGAAAGGGGAATGATATGGTGACAGGGCCATGCAGATAACACAAGCTGGTAAAGAGGCTGTCTCCCATACCTAAATCAAGGCCTGGACTAGGAAGAAACTGTGAGGCAAGGCTGATGGTTTACCAGCCCTCCATTGTGTCACTGTACTGGTCTGCACTCAATTTCTCTGCCGTGAGCTTTACTGTTATTAAGGTACCCTGCAAGGGTAAAATATCACCCCCAATCTTACTGCAATCTTACAATAAAGCAAATTAGTGATCCTAGGAAGGCGGTTTCTTAAGATGGCATGCAAGGGTCAGGGAACCTGAGATAGACTCCTCCACCTGCCTGTTTTAAGCCAAAATTAGCATATGTGAGGTTAAGTTAGTATAAAACAAATTAGCATTAGTAGCATATGTAGACTAAGTTAGTTTAAGGTTAGTTTTATGTAAGTACCCCTTGTTAAAGCTGCAGGCCAAAGTGAACTCATGCTAGGCCAAAGTCAGGGCATTTACCCCATGACAGGGCCTCAGAGATAAAACAAAAGAACTCACCAATTGACAGACTCAGCAAATAAAATACAGGAACCTGTGGGTTTATAAAGAAAGGAAAAGCCTGGCTGGCAACAACAGGATGAACAAACCTGAAGTCTCCAGGGAAAGATGAACTATCTTAGCTGGGAGCTCTTATCTAAAGCAACAGGTAGTTTTCAACTACAAAGAGTTTCTCATCTATGTGCTGTTAACTATAAAAAACTGCTAATAAAAATCCTGTATTGTCTCCTGAGCTACAAGATCATCTTCCTTTCCCATATGGGCAATAGGCTCACCCCCTTTAGTTGTAATATATAGATAGTCCATATATTAACTGTGTCTTTACTTAACAAGACAAGATCTCTATCTAGGCCTTTGTAACCAGCAATGTTGCTGCCCTGGCCCCGGGACTGAAGTTATCAAGCTGGCCTGGGACAGAAGTTATCAAGCTTCTTGCAAGCCTCCTCTTCGAAAGACCCTTCCCAGTAATCAAGATCTAAGAAGAAAATACAACAGACAAATGGACTTCCTTATCCTAAGAACTGTGATTTTACCTGATCTGACAAGACAAACACCATGTTTTATAATTATTGTTTCCATGCTTTGTATTCCCTAGTTTTTAAAGTAAATTTTTTACTTCCCCTCATCCCCCTTACTTCCTAAACATCCCTCAATAAATACGCATGTTTTAATAGCCATTGGGCTGCAGTCTAAGCTGACTCTGGCTGTAGTCGGCTGAAAACATGCTAAGGAGTACTGAGGTCTCAGTCTAATTTTTGTTCCTGATCACCTGTGTCGCCTTCCTGTGTACCCACCCCAGCTGGAGCAGGGCTTCTGGCAATATGGAGAGGCCTGGAACTTAAAATAGCCCCAGACTGGTATTACCAAAACTTCCCAGTCCTCTGAGAACTCACTGTCCTTCCCTTTTGAATGATAAAAACAACCTGAGACTTTGAGAAATACTTGCTTATCTGCCACTTTCCTTTTAGGGCAAATTCTGGGCCCCTTTTCCCAATAGGATATCCCTAGCCTGCTGAGATTCCCCCTTTCCCAACACCCTCATAAAAGACTGTAACTCCTGCCAGACCCAGATTCAGAATGTTAACTCCTCCATGCCCACTGACACAATAAAAAGTTCTCCTTTCTCTCCGGAGTGCTGTTTTTTGTTCCTTGGTGTCTGTTTTCCCACAACACCTCCCCCTTCAGGCTTCCCTCTCCTTCATTCTAACTTCAGCTTACACTTTCAACAAATCTGTTCCTATAAGTCACCTACATGCCCAGCATGGTCAACTCTTCCTGTTTCTTTACCTCTCAGCAGCGTTCCTCACACTTGACAGCACTTTCCTTTTTTTCTTTTTTTAAGAATTATTTTATTTAACTTAATTTATTTACTTATTTGTTTATTTTAATTTGACCAGAGAGAGACAGAAAGAGAAAGAGAGAGAGAGAGAGAGAGAGCCACCAGGTCTGGGACTCAGACTACAGTTGGCCATGTGGAAATCTAGTGCCTTTAACCACCAAAACCACCTCTTGGCCCTGACAGCACTTTCATTTTTATTTCACTCAATTCCTCCAGCTGTATTTCATTATTATTATTATTATTATTATTTTGGACAAGAGGTTTTTGCTAAAGGGCATTTGTGCTCACCGGAAGGATCAAGAGAGAACAAGAGACAGAAAGCCAGAAATTACCCCCCCTGGGGGGTGGCCATTCCATGATCTTGGGTGCACACACACACAGTGTGGGTTTAAGCTGCTGGGTCCAGGATTTGAACTGCAGTTGACTACATGGGAGTTCAGTGACATAACCATTACATCATCTGCTGGTCCCTATTTCATAATTTTTTAAAAATGAAGTACCTCTGGCTGGAAGAAAAGGATGGAGATTTATAAGAAAGTTTTGTGAAGCCACCCCAGGTTTGTCAATTTGCAGCATTTTAACATCAACTGTCTGTATACAGCACACAATACAGACTTGCGGAGATGGCCCTCAGGTCCCAGGTCGAAGACTCTGTGAGGGAAGCATCTGGTCTCTGAGTGTGTGTGGGGCTCACCATGGGCCTCACAGCAGGCCAAGTGTCCTTTCAGTCTGAAGGCCAACATTTTGGGGGATCTAGGCCAGGCATTCAGAATCCTAGGAGCTCAGATGCTCAAGGTGCAGAGACCAAAGACTCCATACCACTCTGTGTCGTTGGAGTGTGTGTGCAGACACATGTGACACGTATGTAATAACCGGTCACCTCTCAGCTGTGGTGTCCTCAGGGTTGCCTTTATTGTTCAGCTGACGTTTGTAACCCATGGATGGAGCTGGCACTGAGGAGGAGGAGTTCGTTTGTTCCCTTGAGAGGAGACATCAGTTGGGATTTTGCCTTGTGGAGTCCAGAGGAGTTGAGAAAAGAGATTTGTTCTTTTTTTCATAAAAATGTTATTTAAAATGTTTTAAAACTTTATAATGGATAGCTTATCTTATCAGAAGGTAAAACATGCTCAATTACAGGAAATATAAAAACTGTACAGAACTGAAAGGAAGAAAACCCCCTCCTGTCTCCAAGGGAAGGGCCATGACTAACCTCTGGCTGGCAGGTCTTTATAGACCTCAAGGGGACGATGTCACCCACAGATTGCCTGCTCTCACGCATACCCCACCCCTCTTGAAATGTGGTTTTCTCAGCCACAGGATACACGCTTGTGGATAAGATACCACCCCCAGAGGACCAGCAGTTAGCATAATGGCTTTGTCACTGGATACCCATGTAGTTGACTGAGGTTCGAGTCCCAGACCCGATGGCTTAAACTCATGCTGGGCACATGTGCATGTGTGCCCAAGATCCTGAGAGGAGAATGGAGGAGAAGGGATTGCGGCGTGGCCAGCCCCCCTGAGGGGTGATTTCTCGCTTTCTGTCTCTCTGTCTCTCTCTGTCTGTCTGGCAAGAGCACGTGCCCTATGGGAAAAACCTCTCCCCCAAAAAAGATACCACCCCCACACATACCCAGAACCAGCCCTTGTAATGGCCTCTGAAAGACCCCAGATCTCATAATGTCAGTAGACATACCTTTACCAGTGCCTGTGACAATTTACAATCTCTCAGAAACTTCTGCAAGAGCCCTTAAAAGGAGAAAAAGGAGGCAACTTTTGGATTCCTTCAAATTCCCACATTTTCCCAGAGAAAACTTTAAATATTCATCTGGTCCATGACTATCCCTTCCCCTCTTACCCATTACCCTCCTGCTCGGGTGGCGGCGGTGCCAAGTGGGTGTGATGGTAACAGGCAGGGGCTGTGACTTGGCAAGAGGTAAAGGAAGTCACGACCTGGGTCCTTCCTCTGCTAGTTATCACCTGATTGTCACTGCCTGGTGCCCGCTGGCAAGGTCAGGCCAGGAACCCTTGTTCCACTGCGCCTTGTCCCTCTAGCCACGGCCACTAGGGGGAGCCCGAGAGCATTGCCCAGATTTGCTGAGTCTTCCAGACACCACCTTTGCCGAATCAATCCTGAAATGTCTTTTTCTCTTTCTTTCTTTTTTTAAATATGGAATGCTCCACGAATTTGCGTGTCATCTTTGCGCAGAGGCCATGCTAATCTCTGTATCCTTCCAATGTGCTGCCAAAGCGAGCACCCCCTTTTTTTAAGACCTTTATTAACGTGCTGCCAAAGAGAGCACCCCCTTTTTTTAAGACCTTTATTAACGGGTGCTTGCTGTTTGTTGACTTTTTTTTTATTTTTGAAAAAAAAAATCAAGTTGTAAACTTTTATTACAAATTAAAATGAAGTTCTTAAAAATCTCAACTTGGGATCAGCTATGTCGCTGGACTCCCACGTAGTAGACCGCGGTTCACGTCCCGGACCCGGTGGCTTAAAACTCACGCCGGGTGCGTGTGCGTGTGTGCCCAAGATCCAGAGAGGACAATGGAGGAGAAGGGATTGCGGCGTGGCCATCACCCCTGGGGGGTGATTTCTCGCTTTCTGTCTCTATGTCTCTCTCTCTGTCTGGCGAGCGCACACGCCCTATAGCGAAAACTTCTCCAAAAAAAAAAATTCTCAACTTGACCACACAAAAGAATTTTAAAAACCTTTAAAGTGTATTGAGAAAAAACAGGCTTTTTTTTAAAAATAAAGATAGTTTTACTTATTTATTTGTTATTATTATTTATGTTACATCTTTAGGTAAAAATAATAAAAACCCCATGCTGCATAGATAATGCAGATAGTTCTAGTTATCTGGTCAATGGGCAAAAAGTGAGCACTGAAGGGCTTCAGCTCCAATCTTCTGTTCATTTCTCGTTGCTGGAATTTCAGATTCACTTGTCGGATGACTAACCCGGATGATAAAGATGGTAGAGACAGTAAGAGGCATTCATTCAGCCCGCCCTGCTCAGCCTCCGGAGGGGACGAATTCTCAGCCGGTGAATGAATGCGCTGCTTTTCCCTTTGCCATCTCGTGGTTTAGGGCTCTCTGGGCGTCTGCGTCTGTAACTGAAGCTGCGGCAGGGGAGGCAGTACCGACGTCGTCGAGATGCGTCTCATCTCGTTTTTCCTCATCCTCTGCATTGCCGTCCTCTCTGGGGTGTCTGGCTAGGAGGGGCCCTGCGGAATGGTGGTCTGTAACCCCGTACATATTCTGCCTCCCTGGTCTAGCTGGCTCTCATGCACCCTGGCTGTCCGCACCCCCCATCAAGGCTCCCTGCCCTGGAGGGTTGGAATCCCTGTCGATGCCCACAGGGCCCCCGCATGGAGTCAGGGGGAACCTTCCCTGGGGCATGTCCCCGTGGTGCCTGGCCTTGGGGGACGCTCTGCGATCCCTCTCCCCCCACCCCCGCACTATTCTGGCCATTTTGCCGGTAAGTGCGTGGAGGACCCCTACCCCGGATACGTCTATAATGGCTATGTTCTGCCTCATGTTCCTTGCCTTGAACAGGGACTCCCCCGGCTGTGACACCTGCCGCCTGGGCCCGGTCCCCATCTCTCCTCTCCTACTCTGAGAGGTACTCCTGGGGTTATTCTTATGGCCGTCTGGTGTACAAATACTTCTTCCCTGGCATCATTCCTCTGATGAAACCACATCCATTTCTTACACCACCATTTCACAGTTCCCAGAGCCTTCACTGCGATGCCCTCTTGTCCCGCTGCAGGCGTCGGGGACGTGAGGCCACCGGGCCGCTCCCTGCGGGGCTGCGGGTGGTGCGGGCTCGGTGTGGGCAGCGCTGAGGGCGGGCGGCGGGTCTGGGCCTCCTGCTCGGGTGGCGGCCGTGCCCACTGGGTGTGACGGTGACAGGCGGCAGCGGGGCTGCTCAGGGTTCCGCTCCAGATCGAGCTCCGGAAACGTCTTGGCGTCAGGCGTCAGTCGCGTTCTTCAGACTGGCGCCCAGGGTCTTTGGCTGCAAGGGCGAATCGCCGCTCAGGGACAGACCGCCGAGACGACGTGGCGAAGCGGGTTTCCAGCTCCGCTGAGCACAACAAACGCGCCGGGTCCGGGACCCCGCTGCGACTCCAGCCTGCGCGCCTGTAAAGACGCGTGCACGTCCGACCATCGCCCCAC
>NW_006204972.1:18653-19981 GCF_000334495.1 Tupaia belangeri chinensis
TCACCGCTGCGGACCCCGCGCGCCTCCACTACCCGCTGCGCAGGAACAGGGGCCCAGCCGCCTCAGCTCGGTTGCACCTGCCCGCGGGGACAAGAGTCACCCAGAAGTGTCGCTGTAGAATGTCGCCGCCGCCAAGGCCCCACCGCAGCTCTTCCGTGCAGGTGTCAGCGTAGGGGGTGGCCGAGGTCCTGCCGGCCTGGCAGCGCTGGACGCCCCCCAGAACCTGCCCAAGCTGGACCGTGACGCGCCTCCAAGTTATAGGAGCGCCACCACCCGGCGCCCCCTTTGCTATCAGCCAGCGCAGGGGTCGCTGGTGTACGACCAGGTCTCTGGCGCTCCTCCCTCGCCCGCCGCCTGGGCGTGTCCGCGGCCACCCACGTGGTTGTGCAGGACTCCAGCGACGCTGGCGGCTCTGCTGTGGTGGCGTTAGGCCACTGCGGTCGTGCAGCTGACCAGTCACGGCCCCGGCTCGGCTAGGCTAAAGCCACCAGTTGAACTCTGCTCCTAGCGAGTTCGCCAGAACCTTCGAGGACCTGGAGAAGAACCTGGGGTCCCCGGGCTTCCAGGTGGTGGACGCCGACGCCGCAGCCGGCTCTGCTTTGGGAGCCTGAGCCCAAGAGGGAAGCCGCCGCCAGCGCACCCTTTCTATCCTGCCCGGATGGCAGTCCTGCATGGCTCACCTGGCATCTGCCCACCCCGGCTCCGGGAACACCCGCTTCAGGGCTCTTGACAAAGAGGGCTGGAGGAGAGTCCCAAGAGATCCGGGGCTGTTCCAGGAGGGGAAGGTGGACTTGTCCCAGCCCTTGTGGCCACTTGTCGCTCCCCCATGTGGCGCTGGCGGCCCATCTAGTCGGCTCCTGGGCTGGGGGTACATGCCGCCCAGAGGGACGAGGTCGTCTTCGAGGGCCCGGGAAAGACCCACGGAGGCTGGGCAGGACCCAGGCAAGCTTGGAGATGCCGGCACTGCCCAGACCAGTGGTGCTGACCCTGCTTTAACCCGGGAGTGTCCTTATCCTCCACAGGCGGCATTGGGGGACATCCCAGAGGCCAGGAGCTCTGTTGACTCCTGGGGTCCTGGTGGAGGCAGGAGGGAAGGTGACCTGTGACCCCGGGGGAGGGAGGTCTCCTCAGGGTGCTGGCCTGGGTCCCATCTCCCTTCTGTTCACCGATGAGGAAATAAAACAACCAAGGGCTTAATCCTTGCAGCTGGGGCTGCCTCAGTTTCCCCAAGGAGCCAGGGGTTCCAGCTTGCCCAGCAGAGGCAGTTCCAGGAATTGTGGGGCCTGGGGCGCTGCCCTGCCTCGTGGGGAGTGGGGGATGTGGGGGGG
>NW_006204972.1:20896-21481 GCF_000334495.1 Tupaia belangeri chinensis
GTGTGTGTGTGTGTGTGTGTGTGTGTGTGTATGTGATTTCTCGCTTTCTGTCTCTTTCTGTCTTTCTGGTGAGTGCACACGCCCTGTAGCAAAAAAACTCTCAAAATTTTTTTTAAAAAGGGAATAAGAGCTCTAGCGAACGTCCCGCTCTCTCTGAGGCTTAGTTTCCCACCTATCAAGTGGAGTGACCTGTACAATAATGGCCCTTCCTATGCGGTTTCACTTTCAGTGGTTTCACTTTACTTTGTCAACCTTGGTCCAAACACAGGGAGCACATAGGAACGCCTTGCCTAGGCCAACTGCACTGCTCTGGCCCCCACACCTGCTCACACCGGGCTCAGGAATATGGGTGTGGCTGCAGCAGGGGGAGGGGGCTCCAACCCCCTACTCCTGGGACACAGAGATTCATTCCCTGCAGTGCGGTAGAGGGCCAGTAGAGGGCCGGAATGCTGGGAAGGGAAGACCAGCTGTCAGGGATAACTAGGCTGGAGATGGGGATGGAAAAAAAAGAGGAAGTCAAAGTGAAATTGGAAGAAAACACTTCAGAAACGGAGGGGGGGGAAGGCAGAGAAGATAAAAGAGATC
>NW_006204972.1:21865-25131 GCF_000334495.1 Tupaia belangeri chinensis
GTGGGAGTGTCCAGCACCTTAACCACCATGCCACTGCTGGTCCCAGAGAACACTATTTTTAACAAATCATTTACCATCAAGAATTACAGAAACATTGGGACCAGCAGATGGGCATGATGGTTTCTTTACTGCACTCCCACATGGCCGACTGCAGTTCAAGGCTGGACCCAGAGACTTGAAAGTCCTGTGAGGTGCCAGTGCTCGAGTGCCCAAACTCCTGAGAGTAGAGGGGAGTAGAAGGGATTGCAGTGTGGCCATCTCTTCTGGGGAGGGCGGGGGGTAGATTTCTTGCTTTCTGTCTCTCTGTTTCTGTCTCTCTGGTGAGTGTGCATGCCCTATAGTAAAAATATCTCAGAAAAAGAAAAAGAATTACGGAAAATTTAAAGTTTCTCCAAAACTGGAGTTGGGTGTTTGCTTCATTTTCAGTTTTAAAAACCTCCAGTGCTGGGTAGACTCAAACAGACAAAGCAGATTACCTACAAAACGCCGAAGAATAATCAAGAGCCAAGTGGGCACTGGAAAAAAAGAAAGACAATGTACGGGGATGCTAATGAAGTTAGTAAAAAAGATTCTGTCCTCTAACAAATTTGGCCTATCTCCCCAAGAAGTCAGGTCCCCGTTGTGTATGTTCGTCTCAGCTGTGCAGCTGACCCACAGCTCTGTGCCAGCTCATGGAGGAACTTGGTGTGACTCAGGCTGTCCAGCTGCCCTGCTGTCCATCAGTCTGTCCAACCTCCTACTGGCGGGCTGATAGGTTCGAAGCTCAGCTGCTTTGCCTCTAAAGGTTCAGCCGTTAGAGGCCCTCGTCCACTGTGGCCTAACACGTGGAATTTGTGAAGCCACCAATGCCTGAGGCAAGCGCCAAGCCCACCCATGTGTGCGTGCATCCGACTGTGAGAACCTAGGTATGTCCGGTTGGTGGAGGCCCTTTACATCAACACCCAACACCGAATCAACCTGATTAAGGTTGATGACAAGAAACTAAGGGGATGGGGTAGCCTTTACAAAACTGACAGGAAAACCCCGTAAAGTGGTTGGTTGTACTTGTCAGTTCCCCATAAGGTAGCTGTTTCCTCCATAAAGTGGTTAGTAGTCAAAGACGATGGCAAGGAACTTCAGGCCAAGGATGTCATCGAAGAGTACTTCAAATGCAAAAAATGAAAAATAATAATAAAAATCAGCTAATGATCCTCAAAAAAAAAAAAAGAAAAGAATCGTGATGTCTGCAACTGACTCTCAAATGCTGAAATGATTTGGCAATTACAATAATAAACATATATTTATATATTCAGAGAGAAACCAAACAACGATGGTAAAATGCTGACAAAAGATAAAAAAGATAAATGTTGGTAAAGAATAAAATTAGAGTGAGAGGGCCAGTCAGTGGCATGGTGCTTGGAGCTGCTGGATCCCACGTGGCCGACGGTTGGTTTCAGTCCCAAACCCACCTGCTTGAAGAACATGCTGGACATCAGTGCGTGCATGCCCCAAACCCCAGAGCAGTGGAGAAGGTACCGCAGATGGACAGCCTCCTGCAGAGTGCTTTCGCAATTATTTTTCTCTCTCCATCTCCCCAGAGAGTGCTTGCACTCTATAGTAAATTTTTAAAAAATTTAGAGTTAAAAATAATAAAATTACAGGCTTCCCACCTGAGAGCTAGTACTTTCACCAGTTAAGAACATGAAAAACCAGAGTAGTTTTGCCCCATCTCTGCCCCGACCACTAAAATCACAGATGTCCCCTGTCTCACTGCAGTGTCGCAGGCAGCTGGACGCGTGAGTTACGCTCACCCTTGGTGTCCTACTATTGTAGCTCTTTGACCTGCTCCAGCTCTCACTATTCAATGTTTGAAGGAAGAAATAAGTATAGTATTATATTTTCACATCCTATTTATTGGATTTTGATAGCACTAGCATCTTAAATACAAAAGGAATCGTTATTTCATTTATTTATGTATTTATTTCACAGTTTTTGCCACAGAATATGCCAGAGCAAGACACAGAGAGAATTAAAGTGAGAAAGCAGCGTCCTTGAGGAATAATCACACCCGAGTCTTTTCTCCATGTCACCTTCCCTTCTGGATGTAGGTCATGATGCACAAGCACGCTCCCAGTGTGTTTTCCCAGCCTCCCGCAGTGGGATGCTGTGGGAGGCTGCACACCAGCGAATATCACTGGTTTCTCAGGGAGCAAACAATTATACAATGCCAAAGGCCATGATTGGCTCCCCTTCAAAACCTCACCTTCAAAACCATACTCCGATTGGCCACTTCCCATAGCAAATCAGTGAGCTTAGAATCCTTCAGATTTGTATATCCGGCACCTCATGATTGGTCCACAAAAGCAACCAATCATAACCCACCTTTTACAATCCTTCATTCAACCAATCACTGCCTACCAGTATGTATATAACCACGATCCCTGGCCCACAATCACCAGATGACCCTGAAGATCCTGAAGCATTGTAACACTGCGTCGTCTCCAGATGACCCTGAAGAGTTGTAACACTGTGTCGTCTCTGTGTTATAACATTGCGTCATCTCCACGCTGATTGTCTCCTCTCTCACTCCTTCCCTCAGGAAACCTGTTCGACTGTCCTGCCTGGGTCGGGACAGGATGCCAGCTGCCCAGTGTCCCATGTGAGACCCGGCCGCCTTAACCACCATTACGGGGGTTATTTTAGCTCTCATTTTTAAGAGTGTAACAGGATTAGAAACACAAAGAACTTCTTTTTTTTTTTTTTTGGAGAGATTTTCGCTATAGGGTGCGTGCGCTCGCCAGA
The DNA here is from genome assembly GCF_000334495.1 of Tupaia belangeri chinensis. Taxonomy (NCBI): domain Eukaryota; kingdom Metazoa; phylum Chordata; class Mammalia; order Scandentia; family Tupaiidae; genus Tupaia; species Tupaia belangeri. Next base: position 24,647 of record NW_006204972.1, read on the forward strand.
CAGACAGAGAGAGACGGTTGGTGCACATTCGAAACAAGTAAATATGAGTGTTTTCTTTTTTTTAAAGCATTGGACTTAAAATACAGGAAAAAGAAAAACTTGTATTTATTTATTTTTTAAGAATTATTAATTTAATTTTATTTATTCATTCATTTATTTTAATTTGAGAGAGACATGGAAAGAGAGAAGGTAAGCCACCAGGTCCGGGACTTGAACCATGGTGGGCCATGTGGGAATATCCAGTGCCTTAGCCACCATGCTACCTGCTGGAATAGTCAACTGGTGCACATTCGAAACAAGTAAATATGAATGTTTTTGTTTTGTTTTGTTTTGTTTTTTTTTCTTAAAAAAAGCATTGTATTGTGCATACAGGAAAAAGAAAACCTTGTATTTATTTATTTTTTAAAGAATTATTAATTTAATTTTATTTATTCATTCATTTATTTTAATTTGACCAGACACACACACACACACACACACACACA
>NW_006204972.1:26862-27108 GCF_000334495.1 Tupaia belangeri chinensis
ACTGGAACAAAATAGCCAATAGTGAAGGCAAAGGGGAGTTTATTAATAATTATGATTATTACTATTTTGCCTTTTACCGTAGGGTGTGTGTGTGTGTGTGCACGTCCTGAAGGAAGCAAGCAAGTGAGAGAGATAGAGATAGAGATATATATATAGAGATCACCCCCTGGGAAGGGGTAGCCATGCTGCAATCCCTTCTACTCCAAGTCTCCTCTGGGGATTCTGGGCTTGTACACACCCAGCCCA
>NW_006204972.1:27668-29665 GCF_000334495.1 Tupaia belangeri chinensis
TAGAAGTTAATAGGTGAGGTGAGGTGCTGATGGGACTGATGTTGTGCTAGTTAGTAGATGAGCTGAGATGAGGTGAGGTGCTGATGAGACTGATGTTATGCGAGTTAGTAGGTGAGGTGAGGTGAGGTGCTGATGGGACTGATGTTATGCGAATTAATAGGTGAGGTGAGGTGAGGTGAGGTGCTGATGGGACTGATGTTATGCGAGTTAGTAGGCTGAGGTCAGGATGAGCTCCCAGAGCTCCTGTCCACAGATGCACCTTCCTTCTTAAAGGAGGTGCAGGCAATAGTGGCTCATTGCCAGAAGCAAAGCTGTGTAATAAGCGTACACATATAGCAGAAAGGCAAGGTCGTAGTTACAGAACGAGCCTGCAAGTGTGTGCCAGCAAATGATAGAATTTGTCCATCGCCTTCAAACAAGGTAAGACAGGAATTGGAGCCAGACCAATTGGAATCAGACTGATTCCACTTCTCCACAACATCCTCCACTGGAAATATCCCACCTACTTTACCTTGGGTCAGATATTTCTGCCATGACCAGTTTTTCCACCTGTCCTCATAGGCAGGCACTCCTGCCCCCTTCCCTGCTCCCATTTTCTATTTCCTGCCTCAGATTCCCCCTCAAAGACATGATTCTGAGGGGGAAGTTGAAGGTAAGCGGTCCATCTTCTGTAACTGGCTTTACCTATCAGGGATCATGGAACTCTCGCCCTATCTGATCTAGGTAGGAGAGTGGGCAGGGGCAGGTGTTAAGATGGTCCTGAGGTGTGTCGTTGGGAGGGCTGTCATGATGCTATCCATAGATGACACGTGGTAGGATTCAGCAGGGATCCCCAAGGGGTTGGTGTCGCTGTCATCTGGTGAGTTGCATTATGCAGTCTCTAAACAAGAAGAGATAAACTTCCCTAGGAGATTTAAGAGACAGGGCCCAAAATGAGGGCGAGAATTAGTATTCCCAGTGGTCCCAAGAGAGGCTATAGCAAAGGGTTCCAGATCTTTACCAAGTTCCCCACGAATCTGACAACTGAACCTCTATCAGCCAAGTTCTTGGTGGCATCTCTTACCAGCCCAGATTGGTTGGCATAGAAGCAGCACTCCTCTTCAACAGACAGGGCCCACCCTTTTCTGCAGTCAGGTCCAACCCGCTTCTGTTCTGGAGCACCACTCCTGCTAGTGAATCTATTTGATCTTGGAGAAATGGGATGTTTTGAGATAGTTCATCTAAGCTGTCTGAGCGCTCTTAGATCGCCAACCCCTGTCATTATCCCCATGGTGACACTGCACCCTACTAGAAGGAAAATGAGTTGAATGGCTCTTTTTGTTCTCATATAAATAATGGTCAGGAGGATGATTAGTGACTGATTACTGGGAGCAGGGTGATCTCAGAGATTGATAAACCAGCATACGGGTTCTTGTCCATTTGTCAGGGAGGCAGAGGTCGGAAGTTTGCCACAAAGAAAGAAAAGTGCAGGAGTCTCCAGACAAAATCCCAGGTCAACAGTAGAGATAAGTTAATCTGTTATTTTCATTTTCCCAAGCAGAAAAGCTTTCTACCAAGGTTGATCCTATAAGCGGTTGGTAGGGCCCATGGGAGATATCCTGTGTGTTTCCTTAGGTTTTGTTTTTCCAGTGTAAATAATCTGTCTAAGTAAACCCAGCTGGCTAAATTTTTATATTTAGGTACAAAGAGACCTTCCTGGGTCTGTGGGTTGGTACAGTAGTGCCAGGGAAAGGCGTTAGTACCTTGGTTAGGTCTCCCTTGGCAATAGCCAACATTTTTGTTCAGTAGGGTAGAAGTGTTAAGTTTAGTCTTCCCTGAGAACCTCACTGACTTGTTGAATAGTACGTTTTGAGTTACCTGGTAATTAGCCCAATCTTTAGAAGGTATTAGTATAATATGATTACAGAAAGACTAGTCTAAGGTAACAACTAGTGGTTTTTCTTGGGTTGCCTTATTAGTGTGTATATATATGCATATTAGTACAGACGGGTGCTGGA
>NW_006204972.1:29716-35566 GCF_000334495.1 Tupaia belangeri chinensis
AGCCTCAGAGGCTCAGTTCCCTTAGAAGGATCTAAGAAGGTTAACTGCTCTTTCTACCAGCGTGTTCTTCGTCCATTTGATTATTTTAAAATCCTGCAAGTCCTGTATATCTATTAACTGGAAAGGTGGACCTCCCCTATATTTAGGATGAGGAGTCATTGCGCTAGTGGCCCATAGCCGAAAAGGAGTAGGGACAGCTGCAAGTTGAGTTCAGGGTGAGGAAAAACCAAGTCAGCAGTCCTGGCTGCTAAATTTAGCCAGCTCTTAAATTCAGCAGCTGAATTTAGGTTGGAGGAACTTAAGAAAATGAAGGATCAGTCCTAAGGGGTGTTTTTGTTTTGTTTTAGTACACTGATTTAATCACTGTATATCACCATATTCACATACTGAAAAATCACTGTATTTCCACTGTATAATTATGCTAGTTAAAAATAAAAATAAAAACAGGAGAGCAATGGGAGGAGAGGTTTAATTGCACAGAGACCAAAAAATAATTATTAAAATAGTAAGTCTTTAACTACAAATTTTAAAATAGGAATAATTGATTTCTAAGGAACTAAATTAATTAAATTGACTCCAGAACAGCTTTGAAACAGGGCACAGGTGTCACTGTGTACCTTTATAGCAAGAGAGTCTAAGGCTCAGAGGTTAAATAATTTGCCCAAGTTGACATAACCAGTAATTGGGAGAAAGACTGTGGATTTGAAGCTCTTTCCTCAGCACCAGTGGTTCCTAACTGGGAGAGATTTTTCACCCCCAGTTCCCACGATAATGTAGCAATGTCTAGAGACATTTCCAATGATCACACAGCATAGAAAAGAGTAACTATTCACTATATAACAATCTAGAACTAGTACAATAACTAATTACAGTAACTAATATTTCTAGAAACATACTTTTCAGGAAGGACAGGCAGGAATGGCTCTCACCTCACTCCCTGGTAAAATGCTTGATTTTAATTTAGATGCATAATTAACTAATTAGGCTACGAAGCGGAGTTGCTTAGCTGAAATTGTTCTTGACGATAGCCTGACGTATAAACTTTAGGAAAAGAGCTCAAAATATAAATACAGATACATATTATGAAAAACTGTTCGAATTTGTTTTTTTTTTTAATTCTGTTTACCAAGTCTTTTTATAGTATTAAATAAAAAACAAGGGCTATGTCGCTGGATTCCCATGTAGTCAATCGTGGTTCGCGTCCCGGACCCAGTGGCTTAAAACTCATGCTGGGCGTGTGTGCGTGCATGCGCAAGATCCTGAGAGGTGAACAGAGGAGAAGGGATTGCGGTGTGGCCATCCCCCCTGGGGGATGATTTCTCGCTTTCTGTCTCTCTGTCTCTCTCTGTCTGGGGAACACACGTGCCCTATAGCAAAAACCTCTAAAATAAATAAATAAATAAATAAATAACAAGAAACTGGGATGATCAAATTCTTTCCAATTTTCTTAGCAAATCATTCCATTTTTCACATGTAAGACACCCTAAGGGAATGTTCTTGTGACCTTTAACTTTGAAACCGACTGCAGGCTGCCTGGATTTAAGCTGTCACAAGCAGGCAGATCTGCTATTTCAGTCTGGAAACAAAAGTGACGCCATTAATCTATACTTGATGTGGGGTGTCTGCCTGCATCACTCACTCATCAAAATGTCTACTTCATATGTTTTATTCCCTCGGGTAACAGCAGCGAAGCTACAAATGCAACTGTTTCATTGATGGCAAAGAGAATAGAATTCCCTGTATTTAATATATATCCAAAACGAGCTCAATGTTTACAGTGAAGTCATATCAAAGAAACACATTAAAACATTCTTAAACACTGAGGGGCCAATGTGTCAGGAAATCGCGCTATCAATATTCACTAACACATCTCCCTCCTTCAGAGACACGTTCACAAAAGAAGCAGATTGTACCTGTTCAATGGAATGTTTACACAACTCCAGGCACGTATTTCCACAGTGCTGATTTTCACTGAAAGTGAGTGACTCGAGACCAGCAGTTGGTATAATGGCTATGTCGCTGGACTCCCATGTAGTCGACCACAAATCGAGTCTCGGACCCGGTGGCTTAAACTCACACCGGGCGCGTGTGCGTGCGTGCCCAAGATCCTGAGATGAGAATGGAGGGGAAGGGATTGTGGCATGGCCATCCCCCCGGAGGGTGATTTCTCGCTTTCTGCCTCTCTCATTAGCTAATGTGCTAATGCACTCTATAGCAAAAACCTCTTAAAAAAATAAAAAATAAAGAAAGGGAACGACTCAGTGGGTAGAGGTGTTGCCTGGGAGCCAGTGTCAGCCACAGGCAGGCTGTCCTTGATACCCGCGGGCTGGTTTCCAGTTTTGGTGGACTGGACTGTCACATCGTTTACTTTTACTAGCAGGACTGGCTGTGTCTTTCAAGTGAGGAAGCTGGGGTGTACAACAAATTTGTCCAGCAACCTCTGCAGACTCTTTTCCACTATAAGCCTGGGAGCCCAAAGCTCGAGTAAGTACCTCAGATAGGGAAAGCAGGTGAACACACCTCTCTAGATCTGTCATTATCAGCTGCAACATTATTTAAAGGTGTGAAAAGGAACATGGATGAAGAAAGGCTCACCTCTGTAGGCTGGCTTGTTAGGTCTGTCCTTTCAGAATGCGATTTTGTTGGAGGAACAGTAAGTTCCTCTTTGAAGTCCTCCATTTCTGGGTCTATTTGTTCAGGAATCATTTCCTTCAGAACAATGCAATTTCCCTCTTTCAGAGGCCTCTCCTCAAATGTTTTGGTTTAAACAGCCCCACTGGTTTGATGGAGCAGGACTTCAGTTTTTCAAGCTTCAGAGGCCCAAACTGTTCGTCAGGTGACTGAAAGTCTGTGGTATTGAGAACACATGGCCGTTGCTTTAAACATAGCATTTCATTCTTATGAAGTAGAGCATTGAAAGCATCGTGATCCCAAGCTAAATTCCTAGAAGAAAGGCGTCCCCTTTCTGACAGTGACTTTCCCCTCTGGGGGTGGTTGCGTCTTCATTCCATTATCTGTGCAAGGTGGTTTCTTCCTTGCACCTTTAATATCTTTTTTTTTGGAGAGGTTTTTGCTATAGGGCACGTGCACTTGCCAGACAGACAGAGAGAGACAGAGAGACAGAAAGCGAGAAATCACCCCCCAGGGGGGATGGTCACGCCGCAATCCCTTCTCCTCCATTCTCCTCCTGGGATCTTGGGCACGCACTCACACGCGCCTGGCGTGAGTTTAAGCCACCGGGTCTGGGACTTGAACTGCGGTCGACTACATGGGAGTCCGGCGACATAGCCATTACGTTAACTGCTGGTTCCCTGGACCTTTAATATCTAACGCACTGGAAGCGGGCAAAGTGGCTCACAGTGATCTAATCCTGGAGCGCAGTTGATGTTCTTTTTTCTGTATATCTACTAGTTGTCCGGGTAACTGCCTTCCTAGAAAAGTCATTATCTTCAGTGGTCCAGTAAGAGGGTTGACTTCAGCTAATGAGAGAAGTTTTTGGGAAGGACTTCTTGAACTGCGTTGTCCTGTGCTTGTGTCAGACATTTCACTTTGGTCCATTTCTTCATTGGAAAGGTTTAAATCTTTAGTTGCTGTATTAACAGGATCGACAGCTTCTAGGCTAAGACTCTTAGATTGACTTGGGACCTCGTTTTCCTGAAGAATTTTATTTCTACCATCCTGAGTGATACTCGGAGATTTTAAAGATTTCTCTGTGCTTTCGTTAAGTTTTGGTTTTCATTTGCTGGTAAGTTGTTGTAAGTAAAGTCATCTCTAGGGCATGAATTACCTGCCTCTAAGTTAGGACCAGGCAGCTGGCCACTTGTACTTAGAGCTTGATTTACCATCGGGTTATCCATAAAGATAGTAATTTTGTTATGTTGTGCCTCCAAGTGCATAGATGAAGCAGCACTAACGCATTTTAAGCCTTGAGTATTAAGTTCACAGTTACTTCCAGGAGGTGAATGTTCACGGTGCTGGCTACTACTGCCATCTGATGGATATGCCAAGGAACTGCAGCCTCTTTGGGAAGATTATTTCCTCTTTAAAAGTGCATCAGCATCTCTTCCTGGTTTGGCAGTTGGTGGAATTAATATATTCCTTCCACTATTTTCTGTAACTGGCGATGAAGAATACAGAATTTTAGACTTAAGACTTGAGCCATGAATCATTATTTCAGTTACCAGTGACCTATAATATTTGCAATTGGTTTCTTCTTGTTCCTTTAGTCTTTTCCCAGAGAGTAGTAGTGAATCAATATTAATGAAACATTCTCTTGTTGCAGGAAAACAGACGGCCAAGGGAGGAAAAGGCAGCACTCCGGAGAAATAGGAAAACTCTTTATTACTATTATACTGGCAGGCTCTGAGGAGTTAATACTCTCGATCTCTGGCCGGGTGGGGGTTAAGCACAGTCTTTTATTGTGGAGTCTGGGGGAAGGGGAGCTTCAGCAGGCTAAGGGTATCCTATCAGGAAGAAGAAGCTCAAAGTTTACTCTAAAGAAGAAAGGGTCAGGGACCAGCAGGTGTCATGGTGGTTAAGGTGCTGGGCTCTCCCACATGGCCAACCACAGTTCAAGTCCTGGACCTGGTGGCTTGCTTTCTCACTCTGTCTCTCTGTGTCTTGCTCTGGTCACATTAAAAATTAAATGAATGAATAAATAAAATTTAAAAAAGATTCTTTAAAGAAAAAAAAGGAGAAAGAGTCATATAAATGGGGTGTCTGGCTTCTCAAGGTCTCAGGTTGCTTTTGTCACTTTAAAGGGGGAGTAGAGACTTAGCAGAGGCCTGGGAAGTGTCAGTAATTGTGGGTCTGGGGTTATTGTGAGTTCCAGACGTTTCCACACCATGAAGAGGTGTGGTCAGGGGAGACCTGGTGGAGGCCTCAGGACAGCTGCCACATCACTCTCTCCTGTGAAAATAATATTCTCTTCTGCTGCTTCTTTGTTCTCCCTGGCAGCTTACTCTGCCATTTCTCACCGTCAGAGCCATTGACTCTGCAGGGAGAATGTTCTGGTAGGTCCACTGTTCTTTGAATACATGATCTTTTTCTCGGTCCTCTACAAGGCTGAAGGACTCAGGCTCAACACCAGGGGTGATAGATGTCTTTTCTCTAGTTTTGTTGTCAAGATAAGAATTGATCTGGGACCAGTAGTTAGCGTAATGGCTATGTCGCTGGACTCACACATAGTCGACTACAGTTTGCGTCCCGGACCCGGTGGCTTAATACTCATGCTGGGCCCGTGTGCGTGCGTGCCCAAGATCCCGAGAGGAGAATGGAGGAGAAGGGATTGCGGCGTGGCCATCCCTTGGGGGGGCGATTTTTCACTTTCTGTCTCTCTGTCTTTCTGGCAAGCACATGCGCCCTATAGCAAAAAAAAAAAGAATTGATCTGAGTGATTTAGCTGTGATGAGACTTCCTGCTGGGACAAGCAATCAGGTCTTTCTACTGTCTCCCACCCCCCTCACAACAGTGAAGTTAATTTATTTTAAACTCATTTAAATTTAGACTCATTAAAAATGCTTTCCTGCCCCCCTCCAATTATTTTTGTTGTTGTTGCAGAAGTATTGCTTAAATCTTTAATATTTCTTTTTTCCATTTATTTATTTATTTTTACATTTTTCCACACTTACTTTACGTATCAAAAGATTTTTGCTCATACTCCATAGTTCTTTCTTTCTTTCTTTCTTTCTTTCTTTCTTTTTTTTTTTTTTGAGAGGTTTTTGCTATAGGGCACGTGCGCTTGCCAGACAGACAGAGAGACAGAAAGCGAGAAATCACCCCCTGGGGGGGATGGCCACGCCGCAATCCCTTCTCCTCCATTCTCCTCTCGGGATCTTGGGCATGCACACA
>NW_006204972.1:39949-40274 GCF_000334495.1 Tupaia belangeri chinensis
ATAGTTCAGGAGTATAGGAGATGGAGTATAAAAGCATAACTTCCCTGAACACACCAGGACACTTTGACTTTAAAATGGTTTCTTGTCTGAATATTTCAGGAGTCTAGGAGATGGAGTTTAGAGCATAGCTTCCATGAACAGGCCAGGACGCATCTCAGATTTTAAAATGGCATCTGAAATTATCAAGTGAAAGAAAAGACCCAAGGTGTGGACAAGTGTTTGAAAAATTAAAACATACATTAAAAATGTAAAGACAAGGACCAGCAGTTAGGGTTATGGCTATGTCACTGAACTCCCATGTAACCGGCCGCCATTTGAGTCCCGG
>NW_006204972.1:40999-45948 GCF_000334495.1 Tupaia belangeri chinensis
CTTTAAAATGGCTTCTTGTCTGAGTATTTTGGGAGTCTAAGATATGGAGATTAGAGAATAGCTTCCCTGAACTCACCAGACACAACTCAGCTTTAAAATCACTTCTGAAATTAGCTAGTGAAAGAAAAGGAACAAGGTGAGAAGTGTTTTAAAAATTAAAACAAAATCTGCAAATTTAAAGAGAGAGAGAGCGTAAGACAAAAAGACAGAGAGCCAGAGAGCCAGAGACAGAGAGAAGATGAAGTTCGCCCTATCCTGTCTGAATATTTCGAGAGTCTAAGAGATAAAGTTTAGAGCATAGCTTCCTTGAACATGCCAGGACACAATTCAGCTTTAAAATTGCTTCTTGATGGATTATTTCGGGAGTCTAGGAGATGGACTTCACAGTTTAGCTTCACTGACCATGCCAGGATGCACCTCAACTGTAAAATGGCTTCTTGTCTGAATATTTCGAGGGAGATGGAGTTTAGACCATAGCTTCCCTGAACAATCCAGGACACGCCTCAGGTTGAAAATGGCTTCTGAAATAAGCAAGTGGAAGAAAAGGCCCAAGGAGAGAAGGAGTGTTTGAAATAATTAAAAATGTAAAGAAAGAGAGTGAGACAGACAGAGAGACAGACAGCCAGAGACAGAGAGAAGACGAAGGTTACCCTAAGTTTTTCTGAATATTTTAGGAATCTAGGAGATGGGTTTAGAACATAGCTTCCATGAACACACCAGGACTCACGTTAGCTTTAAAAGGGCTTCTGAAATTAGAAGGTGAAAGAAAAGGTCCAACGCTGAGGAAAAGTGTTTGAAAAATTATAATAAAAATTAAAAATTTAAAGAGAGAGCGTGTGAGACAGACAGATCGACAGCCAAAGACAGCGAGAAGATGAAGGTTGCCTTACCTTGTCTGAATATTTCTGTAAACTAGGAGATAGAGTTTAGAGCATAGCTTCCCTGAACATGTCAGGACACCTGTCAGCTTTAAAATGGCTTCTGAAATTAGCAAGTGAAAGAAAAGCCCAAGGTGAGAAGAAGTGTTTGAAAAATTAAAGCACAAATTAAAGACCTGCAGAGAGAGAGAGAGAATGAGAAAGATAGACAGACAGCCAGAAACAGAGAGAAGATGAAGGTCACCCTACCTTTTCTCAATATTTCTGGAGTCTAGGAGATGAAGCTTAGAGCATAGCTTCCATGAACAAGCCAGGAAACACCTCAGCCTTAGAATGGCTTCTGAAATTAGCAAGTGAAAGAAAAGACCCAAGGTGAGGACAAGTGTTTGAAAATTAAAACAAAAATTAAAAATTTAAAGAGAGAGGGAGTCAGAGGCAGACAGAATACAGACAGCAAGAGACAGAGAGAAGATGATGGTTGCCCAACTTTGTCTGAAAGTTGTGATAGTATAAGAGATGGAGTTTAGAGCATAGGCGTCCTGAAACACTAGGACACAGCTCAGCATTAAAATGGCTTCAAAATTAGCAAGTGAAAGAAAAATCCCAAGGTGAGGAGAAGTGTTTAAAAAATTAAAACAAAGATAAAAAATTTAAAGAGAGAGAGAGTGGGAGACAGACAGAGAGATGGACAGTCAGAGACAGAGAGAAGACGAAGGTTACTCTAAGTGGTCTGAATATTTCTGGAGTCTAGGAGATGAAGTTTGAAGCAAGTCTTCCCTGAACACACCAGGACATACCTCAGCTTTAATATGGTTTCTTTCTGAATATTTCAGGTGTCTAGGAGATGGAGTTTAGAGCATAGCTTCCTGAAACATGCCAGGATATAGCTCAGCTTTAAAATGGCTTCTTGTCTGAATATTTCAGGAGTCTAGGAGATGGACTTTAGAGCACAGCATCCCTAAAACACCAGGGCACACCTCAGCTTTAAAATGGCTTCTCAAATTAGCAAGTGGAAGAGAAGGCCCAAGGAGAGGAGAAGTGTTTGAAACATTAAAAGAAAAAAATTTAAAATTTAAAAACAGAGAAAGCATGAGACAGACAGAGAGACAGACAGCCAGAGACAAAGAGAAGACAAGGTTGCTGATCTTGTCTGAATATTTTGAGAGTCTAGGAGATGGAGTTCAGAGCATAGCTTCCCTGAACACACAAGGACATACCTCAGCTCTGAAATGGCTTCTGTAATTAGCAAGTGACAGAAAAAAAACAAGGTTTTGAAAAATTAAAACAAAAATTAAAAATTTAAAGAGTGAGTGTGAGACACACAAAGAAATAGAAAGCCAGAGACAGAGAGAAGACTAAGGTCTCCCTACCTTGTCTGAATATATTGGGAGTCTAAGAGATGAAGTATAGAGCCCATCTTCCCTGACCATGCCAGGACACACCTCAGATCTTTAAAATGACATCTTGTTTGAATATTTCTAGGGTCTATGAGATAGAGTTTAGAGCATAGCTTCCCTCAACACACCAAGACACAGATCCGCAGTAAAATGGCTTCTTGTAGAATTATTTTGGAATTCTAAGAGAAAGACTTTAGAGAATAGCTTTCCCAAACACGCCAGGACACACCTCAGCTTTAAAATGGCTCCTTGTCTGAATATTTTGGGAACCTAGGAGATGGAGTTTAGAGCAAAGCTCTGTAAACATGCCAGTACGCATCTCAACTCTATAATGGCTTCTTGTCTGAATATTCCAGGAGTCTAGGAGATGGAGATTAGAGTATAGGTACCCTGAATACGCTAGGACACACCCCAGCTTTAAAATGGCTTCTGAAATTAGCAAGTGACAGAAAATGCCCAAGGTGAGGACAAGTGTTTGAAAAATTAAAACATACATTAAAAATTTAAAGAGAAAGAGAACATGAGACAAAGAGACATACAGCCAGAGACAGAAAGAAGACAAAGGTTGCCCTACATTGTCTGAATACTTCGAGAGTCTAGGAGATGGAGTTTAGATCAGAGCTTCCCTGAACATGCCAGGATGTACCTCAGCATTAAAATGGCTACTAAAATGAAAAAGTGAGAGAAAAGGCCAAAGATGAGCAGAAGTGTTTGAAAAGTTGAAACAAAAATTTAGCATGTAATGATTGAGAGAGTGCGAGACAGACAGAGACAGACAGCCCAAGATAGAGAGAAGACGAAGGTTGCCCTATCATGTCCGTATATTTTGGGGGTCTAAAAGATGAAGTTTATAACATAGCTTCTCTGAACATGCCAGGACACACCTCAGCTTTAAAATGGCATCTGAAAATAGCAAGTGAAAGAAAAGGCCCAAGGTGAGGACAAGTGTTTGAAAAATTAAAACAAAAATGAAAAATTTTAAAAAGAGCTTGAGACAAAGAGACAACCAGAGATGTAGAGAAGACAGGTTTCCTTACCTTGTTGGAATATTTCAGGAGTCTAGGAGGTGGAATTTAGAGCATAGTATCTTTGAAAATGTCAGCAGTCACCTCAGCTTTAAAATGGCTTCCTGTCTGACTGTTTTGGGAGTCTAGGAGATAGAGTTTAGAGTATAGCTTCCCTGAACACGCCAGGACTCTTCAGCTTTAAAATGGCTTCTGAAATTAGCAAGCAAAAGAAAAGGCCCATGGTGAGGACAAGTGTTTGAAAAATTAAGCCAAAAATTAAAAAAAAATTATATATAGAGAGTGTGTGTGACAGACAGTGAGGGAGAGAGAAGACAAAGGTCGACCTACATTGTCTGAATATTTCAAGAGTCTACAAGATGGAGTTTAGAGCATAGCTTCCCTGAACATGGTAGGACGCACCTCAGCTTTAAAATTGTTTCTTGTCTGAGTATTTCAGGAATCCGGGAGATGGAATTTAGAGCATAGCTCCCTGAACACGCCAGAATGCACCTCAGATCTAAAATGTCTTCTTGTCTGAATATTTCAGGAGTTTAGGAGACTGAATTTAGAGCATATTTTCACTGAAAGCCTTAGGACACTTGAGCTTTAAAACGCTTTTGTCTGTATATTTTGGGGGCCTAGGACATGGAGTTTAGAGCATAGCTTCCATGAACACACTAGGACACACTTCAGCTTTAAAATGGCTACTGAAATTGGAAAGTGAAAGAACAGGCCAAGGCTGAGCAGAAGTTTTTGAGAAATTGAAACAAAAATTAAAAATTTAAAGAGAGAGAGTGCGTGAGACAGACATAGCGACAGAGAGCTTTAGACAGAGAGAAGACAAAGGTTGCCCTAGCTTGTCTAAGTATTTCAGAAGTTTAGGAGATGGAGTTTAGAACCTAGCTTCCTTGAACATGCCAAGGCACACCTCAACTTTAAAATGGCTTCTGAAATTAGCAAGTGGAAGAAAAGACCCAAGGAGTGGAAGAGTGTTTGAAATATTAAAAATAATTAAAACTTGAAAGAGAGAGAACATGTGAGACAGAGACAGACAGCTAGATACAGAGAGAAGACGACGTTGCTCAACATTGTCTGAATATTTCGGGAGTCTAAGAGATGGAGGTTAGAGCATAGCTTTCCTGAACACTCCAGGACACACCTCAGCTTTAAAATGACTTCTTGTCTGAATATTTTAGGAGTCCTGGAGATGGAGTTTAGAACATAGCCTCCCTGAATACGCCAGGACACACCTCAGCTTTCAAATGGTTTCTTGTGTCAATATTTCAGGAGTCTAGGAGATGAAGTTTAGAGCATAGCTTCCCTGAACACTCCAGGACACAGCTCAGCTTTCAAACGGCTTCTTGTTGGATTATTTCAGGAGTCCAGGATATGGAGTTTAGAGTACAGTTTCCCTGACCACACCAGGACACACATCAGCTCTACAATGGCCTCTTGTCTGAATATTTTGGGTTTCTAGGAGATGGAGTTTAGAGCATAGCTTCCCTGAACACACCAGGACAATTCAGCTTTAAAATGGCTTCTCGTCTGAATATTTCAGGAGTCTAGGACATGGAATTTAGAGCATAGCTTCCATAAACACACCAGGACACATCTCTGCTTTAAAATGGCTACTGAAATTAGAAAGTGAAAGAAAAGGCCATAGGTGG
>NW_006204973.1:0-631 GCF_000334495.1 Tupaia belangeri chinensis
TTCACAGGACACTATTATCACCATCCAGGAATCTGGATGATTCTTGAGGTAGACAAAAAAACAATTGACTTTCTTTTAGAAGATAGTGCCACCTACTTTGCTCTTTTCTTCTGTCCTGGAACCCTCTCCTCGTGATTTGTACCTGTTCTGGGAAAGACATCACCCTTACCTCTCTAAGAACCCATATATACTTGCGAACCCTTAGATGACCTCAAACCTCCTGTCACCAAACAACCTGACCATTCAGATAAGTCCAGATATTTTACACCAAATCATAGAAACTTGTCACATTTTCTCTCATTCTCTGTCAACTTATCCATTTCAATATAACCCCTTTTCTATAGAGGGCCTTCAACTGACAATAGAGGAATTATGGTGGCATAATATGGAGGCCATAATTGAGACATCATGGATGAATTTTTCTTTCACCGTAAATCAAAATATCTCAAAGAATTGGATTACAACAACTCTATGGTCCATAAAAAAAAAGGGCCATACGGCAGTTGTAACCTTACACCAAACCCTTAAGAGTTTCTGAAAAACAATCTCTTGGGCATAGGCTACTTGACTCATATCATTAAAAAAAGATGAGATTGGCCAGAACAGCCCTTCGTCAAGAGGCAGACAGCTC
>NW_006204974.1:0-3100 GCF_000334495.1 Tupaia belangeri chinensis
TCTCTCTCTCTCTCTCTCTCACGCACCTGATTGCAAAATTAAATAAATACATAAATATAACATATGTATAGACTACCATGTTCATCCTATTTCTCATTTTTTCCCTTTTTTATCCAATTTTGCCACTTTGACCCCCTTTACTCTTTACAAAAACCTTTACTAATTCCCCACTTTCTACAAAATGGAGTCCAGATGGCTCATATTCTTAGGATAGCCCATGCACAGTGACCTCCTGCTCTGAAACACCTTCTGCCCCCACCAGCTCCTCATACTTTCCTTAAGACTTTGCCATACTCCCCAAATACACCCATTTGTTTCTTCTGGTCTCTCTATGTCATTTTCATGAACCTGAATTTTGTCCACCCTCGAGGTTCACATAGCGTATGATAGATGAGGCTGGATGGTGAGGCAGCAGTGAAACTTGATGTTCCAAGAGCCTGACCCACAGGGGAGGGTTCTGGGTTCCCAGCTGGAGACCTCCCTGAGTACACCAAGCTCATGTGTGCTCGTGCTCTGTGGCTGACTGAAGCTGGGGGGTGGGTCATGGTATCAGGTCCTATTGGGGGAGCTGTCTCTCTTTCTCACTCTCTCTCCATCTCTGTCTCTTTCTCACTCTTGGAAGAAACTCTTAGTAAAATATTATAGAGTTCCCTCATTACTCCTTTCCTGAATGTTCTGCTCCAGATAAATATGTTTGTTCTATCTTAAGTTATTCTAGGAAGCAAAGGTTTTCAACACTTTTTTTCCTCAGATTTTTGCCATATGACGAGTGCCCTCAATGGACGGAGACATAGATACAGAGAGAGAGAGAGAAAGTGAGAAATCACTGGTGGGCCAGGGAGGGTGGCCACGGCTTCTCCATTCTTCTCTAAGGATTTTGGATATGTGCCCATGTACATACTTTTTCGCTAGAGCCTTTTAGCTAATGAAATTTGCATTCAATCCCAATATCTGGAAGAGATGAAAATGGTGCTGATCTCCAAAAACGAAGAGTGGCCAGTCAGTTGACCACTCAGACTCCCCTTCTTCCTTTCCATGTCTGTGCTTCTAAGCAAAACAGTCTGAGAAAACGCCGCTCTAGTCTGCTGTCTGTCACTCATTCCATCTCTCCCTGGCTACTTTGCAGCATGATGATCTGTGTGAATGTGTTAGTGTCAAGACTGGACCAGGGCTGCCCTTTACTGCCTTTACCATTGGCACCAGCATGGGTCCCGGTGCAGAGACAGCACCCTTCAGTTCCTGAGACAGAATACCCAGAGTGTACAAGACAAATCTGGGTTTAAATTCCTACTCCAGCTCTCAATGCTATGGGACTATGGGCAGGTGTCTTGACCTGTCTCAGCCCCAGTTGTTCAGATCCACATAAAGGAGATAATTGTGTTTGCTGTTGTTTGAATGCTATAGCCTCCAAATTTCAGTTGGTTGAAACCTAATTGCTGGTGCGATAGTGAAGCCTTTAGGAACTGATTAAATGATGAGATGAGATGATGATCTCTCAATAGATGGGGTTCAGAGCCCTTATGAAAGAACTTCAAAGAGCAAGTCACTCTCTTCGACTCTGTGAGCTCACAGAACTCATTCCCTTTGCTTTGCCCTTTCATCCCTTCTGCCATGTGAGGGCTCAGGAAGAAAGTTCTCATGAGACATGTAACCTGGCAATGCCTTGGCCTTGGCCTCTCCAGCCTCCAGAACTGTGAGAAACTCATTTCTGTTGTGTATGAATTACCTAGTCTGTGGTACTCTGTTACAGCTGTAGAAGCACACTAGGCTGTGTCTGTATCAGTTTGCAGGGTTGCCATAACAGAGGACCCCAGACTGGGTGGCTTAAACAATAACAATTTACTTTTTCAAAATCTGAAAGCTGGAAGCTGGAGATCAAGGTGATGTCAGATTTGGTTTCTTCGGGAGCCACTCTCCTTGTCCTGTAAATGCCACCTTCCATGTCCTCGCTGATCTGTACACACGCATGTCTGTGTCCTAACGTTCTCTTTTTGTGAGAACGTCAGTCATACCGACAGGACCCACCCATATGATCTCATATTAACTTAATTGCCTCTTTAAAGACCAATTCAGTCTCCAAATATGGTCGCATTCTAAAGCGCGATGGGTAACTTCAAAATAGGCATTCTGGGGAGACATAGTTCAGCCCACACTCGTGCCTGGTGTGCATGATGGTTTTAAAGATACAAGAAAACTGACTGGCACTCAGGAGGCATTTAACAAACAGCACAGATGAATATTTTTCTCTTGAGCACACATGTATGTTAATAGGGACATCTGAAGGTGTTAGAGAATGCTAGATTGGTTTCTTCAGTCTGAGGTTTCCCAGCCTCAGCATTATCAATGGTTGGAACCAGAGAATTCTTTTTATAGGGGACTGGTCTTGCACCCTAAGATGTCTTGTGCAAAGCCTGGCCTCTGTCCACTAGGTGCAGTGGCACCATCACCACCATCCCCAGTTGTGACAAAAATGTCGGCAGACATTGCCAAATATCTGCTGGGAGACAAAATGACTCTGATGCAATGACTATTTTTATATATCCATGTGGAAAGAGGTTGAAAAAAAGAAGTTTCAGTAAAATTCTTGCAGGATCAAGAATATTTCTGTGGGCTTTTGATTTTATAAAGCTGTTTTCAACCTTGGACTAAGTCATTGCTATGGTTTGAATGTCCCTTCAAAATGTATACATCGAACTTAACCCCCAAGATGTTGATACTAAGGCGTAGAGCTTTGGCTGGCCCCATGGCCTAGTGATGAAGGGAGCTGGATCCCACGTGACTGACTGCACAGTTTGAGTCCTAGCCCCTGCAGCTTGAACACCATCCTGGGCATGTACGCCTGCCCCAGATCCCAACAGGACAGAGAAATGGAGGAAACTAGATTGTGGTGTGACCACACCCCATTGACGGGTGCTTTCTTCATCCCTCGCTCTTTGTCTCTGGCAGGCGCATACTCCCTCTGGCAATAATAAAAATGGAAAAGTGGGACCTTCTGGGAAGTGATTAAATCTTGAGTGCTCCACCCTCATAAGCAGAGTTAGTGCCCTTCTGATGTAGTGGGAGGATGTCCTAGGATGCTCTTCTCCTCTCCCCATGTGAG
>NW_006204975.1:0-1146 GCF_000334495.1 Tupaia belangeri chinensis
GACCCTTCTATACCAATTATCTGTGAGTCTTAATTATGAAAGGATATTACATCTTATATAATGCATTTTCCATCAATTGATATGATTATATGGTTTTTATCTTTCTTTATGTTAATATGGTACATTACATTTATGGTTTTACATATATTAAACTCACCTTGCATCCCTGGAATAAAGCCTATCTGGACATGATGCATAATCTTTTTTTCTTTGTTGTTGGATATGATTTGCTAGTATCTTACTGAGAATCTTTGCATCTATATTCATCAGAGATATTGGTCTATAGTTTTCCTTCCTTGTCCTCTCCTTGTCTGTTTTAAGGATAAGAGTTATGAGGGTGTCACAGAATTAATTAGGGTGAGTTTGACCCTTTTTGATCTTTAGAAATAACTTGAGTAGAATGGGAACTAACTCTTCTTTAAAAGTTTTGTAGAATTCAGAGGTGAAGCCATCAACCAGGGATTTTCTTTGTTGGGAGGTCATTTAGTACTGATTCAATTTCCTGGTTTGTTATGGGCACTGCCCTGGCATCCTGGCACAAGTACTCAAGTGCACATTGGCTGTGCTCTACCTTCCCACTGTCAGCTATGGCTGAAATGCCATGGAGAATGTGCCTGCTAACCAGACTGAATGGATTTTCCTTCTGCTTGGTTTTGTTCCCCTTAGCAGCTTAGAAAGAAATTATTTCCTAATCATGTAGTAATCTGTTATTTGGAACATGTGTTCTTGATTGAACTTGTAGAATATGGATGCAATGTTTGACTCACACACCTGCCTCGGTGAACTGGGGGGAGATCAATGACTAGCAAAGACTGTAAGGGTGCTATGAGAGTCAATATTGGCATAGACTTAAGTGTAGGCATTGAGTTCTCTTCCCCATCCCTCACTATTCTGCCTTCTTTAAGACCAAGCTTCAGAGCATAGCTGGGGCTTGTGAAGCACCTGTTACTACAACCTTCACCTCATGAAACCGGTGTATGGCCAGCACTATTCCAGAGTTATGGAATCCTTTTTGACATTAACATCATAAGATAAGGGGCACTAAACCCTAAACATATTCTGCTATTCTGTTAATTGGTAAGCTAACCTTTTATTGTTACTTTCAAATAATGTGCATACAAACCAGTCCCTGTCTTGCTGCCTTGA
>NW_006204976.1:0-4590 GCF_000334495.1 Tupaia belangeri chinensis
TTGAGAGAATAGTTACATGGAATGTCCAACAATGTTCCTAACCCCATTACCCTCTTTTCATGGCCCAAAGAAACCCAAGTTTTAGAAGAAGTTTATCTGGGATGGAGACAAAGAAAAGAGGGTTCTAGAAAGAACTGTTATAATTAAGTAGGAGCTTGCATTTCTGACCTCAAACCTATGTGGAAAATAAATGGAACTTTCTTGTCATTTTGTAACTATAATCGATTTCTCTTTGAGTACTTATTTCACCTGTTGGCTGAAGCTTGTTTTCACCCAGGTCAGCCCTCCACCCCTCCCTGCCTCCAGGAGTGAGTTCCAACATGAAAGCAAAACACATTGTCCACATCCCCGTCCATACCCTTCAGAAATCTTTTGATATACAAGAAGTCCCTCTACTGCTACTGTCATGGCACCACCCAGAAACCCCATGAGCCTCCTTGACCAATCTTTCAAATACTGCATTGTTGTTGTTGTTGTTTTTTCCTGGTAATTCCCTTTTATGCTGTGGACATCCCATCATTACCATTGTGCAAAGAGTCATCTAAGACTTCAGTTGAAAGCTGTTTACAACAGAAAAGGCAGACACCCTCTGCCCATATTGTTCTTTGATCCCAATAGGAGCAAAGCTCCTAAATGGTTGCAGGCCTATTCTACTTTGTCTTCTTTATTTGTTTTCTTTCTTTCTTTTTTCTTTAACTGCTCAAGGGCACATGCACTGGCCAGAGAAAAACACAGAGGGAAAAAAGGAAAGCACCCCACCCATGGGACATGTTCCTTCTTCTCCACTCTCCATCCTGCCAGAATTTTAGGAATACAGACACCCACATCCTACATGTTTTTCAAGTTCCTGGGGCTAGGACTTCAGCCATGTGGGATCTGGCTTCCCTTAACCACGAGGCGATGGGCCAGCCCTCTGTCTTCTTTCATATTCCTTCAGGACTCCACAGAAGCAATCGCAAACTGGTCTCAGCATAGTGAAATGCCACTTTTTAAATAAAAATATTGATAAGCATGTCCACACACATACATACACACACATACACACACACAGTTGTTGCTGTTGGACACGGGGTGTGACTGTAGACAATCTTATTCACTAATGATAGAGATGTGATATATAGTCCTTATGGGTAGTTTGGTGGTAAGCATGAAAAATCTTAAAACTTTTGAACACCTATCAATTTTGCTTGAAAAAAATGTAATCGTATATAAAAAAGAATTACATAGCAACCTAAAAATGTATATATAAAGCATTAAAGTATTGCTTAAGCAGAGAATAATTGTAAACAATCTACAAATCCAAAAATAAGGGACTGGCTAAATATATCAGGGTACTTACATACAATAGGGGAACTATACAGTTATGAAAATTTATCATGTATAATATTTAACTACATAAAAAATGATATATTGATAAGTTCATAATATAAAATACTATTTATATCATTGTTTTTATAAAAGCTTATGTTGGGAACCAGCAGTTAGCATAATGGCTATGTCGCTGGACTCCCATGTAGTCGACCGTGGTTCGCGTCTCAGACCCGGTGGCTTCAAACTCACGCCGGGGGCATGTGCGTGCATGCCCACAATCCCAGGAGGAGAATGGAGGAGAAGGGATTGTGCCGTGACCATCCCCCCTGGGGGGTGATTTCTCGCTTTCTGTCTCTCTGTCTCTCTCTGTCTGGCGAGCGCACGCGCCCTATAGCAAAATCCTCTCAAAAAATAAAAAAGGTTATGTTTACATTATATATAATACAAAAAAAACCTTCTCACACAAAAAATCTGAGTAAACAGTAGTATTCATCTCTAGGGGCTGGCAGGTGGCATGGTAGTTAAGGGGGCTGGATTTCCACATGGTGGACCATGAGGTGGCATGGTAGTTAAGGGTGCTGGATTCCCACATGGTGGACCATGGTTCAAGTCCTGGACCTGGTGGCTTGTTTACTCTCTCTCTCTCTATCTCTCTGTCTCTATGTCTCTCTCTGATCAAACTGGAACATAATAACAATAATAATAATAATAATAAATAAGTTAAATAAAAATAATTCTAAAAAAAATAGTAGATCTCTAGATGATGGCGTAATTTAAACTCTTTTATTTTTTTTTCTGAGAGAGATTTTTTGTTATAGTGAGCTCACCAGAAAGAGAGAGAGAGTAAGTGAGAAATTGCCCCTTGGGGGGATGGCCACACGACAATCCCTTCTTCTCCATTTTCCTCTCAGGATTTTGGGCACCCACACATACACATCTGACATAAGTTTTAATCCCCTTGGGCCTGGGGCTTGAATTGCAGTTAACTACATGGGAGTCTAGTGACTTAACCATTATACCATCTGCTGGCCCCTCTAATCAGAATTTTTAAAAGAAATTTACTGTATAGCCAGTGGAATTTAAAATATTTTAGAATATTTTGTTCTTTCCATCAAAATGTTTTCTCCAACAAAAAGCCCAGTAGAACTCAGTATAGCATTGAAACTTCATGACAGACAAGTTCAAAGAATATACTTCATAGAAATGAAATACCATTCGTGTTCCACACATTTGTTCAGACTGGCAATAAAGTGAGTTCTGTTTGTTTGCTTGTTTTGATTTTAAACTGGATGTTAAAAATAATACATCCTCCTGAATTCTAAATGAATTCACAAAAATAAAAAATAAAAACCAAAATGCTCCCAGGACCAGCAGTAGGCATAAAGGCTATGTCTTGGGACTCCCATGTAGTAGACCACAGTTCAAGTCTCAGACCCGGTGGCTTAAACTGATGCCAGGCCCATGTGCGTGCATGCTCAAGATCCTGAGAGGAGAATGGAGAAGAAAGAATTGCGGTGTGGCCAACCCCCCTGGGGGGTGATTTCTCGCTTTCTATCTCTCTGTATCACTCTGTCTTTCTGGTGAGTATATGTGCCCTATAGCATAAACCTCTCAAAAATAAATAAATAAGTAACCTCCCATCATCTGTTTCAGTGAACACGAAATTTCCTTTCCAGTTGACAACACAAGTCTTCCCCATTTTTATTCCTATTAAATAAATCATCAGATTCACAGACACATTCAGATTGTGGTTCAGAATGTTTCTAAATTAGACAGATCTAAGGGATTATTGGCAATATTGGAATCCAAGCACATAAAAGTGTGTAACAGTAGTCGGCTATGTGGGTGTCCAGCTTACTTCACTGGACTCCAACATGGTTGACTACTGTTCAAGTCCCGGACACGGTGGCTTCAAAATCATACTGGGCATGTGTGTGTGGGTGCCCAAGATCCCAGGAGAAGAAGGGATTGCAGCGTGGCCACCCCCCTGTGGGTGATTTCTCACTTTCCCTCTCAGTGTGTCTGTCTTCACTCTAAGACAAAAAAATTTTTTGTGCCCTAAGACAAAAACCTAAAAAAAAAAAAAAGAAAAAAATTGGAAGCATGAGACCAGATATGGGAAAAGAGAGTCTGAAGAAATAAATAATAAAGGTAGTGGCACAGAAGTAAAACAACCAGAACTACATGGGAGGATCTGCGGTCTGGATTTGAGTTCTGAGACCTCTCTGTACACACTGAATGCACCAATGTGCCAATGACCCAGGCTGGCTGAGACTGGGGATAGATCACCATATGAAGATTCTGTTAGGATGTCCCTCTGTCTCTCTATCTCCCATGGAAGAAATACATAAATAAATTTAAAATAAATAAATAAGTAAAAGTCAAGTGAGAGAATTATCTACAAGAAATAAATACATACAGAAGTGACATCTAAAGAACTTGTATACCATAAAGATTCATGAAAGAAACAAAACGTAGTAGGAATTTTCTTTTTTTTAGGTAGCCTTATTTATTTATTTATTTATTTATTTGTTTGTTTATTTATTTTAATTTGACCAGAGAGAGAGAGAGGGAAAGTGAGAAACCAAGCTGCCAGGTCCAGGACTTGAACCACAGTTGGCAATGTGGGAGTCCAGGGCCTTTAACCACCATGCTACCTGCCAGCCCCAGAAAGGAGAAGTTGCTCTTATGATATATCATCATAGTAATATTAATATTAATTAGTATTAACCTGGGGAAGGATGTACTTCACAGAAATGAAAAATGATTTGATGTTGGAAAAGTTGAAACTGAAAAGAGAATACATTTATTCAGCTTGAGGAGTTAATTTTATTTCTAGTTTGATTTATGATACTTCAACATGTCAACTTAAAAAATTTTAATTCCATGAAAAGATACATATGTTTTCATTTTATGAACAAACTTTCCTTAAGTAAGAGCCAGAAGCTATATGCTAAGTTCTACCATTATAATTGTGAATGGTAATGAAGATGACACCAGAATTTCAGCTAGTTTAGTATTTCTGGGACTGGTTTTCTATCATAAGATTCTAAAATTCAGTAGATATACTCCAAATACATCATTCCTATGGAACTGTCAAGAAAAGTGACCACATGGGAACCAGCAGTTAGCGTAATGGCTATGTCGCTGGACTCCCACGTAGTCAACCGTGGTTCGTGTCCCGGACCCGGTGGCTTAAAACTCACGCCGGGCACGTGTGCGTGCGTGCCCAAGATCCCGAGAGGAGAATGGAGAAGAAGGGATTGCGGCGTGACCATC
>NW_006204976.1:6085-10523 GCF_000334495.1 Tupaia belangeri chinensis
AAGAGCCCAGGAATCTCAGTGGGATGACTTCCTTCCATACCTATGTCACCACCATTCAGAGTGCAACTCAGTGACCACAATCACTGCTCTGAACCACATTATGACCGATGGCTGACAACTGTTTGTGATTTTAAAAAGCCATTTGTTGCATTTCCTAGTTAATCCCACAATCCCATTTTTGGTATGAGGGACAGATCAGCCATTCTTATGCTTGGAAAAATTTCCAAGAGCTATGATTTCCAGAGCAAGTAATTGAGATGAGTCAGTTTGGCATAAGAGGAAGATGAACAGTACTGCTACCAGCGCTGGGCCCAGGACAAATACTCCCACAGCACGAATAGGCCTCTGTTGAGGTGTAGCTGATAGAACAGTAAAACATAGTGTAAAATATTTTAGTTCCATCGATATAGTAATAAATATAATCCAGATTTATTACTATATTATATATTCACTATTATTATGCAAATATTTTCTGATTTTAAAAGAAATAAAAACTATGCATTTTTGAGGACCCTAAAAGTAGCATGGCTTCATATAAATGAAAATTAATTTTGTCCTTTTAAAATACAATTGATTGGGACTAGCAGTTAGCGTAATGGCTATGTCGCTGGACTCCCATGTAGTCGACTACGGTTCAAGTCCCAGACCTGGTGGCTTAAACTCACGCCAGGCGCGTGTGCGTGCGTGCCAAAGATCCCGAGAGGAGAATGGAGGAGAAGGGATTGCAGCTTGGCTATCCTCCCTGGGGGGTGATTTCTCGCTTTCTGTCTCTCTGTCTCTCTCTGTCTTTCTGGTGAGCGCACACGCCCTAGCAAAAACCTCTCACAAAAAACAAAACAAAAAAAACCAATTGATTATTAATTGCCCTGTGAAAGACCAATTTTAAGACTACTTATAGGGCCAGCTCATACTATGGTAGTTAAGGTAACTGGATCCCACATTAACAACTGTGTGATTCCAGTCTTGGACTCAGTGGCTTGAGAAGTATACTGGGCACATATATATATACACTCAGGCTCAGAATTTTTTTTTTTTGAGAGGTTCATGTATAGTGCTCATGTGCTCTCCAGAAAGACAGAGAGAGACAGAGAGACAGAAAGCAAGAAATCAACAAGGGGGATGGCCACACCGCAATCTCTTCTCTTCCATTCTCCTCTTGGGATCTTGGGCACACACGCACATGCACCCGGCGTAAGTTTAAGCCACCAGGTTGGGACTTGAACTGCGGTCGACTACATGGGAGTTCAGTGACATAGCCATTGTGCTAACTGCTGGTCCCCAGGCTCAGAATTTTTAGATGAAGTCCAGTAATGGTGGGATGCTCCCTACGTCCTGTCTCTGACATAGCATTTTACGAATTTAGCAAAGCTATCTCATCTCTGTTTAAGTGAAATACAGGCATTCCTTACTAACGCTAAGATTTTGGGGAACGAAGACTTGTGTTTTTAACCAGTTACTAACCCTTAAATTTTTAAACCCATCTATAAACTACAAGCCCCCACTTTCAGATATCCTGCTTTTTGGGGCCAAGCCAATGCAAGGACTCCTTATGCCGATTTGCAACTTTATCTGCGTTGTCTGTCCTTGAAACTAAATAAAAAGAACCACTTCATCTAAACACCCCATAAAGAGCTCTTGTACTTTCTCAGGCCTAGTCACTCAATTTCTTATTTAGAATAAACTGTTTGAATTATTTTCTTTCTTTTTTTTTTTTGGAGGGTTTTTACTTATAGGGGGCATGTGCTCACCAGACACAGGGAGAGAGAGAGAGAGACAGAGAGACAGAAAGCGAGAAATCACCCCCCAGAGGGGATGACCACGCTGCAATCCCTTCTCCTCCATTCTCCTCTCAGGATCTTGGACACGCACACACACGCACCCGGTGTGAGTTTTATGTCACTGGGTCTGGGTCATGAACTGCGGTCAACTACGTGGGAGTCCAGCGACATAGCCATTATGCTAACTGCTGGTCCCTGTTTGAATTATTTTCTACAGAACTTTGTTTATTTCCTTCCACAAACTTTAGCCCAATTCTATAATCTCATATAAAGTCAATTGATTCTTTAAACTTAATCATTGTAATTGCCTTTTGACACCTATAAGCTCAGGAATTAGGAGATCTATCATCTAACTTGTGTTCTGAAATATACTCATCCAAATAGTAGACATTGCCTTAGCACATTTTTCTTTGGTTCTGAAGGTATTATTTTTTTTTTCTGAGGATCCAGAATGAATAGGAGACTTGGTTTAACTGAGACTTGAATTTATTTATTTTCCTTGTGGTTGGTTTACCTTAGGTTTTGAAAAAACAAAACAAAACAAACAAGCAAACAACAACAACAACAAAACACTCCTGATATAAGAGAAAAGAAGCTATCACAAAAACGTGACTGAGATTTCATTTATTGCAGTTTCAATAATCTTGAATTTGCCTCTACCACATTTTTATAGAACACATCCCCCCTCTACAAACCTATACTCTCCCATATCCATTATGGCGAAGTGTCATGACTCATGCATATAAGAGGAAGTGGTACTGGCCTTCACAGGCCCACATGTGTTCTTGGCTTTCTAGCTGTGGCAAAGACTTGTGTTGAGTCATCTTCATGTTCTCACCTTCTCCGCTGCCATGATGTGGCCTTCAACGCTGGGCCCCACCCTTTAGAAATACATCAACTCATAAAGATTTGTCTCGGCAGAAGTGGAAGATGAGTGGTTATCTCCTGGCATTGACCTTGGTTGGTGACGTTTGCTACTGTGTGCAAAGGACTTAAATTTTCTCCAACCATCTGGACTCAGAAAAAATTTCTCTCTGTGACTATTTAGTGACTCTTGTGGAGACATGGAAGAATACAGGAAATACACAAGGAGACTTCAAGAAGGTTTTGAGAAAATGGAATTCAAGTATCAACTTATTTGGTACCCAAAAAAAAAATGGAAATCCATGCATAGTTTTTATTTTATGGATTTTCCACAACCTTTCTGAAGAGCTCTCATTCTTATAAAGACCAGAATGAGAAAAGGAAGAGAAAGGTAGACACATCTTTTATGTTATAACATTATTTTGATATAATTTACATACCATAAAATCACCCTTTAAAGTGTGACATTTGGTAGTTTTTAACACGTGCAAAGAATGCTATCACTACTGTAAATTTAGGACATTTTCATCATCTCTCAAAAAATTCCCCATCCCCAGTAGTAGTCACTCTCTATTTCCCCCTCCTGCCAGCTCCTGGCAACTGCTAATTTATTCTATATTTTTATGAACTTGCACACTATAAATTGTTCACATATATAGTCTCAAGCAATATATGATTTTTAGTGTCTATTGGGTCATTGGAAAAGTCATGATACATTTTTGTATTAAAAAGAAATCGGGAAAAAAAAATCAGGAACCAGCAGTTGGCATAATGGCTATGTCGCTGGACTCCCATGTAGTTGACTGTGGTTCGCATCCCAGACCTGGTGGCTTAAAACTCATGCTGGGCGCGTGTGCATACATGTCCAAGATCCCAAGAGGAGAATGGAGGAGAAAGGATTGAGGTGTGACCATCCCCCCTGGGGGGTGATTTCTCGCTTTCTGTCTCTATGTCTCTCTCTGTCTGTCTGGCGAGTGCACGCACCCTATAGTGAAAACCTCTCCTTTTTTCACTTAGTATGTTTTTAAAGTTCATTTATGTTGTGCCATGTGTCAGAACTTCATTTCTTTTTATGACTGAATAATATTCCATTGAAGAGATATTCCACATTGTGTTTATTCATTCACTAGTTCTTGGACATATAGGATATTTCTATTCTTTGATTATTATGAAAAATACTATTACTATGACCATTCATATACAAGTTTTCTGTAGACATATTTTTTTTTCACTTCTTTTCGCTATACACATAGGAGAATTTCTAGGTCATCTGAGAACTCTGTTTAATATTTTGAGGAACTGCTAGACTATTTTCTAAAGTGACTACACTGTTTTACATTTCCACAGTAACCTAAGAGGGCTTTGCTTTTTCTATATCTTACCCATACATGTTAATATTGTTGTTAATTACAGCCATCCTAATGAGTATGAAGTACCATGTCATTGTGGCTTTATTTTTCCTTTCCCAACGACCAATGATCTTGAGTATCTTTTCATATGCTTATTATTGGCCAATTATATTTCTTCCTTAAAGAAATATCTGTTCAGATCCCTTGTGCATTTCTATTTATTGAATTGTGAAGTTCTATAGTTATTCTGGATACAAGTTCCTTTTAAGACATTTGATTTGCAAATACTTCTACAAATGGCAATTCTATAGATTGTCTTTTTTATTTGATATTGCTTTTGCAGAACAAAAGGGTTATTTTTTTTTTCCTTTTATTTTGGTCAGGTCAAATGAACCACAATGGAAAAAGCACTGTAGTGCACTGTAGTGCTTTTTTCTTTTGTCACTT
>NW_006204977.1:0-859 GCF_000334495.1 Tupaia belangeri chinensis
AATGAATAAAGTTAAATAAATAATTCTTTAATTTTTTTTCCCCTAGCTTCTGTAGCACAGGCAGGCCAGCTGCCGGCAAAGACATCACTGTCACCCAAGGCAATGCCGTCCCCATTTCCTGCACTGCCCTGCAGGACCAGCCTGGGCTCTGCTGCTTCTCATGAGTGTCCTTCCACAAGCCATCTCTTATCCCCAGGCCTCAGTCTGTTCATCTGTCATTCAGGGGTGTTGAAACCTGCCCCAAATACATTTTGGAGCAGTTAGAAAGATGGAGGTGAGACAAGGCCTTGTAACCTGCAGACGCTGGGCACCTGGGGACACTTATTACCATTCAGTAACCGGCATTAACAAAGAAGAAAATGAACCCAGAGGGGTGAGATGGCTTCTCAAGGTCAGATCTTCAGTTAATAAAATGTGGAGGACTAGAACTTGGGATCATGAATTCTTCCTTAGGTATCAAGACAATGGGAAGAGAGAGACAGAGAAAGGGAAAAACTCTAGGAGGTGGTGATTGGGGGGGTGTATGGTGTCATTTGTGGCCGTACAGAAAATTTCCCACTTAAAACAACAATGTAGGGACCAGCAGATGGTGTAGTGGTTAGGTTGCTGGACTCCCACATGGCCCACTGAGGCTCAAGTTCCAGACCCAGTGGCTTCAAACTCACACCGGGTGCGAGTGAGTGCGTGCCCAAGATCCCGGGAGGAGAAGGGATTGGGGCGTGGTCATCCTCCTGGGGAGTGATTTCTCATTATATCTCCCCCTCCAACTCCCGCCCCCACCCCTGGCACCATGAGTGTACACTGTACGCTAAGGCAAAAAAACTCTTAAAAAAACAACGGGACCAGCAGATGGCATAAT
>NW_006204978.1:0-701 GCF_000334495.1 Tupaia belangeri chinensis
TACTACTTAACAAATGGTTCATCGGGAATCTATTAAACGTTGACTTTCCAACGTCTTGAGGTCCACAAATCAGGATGACCAGGCAGCCATCTACTTCTTCAGAGGAAACACTGACTAACTCTTCCAGGGCGTACAGAGCGTTCTGAGTGAAATTAAGGTCTTTTTAATTTTTCTGTTTCCTGATGCCGACAGACCTGAAGGCTAAATATTCAGAATTATTCTGGAGAGTCAGACTCTCTTGCATGAAAATGTAGGCTAAACCTTGAGAGCTGATTATGAAGTCTACAGTGGAGGTTTTTTTTTTTTCCTTTTCCTTTTCCTTTTCCTTTTCCTTTTTCTTTTTTTTTCTTTCTTTTTTCTTTTTTTTTTTGCTATAGAGCGCGTGTGCTCGCCAGACAGACAGAGAGACAGAGAGACAGAAAGCGAGAAATCCCCCCCCTCCCCGGGTGGGATAGCCATGCCACAATCCCTTCTCCTCCATTCTCCTCTTGGGATCTTGGGCATGCATGCACACGCGCCCGGCGTGAGTTTAAGCCACCGGGTCCAGGACTCGAACCATGGTCGACTACGAGTCCAGAGACACAGCCATTACGCTAACTGCTGGTCCCTACAGTGGAGGTTTTCAGGTGTTCCAGCAGTTACGTTGGAACACGGAGGAGAAAAAGGCTTTATGGACCAACCTCTGTCATCTAGGTTAAGAT
>NW_006204979.1:0-339 GCF_000334495.1 Tupaia belangeri chinensis
TTGAAGGCATGGTGCCCGGTCTCAGGGAGACAGCTGCCCGGATGCTGACGAGAGCGGAGTAGGGATGGCCAACAAGAGAAAGGAGAACAAGGCCACTCCCCATATGATCATATTAATTGACACATAAAAGGCATTTGATAAAATATAATAGTCCTTTATGATTAAGAATCAATAAAATAGGAATAGAAAATACATTTCATAACCAAATAAAGGCCATATGTGACATTCCTGCAGCTAACACAATATTGAATGAGAAAAAGTGGAAACTTTTTCAACTTCAAACTAGAACAAGACAGAGATGTCCACTTTCTTCTCTCCCATTCAACATAGATACTGGAA
>NW_006204979.1:655-1707 GCF_000334495.1 Tupaia belangeri chinensis
AGGGAACCAGATCCCACATAATCACCTGTGGTTTGACTCCAAGGCCCTGTGAGCTTGGGAAACACATTCAGTGTGTGTATGTGTTTGGGTCCAAAATCCTGATGGAAAGGAGAATTGGAAGAAAGGGATTGCAGCATCTCCTGAAGATCCTGGTTATGTCAGTTTAGCCCAGAAGATAGTTCCCAGGTTAGGTTTATAGCCCATACTAGTCATTTTATGCTTCATTATGGGGGTGCTTTCTCTCTCTTCCTGAATCACCATCTCTTTTTCACTTTCTCTAGAAAGCACATAAGCCCTTGGGTAATTAAAAATATCTGTAGCATTTTTCTACACCATGAATAAACTGAAAAAAAATAAATAAATAAAGAAGGGAATCCCATTCACAATAACCACAAGCCCTATTTGGAAGAAATCTCATCAAGAAAGTGAAAGACCTCTATGGAAAAAAATGTAAAAGCTGAATAAGTTACTTGAAAAATATGCAAAAACCAGGAAGACAGTCCTTTTCATAAATCTGAAGAATCAACATAGGTGCTATGCCTATACTATGCAACAGTGATCTACAAATTCATTGCAATTCCTACCAAAAAACCAGCAATATTCTACACAGAAATAATTATAAAATTGATTCAGAATCACGAAAGACCCATATAATCAGACCAATTCTGTACAAAAGGCATAAAGTTGGAAGCATCTTATTTCCTGACTCCTAAATGTATTGTAAATACAATAACTAAAACAGCATGGTACTGGCACAAACACAGACATACGACAGGCCAACTGAATAAAATGAACAGAAAAAAACTTAACATACAGTCAACTGATTTTTGACAAAGGTCACAGTTCAAGCCTGTGGAGAAAGAGTTTTCTATAAGTGGTTCTGAGAGAACTCAATATCCACCAACACTGAAGTAAAACTTGATCATATCTTACCAGTTACAATGAACTCAAAGTGGATTAAAGGTTTCAATAAAATGGACAAATTTATAAACCTATTAAGGAAAATATAGAAGAACAATAACATGTTGAAGTGGGCAAAGGCTACTTAAGAC
>NW_006204979.1:2377-5915 GCF_000334495.1 Tupaia belangeri chinensis
TTATGTTTTAGCAATCAGTAACAGTGATCACTGTAGAACACTGAGTATTCATTTCCAGGCTAGTTGTGAAACACTGTGTACCATGTCATCTATATGACCAGTAAAGACTATCTTGTGATTCATATCTCTTGAAAATTTAGCATGCTCTCCCCTTAGAGTCAATTCAAACCAGGTAATAAATGTGTTTTTCCCATGGTAACAGAAAGACCAATTTGTACTCATTTCACAGGGCTCTAAAGGCCTTTATTATCTGCCTATTTCACCCTGTCAATTTTGTCTTGCTTTTTCATGCATTTCTCATGCTGAATTTTATTTATTTTTACTCTTCCATTTTAATTTACGAACCCTCAGAAAATCCCAAAATATAATGTAAAACACCTGGGGAAATCAGTAAACCACTTACCGAAAATGAATTCATTTTCTTAATCCTAAACAAATACATAGGTTTCTAAAATTATAGCTGGAAGAGAGGGTGAATGCAGTAGGTCAGATAAATGGGTTGCTTATTCCAAGATTCCCCTGTGGGAGAACAGTCACACATGAGAATGGGTTAAAAAAAACCTTATTGAATGAGCAATCACAAATTTATTCACTGATAGAAATGAAAGACACATATTAAACTTAGGTTAATAAAAATATGTATTCCCTATTAAGTCAACTAAGTCAGTAAAAAGTTACTATGGGGACCAGCAGATGTTAAAACGGTTAGTTTGTTGAACTCTCATGTAGTTGACAAAGGTTCGAGTCTCAAACCCAGTGGCTTAAACTCATGATGGGAACCTGTTTGTGCATATCCAAAATCCAAAGAGGAGAATGAAGAAGACACTGTGGCATGGCAATTGGCCCTAGGGGGTGACTTCACACTTTCCACTTCTCTGTCTCTCTAGTGAGCACGTGTACTTTATAATAAAAAATTATTAAAAAAAAAAATCCCCTCACACTGGGGTCCAGCAGATGACATAATGGTTACATTATTGGACTCCCATGTAGTCAAGCAAGGTTCAAGTTGTGGATTTGGTGGCTTAAAACTTATGCCAAGCACATATATGTGCATGGCCACAGGTATGCTTTGGATCCTCCTATCCACAAACCCTTCTGCCAAAATCCCCATGATGCAGGAGGCACTGGCAGAAAAACAGTGCACAAGAGAGTGAGCAAAAGTATCACATGTCTCAGATTTCTTGCTGCTGCCTTTTCCTAGTGCACGTGTGCTTTGGAACTTTTCCTCCCACTACCCCACCACTTGAGCCCTTCCACCATAAGCCAACCCCTGGGCAGGAGCCAGCGGTAAGGAGAGTGAGTAAACACGAGCACATCTTGCTGCTGGCTTTGATGGCACAGGTGTGCTCTGAACTTCCCTGTCCCCCTGCACCCCTCCATATGATGCCCCTTTGCCGTTAGCTCCCATAACGCAGAAGCCAGTGTTAGAGAGAGAGAGAGAGAGAGCAGGACTGAGTATCTCAGACTTCTTGCTGCTGCCTGTGGCACACGCTCATGTGCTTTGGACCCTCCCTCCTGCATCCTTCCTCCATAAGCAGCCATCCTGCAGGAACCAGCAGTAGCAAGATAGGGAGCTCAGAAGGAATGCTCATCCCAGCCTTCTTGCAGTTACTTTTGCCTGCACAGGTGTTCTTTCAAAACTTACTCCCCTGCTCCCCTCTGCCTTAAGTCCCCCACAGTTCAGGAACCAGCTGGAAAGAGAGAGAGAAAATTACAAAGCATCTCAGACTTCTTGCTATTGCCTTTTACAAATGCAGATATGCTTTGAAACCTCCCCACCACCCTGTCCCTCCACCATAAATCCCATGTTGCAGGAGCCTGGGGCAGCAAGAGAATGAGCACAGTAGGACCATGCATCTCAGACTTCTTGCTCCTGCCTTTTTTCCACACAGGTGTGCTTTGGACCTTGCCCCACCTTGAGCCCTTCCACCATAAACACCCACAGTGCAGGAGCTAGTAGCAGTGAGAAGTAGAATGAGTGCAGAGAGACTGCATATCTCATACTTTTTGCTGCTGTCATTTGCCTAGGCAGGTGTGGTTTGAACCCTGTCCCTTGTCCTTCACCACCTGAAGCCCCCTGGGTGCAGGACCTCACAGAAGCCAGAGTGAGAGTGAGCCCAGAAAAACCAGGCATTTCAGACTTCTCGCTGTTGCCTTTTGCCCACATGTGTGTTTTCTGAACTCTCCCATACAGCACTCTTTCACCATAAGGTGCCACAAAACAAAAGCCAGAAACAGAAAGACAGAGGCAGAGTAAGCACAGAACTGAGCATCTCAGACTTCTTCCTGTTTAGCCTGTGGAAGTGTGCTTTAGGTACCCCCTTCCCCACACGCACACACAATTCTATGCCATAAGCTTTCATGGTGCAAGAGTCAGTGGCAGCAAGAGATGGAGAAAGTGTGACATAAGAACTGAGCATCTTGGAATTATTTATTTATTTATTTAGCATCTTGGAATTTTTGATGCTGCCTTTTGCCTTCACAAGTGAACTCTGAACATTCCCTGCACCATGCTCTCCAGCAGCACTGAGAGAGAGAGAGAGAGAAAGAGAGAGAGAGTGAGCGAGCGAGCAAGCGAGAGAGCAAAAGGACCCCATATCTCAGACATCATGCTTCTGCTTTCTGCCTACAGAGGTATGCTTTGATATTTCCACCCTCCATACCCTGCATGCCTCTGCCATAAGCCCCCAGGTTTCAGGAGCCAGTGGAAGAGAGAGAGAGCAAGAGTATGGCTGTGCATGCCCAGAAGGACAGAGCACCTTGGACTTCCTGCTGCTACCTTGTGTCCATGTAAATGTGCTTTAGACCATTCCCACACCTTACTCCTCTGCCATAAGCCCCATGGTGTAGGAGCCCACAGCAATGAGACAGAATAGAATGATCTCAGAATTACTGCACATCTCAGACTTCTTGCTGCTGCCTTTTCCCACACAGGTGAGTTTTGTACTCGCTTGTCACTCATGTGGCCATCTGCTGTAAGACCCCATGGTGATCTGAGTCAGGGAAAACATAGAGTAAGCACAGAAGGGCAGAGCACCTCAGACTTCTCCCTTCTGCCTTTTGCCCATGCCGGAGTGCTTTAGACCCTTCAGATGCCATGCCCCCCCTGCCATAAGTCCCTAAGATGCACAAGCTAGTGGCAGCAAGAGAGACAGGAATGGAGAGCACAGGAGGATAATGTGTCTCAGACTTCTGGGCAAGGTTAAATGTGCTTTGGAATGTCCTCCAACACTCTGCCCTTCCACAATAAGCCTATATGGTGAAGGAGCTCATGGCAATGAGACAGTGAGAGCACTGACTTTCATTTTGTTGCTGCCTTTTGCCCAGAGATTTGCTTTAGAACCTTTCCCTCCAGCCCCTCTGCCATAAGCCCCCATGGCGCAGGAGCCAGTGGTAGCAAAAGAGAGTGATTGCGGAAGAATCTTGCATCTTAGACTTCTTGCTGTTGCCTTTTGCTTGCACAAGTGTGCTTTATACCCTCCCACTCATGCCCACACTTCTTTAAAGCTGCCACTTTGCAGGAGCCAGGTGTGACAAG
>NW_006204980.1:0-3634 GCF_000334495.1 Tupaia belangeri chinensis
CGACCCGGTAGGGCCCCAGGATCTGTTTTGATCTCTTGACCTTTGAGTACCGCTTCTGGCCAGTTCAGCATGTTGGCAAGGCCGTTGCTGTATGCCCCCCAAACTAGGAACAAAGCTTGGGTCCACTCAACATGTTTGGCAAGGCCACTTGTTGTACACTCCAGAAACTGTGGTAGCCTTGCTGGGAGGTGACCCCCCTCTGACTCCCTGATATACTACTATAAAAGAATTACATAGCTCTCTTATACATCCTGAGTATATGATAAAATTTCCCAAAAAGTCCCCTGACCACTCCCCTTTGCTCTGACCACCTACTGTTAATTACAATGCTTCACCCCGGCATGGTCACAATAGAGGGTGTGCTAAAGTCACATTAGGCAGAAATCTTCCTGACTTTTGGAAGGCCCTTCAAGATACATTTAGCATAAGCTTAAAAATAACCTTTTAGGCTGAAACTAGCCCAGGACACCCCCCAACTTTACTGCAACTTCACAATAAGTCAATTAGTGATCCACAGGAGGGTCAGGAAACCTGAGACACACTCCCCATCTGCCTGTTTTAAGCTGAAGTTATCATATGTTGAGTTAGTATAAGCCAAATTAGCATTAGTAACATATGTAAGCTAAGTTAGTTTAAGGCTAGTTTTATGTAAATACCCCTTGTTAAAGCTACAGGCCAAAGTTAATTTATATTAGGCCAAATTAGCACAAGAATTCACTGATTAACAGACAAAGAATTCAGCAAATAAATACAGGGACCCGTGGGTTAATAGAGGAAGGACAGATCTGGCTAACAGTGACAGGATAAACAAACCTGAAGGATCCAGGAGGAAGAGTAACTATCTTAGCTAAAAGTTCTTATCTGGTTCAGGCAAGCAATAGATAGCACCTAATTACAAACTGTTTCTCCCCTGTGTGCTGTTGACTATGAAAAACTGCTAATAAAACACCCTGTGTTGTCTCCTGAGCTGCAAGAGCCTCTCATCAGAAAAATCCCTGTCCAGTAATCAAGATTTAAGAAGAAAATGCACCAGACAAATAGACTCCTTCATCCTGAGAAGTGTAATTGATTATACCTAATCAAACAAGACAGACATCATGTTTTATGATTATTGTTCCTGTGCCTTGATTTCCCTGTTTTGTAGAGTAAATCTTTTAATTCCCCCTCACCCCTCCTACTCCTGTAAGACATCCCTCAATAAATACGTGTGTTTGATAGCCACTAGCACATGGTCCAGAGTTTTGCTCTGACTGTAGCCAACTAAAAACATGCTAAAAAGTATTGAGGTTTTAGCCTAATTTTGTTAACCTGTGCCGCCTCTGATGAGTCAACCCACCCCCACCAAGGTTGGATCCCAGCACTACATGGACTATAATATCTGCCAGAATCTTGCTTTAGACATCTTCTGTTAATGCACTTTCCTCCCAAGCCTGTCCCTTCTACCATCTCCAGACAACCCTCTTCTGTTACCCTTGTCCATTGTAAACTCTGTCAAGATCAAAAGAATGATAAAGCAAAAGTATAGGGAAAATGTAGTTTATGGGTTTCAAAGCTAGCATCAGTTAAGGGTCAGACTCTGGGCTGTATCCAGACCCACTGGCATGCCCAGGTAGAAAAAAAGACACATCCTCTGATCCTAATAAATTGAGAGTCTTTATACCAGTAAAAGGGTTACAATGCATGTAACTTGCTATGAAAGAATTCACATCAGACAAAGCTTTTGTGAGACTAATAAACTCTCCTTTTTTTGTAATTTTTGCTTTACAGATATTCCTTTCACCTCATAAGAAAAAAACTAGTATTATGTGGCAGCAATATTGTATACTAGAATCAAAAGTGGGGGCTAGCAAATGACATTGTAGTTATGGTGCTAGATTCACACATGACTGTTTGAGGTTCTAGCCCTGGACCCAGCAACTTGAAAATCACACCAGATTCATGTCTATGTGTGCCAAAATTCTCAAGAGAAAAATAAAGGATAAGGGATTGTCATATGGCTATCACTCAAGGGGGTGATTTCTCACTGTCTGTCTGTCTGTCTGTCTGGTGAGTGCACGCGCCCTATGGCAAAAACTTTTCAAATAAAAAAAAATACAATGAATAAAAATTAAATCTCTTAAAAAACAGAAATAAGTAGTTATGTTTTAACAAAGTCTAAGCTCTGAAGAAAAAGTCAGCTGAACTCTGGAAACAGTTGTTTTGTAGGCCTGGACTTGGCGGTGTGAGCTGGCAGGGTGCTGCTGTCCCCAGGCTGCTGCTGTGTCTGCAGGCTAGGCACGCCACCTGGAGGGCCAGGGCAGTACCGTCACAACTGCAAGACCCTGTCTTAGGAAACAAGACCAATAATGGAACACACCCTTGTGCACACACGCTGATCTCTAGCATGCCCTTCAAAAGTATGTTTGCAAGGGCCACCAGATGGTGGGGTGGTTAAAGCACTGGACTCCCTCATGGCCAGCTATGGTTCGGGCCCCAGAAGTGGCAGCTTTGTCTCTGGGGGAGTGTGCATGCTCCATGGCAAATTAAATACTGATGATGATGATAAATACAATTTTTAAAAAGTGCATCTGCAGCATCCCACCTCCCAGCCAGATCACAGAGAAAACGGGCAGAAGCTCACGGCTGACCACGCGGTGGGACTGGGCTCCAGACGCAAACCTGGCCCTTTCTGAGAGAAGCCCGGTGCGGCTGCACACCTGCTGGAGGGCTGTGTGTGTGGAAGCACTTGCCCACTTGCTGGGGCTTGAGCCACAGGCAGAGTGGCCCAGGAGAGCTCAGCAGCTCACAGCCCGTGCATCAGATTGCTAGCAGGCGCAGCCCAGATCAGGAAGCTGCCCCGGGGCAGCCCTGGGTGCTCAGAACTGGGGCCAGGGACAGGAAACGCTGGAGGCCATGAGGAAGGCCCTGCCTGCCAGGGAGAGCGCGTTTCTGCTCTGCACAGGCTTCAAAAGCCAGAGCCAGCACTGTAGACAGCTGAGAGAGCAGGTGAAGTGAGCGGACTGGTCCCCACACCGCAGCACGCCACGCACAGCACGCCACGCGCCGCCCGGGTACGCAAGCCCATGGCTCGCTTTTCTTAGGTTTTTGCTATAGGGTGTGTGCCAGAAAGAAGGAAAGGAGAGGTGATGTCCAGGGAGATGGCCATGCCACAGCCCCTTCTCCGCTCCTCCTGGGATCTTGGCCACACACATCCATGTGCCTGGTGGGATTTTCAAGTCGCCAGGTCCGAGACTTGGAACTACTTGCTGGAGGTCACACACAAGTGAGGAAGTTGCTTTGAATGCACCAGGGACCTTACTTTCCTAACCTTTGCAGGCTCAAGACTGGCCTCAGCTAAGTCACTGTCCTTAGGCTTCTGGTCCCACTGCAGGTTATTTAGCTGCTTCACACAAGCACTGGGGAGTTTCGTAAGTCCAAGACCTACAACCACATTGTCTAATAAAAATCATCAGGAGGCCAGCAGATGGCATAGTGGTTGCATTGCTGGACTCCCATATGGCTGCACACAGTCTCAGACACAGTAGCTTGAAAATCACACCAGACATGTGTGTGTGCATTCCCAAGATCCTAGGTGGAAAATGGAGAAGAAGATATTGCAACATGACCATTCTCCCTGGAGGATGATTTCTCACTT
>NW_006204980.1:8762-9743 GCF_000334495.1 Tupaia belangeri chinensis
GGGGGGGGCTTTCTCATTTTCTCTCTTCTCTCTCTCTCTCTTTCTTTCTCTCTCTCTGCCTCTCTCCAGTGGCAAGTGCATGTGCCCTATAGCAAAATCTAAAAACAAAATAAAACCTAACTTAGTTTGGAGTAGTGTGTTATTGACTGCCTAGGAAGTTCCCTGAGGGTCCCTTGAGCATGATCACTGTTCCTTCTCCTGTCATGGCTGTGGAGGAGTGGGCTGTGCCCCACCCAAAGATCAGCAAAGGCCTGGGAGGCCAGGGAGGCATGGGTAGAATGCCTGGGCTGGCCATGATCCTTCAAGTGTTTCCATCATTGAGTGGGGCTCTCAAATCTCTGAGTCTCCTTCTGGAGGCTGGAGCATCATTAGGCATAAAAAGAACCCCTGTGGAGGCATCTCTGGGCTGGAAATGGCTCCTAAAATACTGTCTTTGTCTTTTTCTTTCTTTAGTTTTCTCTCTCTTTTTCTTTCTTTCTCTCTCTCTTTCTTCATTTGTTTTTCTTTCTTTCTTTCTTTCTTTCTTTCTTTCTTTCTTTCTTTCTTTCTTTCTTTCTTTTCTTTCTTTCTTTCTTCTCTTTTTCTTTCTCTTTCTCTTTTTTTCTTCTTCCTGTTTTCTTCAGTCATTTGCTTTTCATTACTTTAAGTTTTATGATGACTTAATTTTCAAATCTATTCTGATGGTATATCTCCTCTAATCCTTATAATAAGTTGTCAAAAGAGGTGAAGCCATCAGGACTAGGGCTTTTCTTTGTTGGGAGGTTATTTACCCATCACACATGCACTGAAATTCTACAGATTTTATGCAGTTTGAACTGTTGTCATGACTGAATATGGTTTAGGTACCAAACATGGTTTACTTTCTCACATTACCTCTCTCTGGTCAAATTTGAAAGTAATAATAATAATAATTAATAGATAAAATAAAATCAACAATTCTTTTTTTTTTTTAGAGGAGGTTTTTCTTTAAGGTGTGTATGC
>NW_006204980.1:9955-10453 GCF_000334495.1 Tupaia belangeri chinensis
GTACAATTCTTTAAAAAGTATTCAAAGACAAATTTTAACTTGCTACTAAATCTCTACACACTGACTTTCAAACACACCTGCTCTTATAAATCACTTATAAAATATGTTACATATTTTTTATTTGATAGTATACACAGACCACACTAAAATGCCTTTCAATAAGGCAGAGTTTCAGATACAGGAAATTCTAATTGGGTTGGCAGAGTTAAGATAAAAAATATAAAGTAGGCATTACTACCTTATCTTCAGCCCTTGCCTTTAATGAGTTAATGAACACAAAGTAAACCATGAATGAGTCTGCTTGTTTTTGAAAAGTGAAGGGACTTCCCCAGTATTTATATGTTTATATAACCAGTTACATATAATCCATGTAATAAAACTGTATCTACTAAGTTTTTTGTTTTTTATTTTTAGAGGTTTTTTCAGGGTTTTGAAAATATTTTTATTTTTTAATTTATTATAATTTTTTAATGTCAACACTCTTGATCCTTGGATTCT
>NW_006204980.1:10466-13989 GCF_000334495.1 Tupaia belangeri chinensis
CTTGATCCTTGGTTTCTTGTCTTAGGCCAGCTGTGACATAAATCAGTCATCAGTCCCTTACCCTTTGCAGAATAGAACATAAGAATGAAATTGTGTAAGTCAATGAACACTAGTACATTTTTTCTTAATTACTCAATTATTAAATCTTACAAAATTGATATTTAGCCAGAGCATTTTAGAAATTTCTGAATATTTAATGCAAAATTAACAAAAATTCTTTAAAATTAATCTCTCCCATCATACCACTAGAAATAGAAAAATGTTTTTCTAGTGACTAGGGTTACCCTAGATAAAAACTTTGAGCCCAGATTACCTCAGACTCATGTAGTTCTCATTAGCCCCTGTGGCAAGAATCAGCCAAAATACTATTTCTTGATGACAGAATTGAGGTTCAGGATAAAAAAGTAAATCTCTTTCAGACCTACTGAAGAACAATAAATCACACTGGAGAGATAGAGAACAGAGCTGCCAGAGGGACAAAATGAAATGACAGATGTTAAGGAAAGACACAAAAGGGGGGAAAATATAGGGGCAGTATTGGGGCAGTGTGGACTTGTCAGGCTTGGAAGAACTATCAAGTCATCAATTACTTAGAGAAATTATAGTGGCATCTTTACATTAGAAAAAGGAGCTTATCTGTACTTGAGAAAACCTGAGTTCAAGTCTGCCTCTGTCCCTCATTAGCTATAGAACACTAGAAAACTACTTTTCCTCTCTCTCACACTGACTTGCATCAAGAAATTAAAACTTTTGAATTAGGTAAAAATTAAAATTAGACAAAGTCTCCCATATATCTCAGTTTAAACCCTCAGTGATATCCAAAGTATTGTAATTAAGAGTTGGGCCACCCAGGATCCTACATAGCCAGCCCTGTAGTTTGAGTCCTAGACTCACTGGCTTGAAAAATACACTGGCTGTGTATGCATGCATGCCCACAATCCTGCTCTCTCTCTCTCTCTCTCTCTCTCTCTCTCACACACACACACACTCTCTCTGTCTCTGCCTGATAAGTATATATACTCATTAGTTGATTTTTTTAAAAAAAGTCATTAGTGAGTGACCCACTAAGACAATTTTTGTAAGCATTTACCCTATCTGTGTGGGTCTCAGTAATTTCATGAAAACAGATTAAGAATGGCACAATCATAGTTATAATGTCTCAGTAATTTCATGAAAACACAGATTAAGAATGGCACAATCATAGTTATAAGAAGATTCATTTTATCAGGCACAATCCTGATTTTCAAATCAGCACCTCAATGTTGCTTATTTAATTAAACTCTGAGGGACCAGGGGATGGTGTAGTGGTTACATCAGTGGACACCAACATGGCCCATCACGGTTCAAGTCCCAGATGCCGTGGCTTGAAAATTACACTGGGCTCATGTGTGTGTGTGCCCAAGATCCTGCAAAGAGAATGGGGTAGAAGGGATTGTGGCATGGCCAACCTTCCTGGGGGATGATTTTCCACTTTCCCTCTCACTGTGTCTGTCTCTCTTTCTACAGTGAGCCTACGTGCCTTAAGGTGAAAATCTCTAAAAAGAAAATTAAAAGTAATTAAACTCTGATATACTCAGTGTAGGCTTCAGCATTATGCCTTTAATACAGAGGAGAAACACTGGATTATAAATAAGTAAATAGGGACCAGTAGTTGGGGTAATGGCTTTGTTGCTGGACTCCCATGTAGTCGACCATGGTTCGAGTCCCACACCTGGTGGCTAAAACTCACACTGGGCACATGTGTGTGCCTGCCCAAGATCCAGAGAGGAGAATGGATGAGAAGGGATTGAGAGGAGAATGGAGAGGAAGGGATTGAGGCATAGCCGTCCCCCTGAGGTGTGATTTCTCACTTTCTGTCTCTTTCTCTTTTTTTTTGATTTTATTATTTTTTAAATTTTATTTTCTTTTATACATTCAATCATGTTATTTAGCTTACTAAGTGAATATTTCAACAGAGGTTTTTGCCTTATGGTATATGTGCTCACTGGAGAGAGAGACAGAGACAGAGACAGAGGCAGTGAGAAGGAAATTGAGAAATCATCCTTCAGGGGGATAACCACATCACAATCTCTTATCCATTCTTTTCCTGGGCATGAAAGCACATATGCAGGGTGTGATTTCCAAGCTATCAATTCTGAGATATGAATCACAATTGACCATAGGGAGTCTAGTGATGCAACTCTTATGCTATCTGCTGACCTTCCAGTAAGTTTTGAG
Source organism: Tupaia belangeri chinensis (assembly GCF_000334495.1). NCBI lineage: Eukaryota > Metazoa > Chordata > Mammalia > Scandentia > Tupaiidae > Tupaia > Tupaia belangeri. The sequence goes on from NW_006204980.1 coordinate 12,684, forward strand.
TTGGCATTCACCATCTTTGTAGCCAGATGAGCATTACTAATGAGTTACCGATTATATCTTAGAAAGGGCAAACAGTAATAATACTTACTGAATGGAAATTACTATCAAATTTTAAAAAATATATAAATTTATTTAACAATAAGGCAGTTCTTGAAAGTGAAGGGTTGAAAAAAAGTTTTCCATGAAAATGGGAACCAAAACAGAGCTGGAGTCGTGATACTAATTTCTGACAAAATAGGCTTTAAAACAAAAAACTGTTTGAAGAGACAAAGAAGGACACTATATTGTAGTAAAAAGGTCAATAGATTAAGAAGATATAATGGTTATAAATATCTATGCACATAACACAGGAGCACCCAAATACGTGAAGGAAAAATTGTTAGATCTAAAAGAGGAGCTGACTGCAACACACCAATTGTTGGAAACCTCGGCATCACACATCTGCTCTGGACAGATCATCTAGACAAAAAATAGGTAAAGAGATATAGGATTTAAATGACATCATAAATCAAATGGACTTAACATACATCTATAGAACTTTCCATCCAAAAACCATGAAATACACTTTTTTTCGCATATCCACATGGAACCTTTTCAAAGATTGATGACAGCATAGGGCACAAAGCAAGCCTCTACAGAGACAGAGGCATAGAAACTATATCCCACATCTTCTCCAACCATGATGGAATTAAACTTGAGTTTAATTTCAATAGAAATCCTCAAAAATACTCACATACATGAAAACAAAATAACCTACTCCTGAATGACTTTATAACTAGTGATGAAATAAAGACTGAAATCAAAAGATTCATGGAAGCCAACGACAATGAGGACATGAGTTTCCATAATATTTGGGAAACTGCTAAAGCAGTCATAAGAGGGAAGTTCATAGTAATTAGTGTTTGTAAGAGGAAGACAGAAGGCAAATGGATCACCTAACATCATGCCTCAGAGAATTAGAAAAGCAACAGCAAGAAAATAAAAAAAAAACTCTTGGAGAAAGGAAATAATAAAGATACGAGCAGAAATAAATGAAATAGAAAAAAAATAAACTTTACAGAAAATAAATGAAAGTAAAAGTTGGTTCTTTGAAAAGTCCAACAAAGTCGATACACCACTAGCAAGACTTATTAAGAAGAGATAAAGAAACCAGGTGAGTCAACTCTTCAATGAATCAGGCAATATAACAACAAAGTAGAAATACTAAACATTATTAGAGGATACTATGAAGATCTATAAGTCAAGACATAAAACAATATGGTTGAGATGGACAATTTCCTGGACACATATAATCTACCAAGATTGA
>NW_006204980.1:14749-16197 GCF_000334495.1 Tupaia belangeri chinensis
CATGAAACTCTGTTCGAGGATGACATGATTATATACATAGAAGACCCAATGGTTTCCATTTAAAAATTTCTGGAAGAAATATATAAATATAGTAAAGTTTCAGGACACAAAATTAAACATACAGAAATCTATAGCATTTCTATATACGAACAACAGGCACACTGAGATGGAGATGAAAAAAGTTATTCCATCTACCATAGCATTAAAAAGTATAAGATACTTAGGAATAAATCTAACCAAAGAAGTTAAAGACCTCCACGAGGAAAACTATGAGAAGATAAAAAAATAAATTGAAAGTGACACAAAATGGTGGAAGGATAACCCATGTTCCTGGATTGAAAGAATTAATATAATCAAAATGGCAATTCTACCCAAATTAATCTACATATTTAATGCAATATTAATCTATATATTTAATGCAATGCCAATCAAAGTACCAGCCATATTCTTCACAGATCTAGAAAAGACAATCATAAAATTTGTCTGGAATCATAAAAGACCCCGTATTGCCAAAGCAATTCAGCACAAGAAGAGTGGAGTGGGCGGCATCTCACTCCCTGACTCAAAAATATACTATAAAGCTGTGGTAATCAAAATAGCATGGTAAAATGGACAGCCCTAAGAACAGTAAAATATTCTTATAAACTATGCATCATATGAAGGACTGATAACCAGAATTCACAAGGAAGTCAAGCAGCTGTTCCAAAAAAGATGATGAGCCCTATTAAAGATGAGAGAGGGACCAGCAGTTAGTGTAATGGCTATTTTGCCGACTCCCATGTAGTCGACCACGGTTTGAGTCCCGGACCTGATGGCTTAAACTCATGCCAGGCACGTGTGCGTGCGTGTTCATGATCCCGAGAGAAGAATGAAGGAGAAGAAATTGAGGCATGTCCATCCCTCCCCCTGCGGGGTGATTTCTCGCTTTTTGTCTCTTTGTCTCTCTCTGTCTGGTGAGTGCACGCGTCCTAGATCAAACAAAACAAAACAAAACAAAAACAAAAACAAAACAAAACTCCCCTAAAAAATATGGGAGAAAGAGTAAAAAAACAAACAAACAAACAAAAACTCTCTAAAGATGACATACGAATAGCCAAAAGGCGTATGAAAAAAATATTCAACATCCCTCATTGCAAGGGAAATGCAGATCAAAGCAACAATGAGATACCACCTAACCCCACTCAGACTGACTAAGATTAAAACAAACAAACAAAATAATAATTGCTGGTGGGGGTGTGGTGAATGTGGAACTCTCTTACACTGCTGGTGGAAATGTAAATTAGTCTAGCCACTGTGGAGAACAATTTGGAGATTTCTCAAAAATCTACAAATAGAACTATCATATGTTCCAGCAATCCCACTCCTTGGTATCTACCCAAATGACAGAAATATTCTTAATTGGAAAAGTGCTTGCACATCGATGTTTATTGTGGCACTATTCACAATTG
>NW_006204980.1:21136-22946 GCF_000334495.1 Tupaia belangeri chinensis
ATTGAGGATCTTATTTAAGAAGTCTTTGCCTATCCCAATGTCTCCCAGAGTTTTCCCAGTGTTTTTCACCAACCTACTAATCTCCATTAAAATCACAAGTTCATATTATGTGGTCTGAAGCCTTTGTATTATGAGCACTGCCCTACAGGCAGCATATTTTCAGTATCCTCTCACGGTACATTTTTAAAAAATAAGTGATGCATATACATACATCTTTATGGCTTTCAGTGTGATTTTTCAATACATAAATGCAATGTGTAATGATCAAATCAGGTTAATTGCATATTGACTACCTCAAATAGATGTGATTTGTGTTGGAAACATATAAATAGTTCTATGTTTTTGAGATATAGATAGAGCAAACTGTTGTTAACTAAATTCACCCTCGTATGCCATGGAATACAAGAACACATTCCTCCTATTTAACTGTAATTTTTTACTTTTAACCATCCTTGTCCTATGTTCCCTTCCCCACCCCTATCATTTCCATTCTCTCGCTACTAGCTGACCCACTATTTCTCTTCCTTTTCTTTTACATTTTTAAGATGGGACATTTGTGTTAGCCAGAGAAAGAGAAAGAATGACACAAAGAGGGAAAGTGAGGAATCACTTTTCAGAGAGGATGGCCAATGCTACATGTTTCTGGCATCACTGTCAAGTCAGGGACTGGAACTTCTGGTAGCCTTGTGGGATTCAAGCATCTTAACCATCATGCAACCTAATGGCCCTGTAACTCACTACTATTAATAGATACATTCTAGCCTCCACATATAAGTAACACCAATAATATTAGCCTTTATGTGCCTGCCTTTGCAGTTGTAGAGGAAATAATTCTTTTCTTTTTTTTTAAAGAAAAGCAGGCCAAAACTTAGTTTATTAGTTGCACACAACGAGAATTTAAAATTTGTATGAGGGTAATGAAATATCTTATAATCTGACTTCAATATTAAGTATGTCATTAAGGTGAAGGTTGGATAGAAGCAAGACTAAGATATGCCCTTGTTTCACTCTGTGGTCAAAGAACTGGAAACTTCCACCTTTATTTCATCTGGGATGCTAGTGAGAACCAGACGAAACAGAACTAAGAGACGTCTATCACTGATGGTGCAAAGCCATTTGGCCAGAGCTCATTACTGGTGACTGAGCCAAAGGCTGCAGCAAAATCTACAAATGCAGCACAGGAGTGTTTAATATGGCTTCATGTACTTGGCTGTACAATATGACAAAGAGTTGTTTTATTGTGTATAAAAGTCTATGAGCACTGAGAGTAAGTCATACTAAACTAAACTTAATGCCTTAAACATCTATTTAAAAAGAGGTTTAAGTCTATTACTAGATGCTTCAATCAAGAAAGCTGGTTTTCTGCACAATGTTTGATATTTATTCATTCAACAAATATTTATCAAATGGCTACTCTGTGCCCAACACTCTTCTTGGCACTGGAGGGACAGCAGTGAACAATACAACCATGTTTTTTGGAGTTGACATTCTAGGGGGAAAGAGAGAAAACAACCAAATGAACAACTTATATAATCTGACTCCTGATGTAAGTGCTGGGGGGGCTGGAGTGTACCTGACCAGTAGGGCCTGAGATGGCATAGCCACTTTTTTTTTTTGATGTGCAAATACTTTTTTTTTTTCATTTCATTTTCTTCCATACATTAAATCACATTATTATTTGTCTTACAAAATGGGTATTTAAACAGGTGAACATTTCTCCCTAGTACTTTTGATAAAACTACAAAATATCTTCAACGGATAATACCACAACTCTTTGTACCATTAATGCTTTGCCTCCCTTTCCCTCCCC
>NW_006204981.1:0-452 GCF_000334495.1 Tupaia belangeri chinensis
AGGATTTCTATGTAGTGAATGAAAATGTAGGTGCACCAATCTAGGCACATCTCCTAACTGTGTCAGTGGAAGAAGCAGGAGGAGCACAATGGAGTGGGGACTTTCATTGCATCGCCCCTTCAAGGCACAGTTGGCAGGAAAAGGAACCTCTGCTCCTGGCTCTCAGCTGTCACTCTCCCAACTTGCAATTAAATGACAGGTGCAGGCCAGACAAAGGCCTGGTGGCTTAGGCAGCTGGATCTCACAAAGCTGACTCTGGTTTGAGTCCCATACCTGGTGTCTTAAGAGACACAATGAGTCAGAGAGTGTTCATGTCCTGTAAGGTTGAACAGGAGGAAGACAAAGGTTTGCGGTGTGATTATTCCCCATGGGGTGCTTTTTTACTTTCCATCTCTCTGATGAGGTTATGTTCCCTCTGGCAAACACAAAACAAACAAACAAACAAACAAACA
>NW_006204982.1:0-204 GCF_000334495.1 Tupaia belangeri chinensis
ACTCCAGCTATTTTATCTATCATGCTGTGCAGGTGGTAGCTCAAGGTCTTTACAAGATTCTTTTGCAGAGAATAGAAATGAGATCTCCAGGAGATGCAGACCAGCCTATTCTTCCCTGGCAGGTAAACATCATTTGTAAGCACTGAGAATATTTGGAGGTATTTCCTTTTTTTTTTTTTTTTTAAATTTTTCTATTTTCGAACC
>NW_006204982.1:235-547 GCF_000334495.1 Tupaia belangeri chinensis
GAAACATGACCCACACTGGGTATGGCCACACCACAATCCCTTCTCCTTCATTCTCCTCCTGTGGTTTTGGGCACCCATATATACAGATCTGTGTGCTTTTCAAGCTTCTAAGTCTAGTACTAACACATGGTAAACCATGAGGGAGTCCACCCTCACCACCACACCATCTACTGACTAACGGAGATTTTTTTTTGAGAGTTTTTTGCTATAGGACATGTGTGCTCTCCAGAAATAGAGAGACAGAGACATAAAATGAGAAGTCACCCCCCCACGGTGATGGTCAAACCACAATCCTTTTTCCTCCATTCTCCT
>NW_006204983.1:0-1280 GCF_000334495.1 Tupaia belangeri chinensis
GAACTCCTCAACAGGGTCTTCAGCCACCATCTCCCCCCATCATCAGTCAGCCAGGATCCTGGGCTCACACACATGCACCTGGCTACAGGAGACCACCAGACACAAACCCTGCACCTTCCCAGGTGGCCTCACACTCTGAAGCATCATACTTCCTGTGCCTCCTCGGGTGGCCACAGCCCTATCACGTTAACCATAGGAAAACTTATTTATGAGTCAACACTCCAATTAAAAGCAGAGTGTTAGAGCAGGTAAAGTGACAAAACTTGATTACATGCTGTTCAAAAAATTCACTTTCAATATAAAGACATAAGTTGAAAGTAAATTCATTTACTGTTGATTGAAAAAAATACCATGCTAATAATATGTCTCAGAAGTCCAAGGGAGTATATTATTATCAGACAAAACTAGAAATTAATATATCATATATTGCCACATATAAAGAAGAATACTTCATAATGGAAAAGGGTCCACAGGGAGACATGACATTTAGAAACTCTATGCTCCCAATAACATAACTTTAAAACACATGAGGAAAAAGGACAGAAGTACTTTACAGAGAAATAGATGATTCCATGAACATGATCTCCCTCTCAGCTGTTGATCAGACAACTACAGGAAAATAAAGCACAGACTCAGATCTAGCAATAAACCACACTTTATTGACACATTAATAAAATGCACTCACATGCCCATAGCAGAATATTATTGTTTCAGGTGCCAATGTTACATTTGCCAGGCTAGACCATATTGTGGACCATAAAACAATGCTCAACAAATTTGAAGATACTGCAATCAGACACAATGTATTTTCTAACCATAATGGAATTAAATTAATTTGAGATCAATACCAAGAAGATAGCAAAAAAAAAAAACAAAAAAACAAGTATTTGGAAATCAAACAACAAAATTCTAAATCATTTTTGGATCTAAGGATACGAGAAAATATTTAAAACTGTATCATAATCGGGACCAGCAGGTGGCATGGTGATTGAGGTCCTGGACATTTCAAAATGGCCAACCACGGTTTGAGTCCCAGACCTGGTAGCTTGCTTTCTAACTTCCTATCTCTGGTCAAATTAAAAAATAAATGAATGAATAAGATAAATATATAAATAAATAATTCTATAAAAAAAACCCTGTATGATAATGAAATACAGACTAAATATGTGTAGAGCCAGCAGGTGGTGTGGTAGTTAAGGTGTTGGACTCACACTCAAACTCCAGACCGGGTGACTTGATAATCATACCTGGTGCATGCACCCTGTGTACCCAAAATCCCG
>NW_006204984.1:0-531 GCF_000334495.1 Tupaia belangeri chinensis
GAAGTGGGTACCAGACCTTTGCATTAAGTCCTGATTAGGGTGGAAGTAAACGGGCACAGGAGGAAAATGCGCTGCTTTCTAAAGAAGCCAAATAAAACCATCCTCTTCTGACTCGGGCAGAGGACAGTTAGAAGCTGCCAGGGGATGGTTAGAAGGCTTGTGCAGGGATATGGGAAGCAGCAGGTACTCTGTGAGCTGACAAGACTACGCAGACATGAGGAAGGAGATGCCACTCTCTTACATGGTACAGTCAGGACAGTCAGGAGGTGATGAGATTCATAACAATTATTAAAAACACAATGCAGTTTCTTCCACTTTATTTCCGGGACCCAGTGAATAAAGGCTCTCAGGGCATTGTTGTGTCATTGACATCCTGTGCTTTCTGGATCATATTCTCTTACTCTAGTGATGAAAGAGTAGTTTTCAGTCTTGGTCAATTTTTTGCTGTGAAAAGCCAGCCAAAAAAGCCTAGGACAGTCTTGCAGAAATAAAATGTTTAGCCTAGGACAGTCTTGCAGAAATAAAATGTTT
>NW_006204985.1:0-1821 GCF_000334495.1 Tupaia belangeri chinensis
TATATTAGTATATGAATTAATACATTATATAAACATATACATAGCAACAAAAAAGGTGCTACATACAATTTCTGTTCTTTTACATTATAAGGACGTGCTTTGTGATCTATTATGTGGTTGTCTTCAAAAATATTTCATGTGTCACTGAGAAAAATGGTGTATTTTGATGTTCTGGCAAAATGTTCTGTAACTGTTGGCTAGTTGATTTGGTTTATGGTATCATTTATTTTTTGTGCCTTTTTTTTGTCTAAATGCTATCTTCGGGGGTTACAGTAGGGTCCACATGAATTAGCATGTCACAATCAGTCTCTATTCATATCTAACAGTCTTCGTTTATGAGGTTGAATGCATAAAGATTTATAATTTTTTAATCTTCTTGGTAAATTAATCTTTTTTTTGAGAGGGAGAGGTTTTTGCTATAGAGCATGTACACTTGCCAGTAAGACAGAGAGAGACAGAGAGACAGAAAGCGAGAATTCAACCCCCGCATAATGGCCCAACTGCAATCCCATCTACTCCATTCTCCTCCATTTTCTTCTCGGGATGTTGGACATGCACGCAAACATGACAATTCAATCTTTTTAATATGGTATAGCCTCTGACTCTTTTTACACTTTTTTTCAAAAAGTTTTCAAAACAGGGTGCATGCAACCACCAGAAGGAGAGAGAAGAACAGTGAAAAATCACTTCCCAGTGGGGGAATAGCTACAATGAAATCCCTTTTCCTTCATTCTCCTCTCAGGATTTTTGGTTACACCACATGGACCTGGTGTAACTTTCAAGCCTCCCAGTCTGGGACTCAAACTGCACAGTCAGAGATTTGGGATCTAGCTGCCTTAACCTCCATTCACTTCCTAGCATGCACTCACTCACTCTCTCTTACACTCTCTCTCTCTACTTAATTTTAGTTATTATTATTATTATTATTATTATTATTATTGAGTTTGCCACAGGGCACACACTCTCATAGGCAGTGGTCAAGAGGTTGTATAAAACCAGCCACCAGGTACAGCTCCAGAACTCGAACCATGGTGAGATATGTGGTATTCCAGCAGCTTAATCACCACATTGCCTGACAGTCCTTATGCTCCCATATATTTTTTAATATCTCTTTTTAATTTCAATTGACTAGTACCTCACATATAGTTATTGTGGTAGAATATCTTTATCCTTCAGTATTCCCTGTAAATGTTTACACCAAGATACATGCATATTATGTTAAAAAACAACATCCTAAATCATCTATTATTGAGGGTGTTTAATATAAATCAGTATTTCTAAATATATACTCTGTGGATGGAATACATAATTTCTTTGGATAAAATTGTGAATATTATAAAATATATTAACATTGGTCTTTTTTTTTTTAAGAATTTCCAGAGTGGAAAAAATTTAGTCCAGCACATGGAATGGAGGTTAAGGTAGCTGGATCGCATGTGGCCAGTGGTATGGTTTGATTTCTCAACCCAGTGGCTTGAGAACCAAAGTAGGCACATATACATCCATAGCCTAAATCCAAAAGAAGGAAGAACTGTAGGAGGACAAATTGTCTCATAAAAATTCCCCAATGAGGGTGATATTTTACTTTCCATCTGCACTCATCAGCAAACACATGAGCCCTCCTGCAAATTTTTTAAACAATTTTTTCCTGGGTTTTCATGGTATGATTCTCTTCATCAATAAATATTAGTTTGTTGTTGTTGTTGTTTGGGTCTAGCATTTGAGTTAGGGTTAAAGTAAGGACATATTTCAGGTCAGAATTAGGCTGTAAGTTTAGGGTTATGGATATATGAACGTTCAGTGTTAGTGTTTGTGATAGAG
>NW_006204985.1:2439-3428 GCF_000334495.1 Tupaia belangeri chinensis
TTTATCACAAATCAGGAATACTTACCTAGATGTACTGTTTCTACTTTTATTAACATTAGGAATGTACTATCTGTTTTCATGGGAAAACTGCTATAAGTGCATTTTCAAGAGAACATTTACATAGATGTTCTTAACATCTTTGACTCGAAGCACAACTTGATAGTATAGAAAAAGAAAAAACATTTTTATTTTTTATTAGACTCGTTACCATAAACTTGTGTCTAAGTTAGTTCATCTAACACATTACTCTAGATATGTATTTAATACTTATGTGTTTATATGAGATCATAAGCATCTTGACATAGCAGAATATTTATTATGCTTTCATCCCTACCAGTAAAAACATTTGGAGATCTATGAGGGTATACTTGTAATATTTTTACCGATGAATAAGTGTGGAGCTAAAATGTTTTTACTTTATTTTTTCTCCCTTTGCAAAGAGTTCACATACATACAGAGACACAAACATACAGAGAAAGTAAATTTCCCATATTACGTTCTATTTTCCAGGGCTGATAAGTTTAAATGTATTTTTACAGGAGTTCCTATCATTTGAGGATGTCTCTATGGACTTTACCTGGGAGGAGTGGCAGGACCTCAAAGATGCTCAGAAGATTCTATACAAGGATGTGATGCTGGAGACCTACAGCAGCCTGATGTTTTTAGGTTAGTGGAACTCCCACATAGCTCCCCAAAGTAATTACTTTCTCCTTTTATAGTAAATGTACAAGAATTGCTATTTAGAGGTGATATTTCATTCTGTGGTTAATGTGAATGGACTCTTCTTTAACAAAATTCCCAAATACACCAGTATATTGCACAATTGATAAAGCTAAACTGTTGTAACTCTTCAAATAGCTTACAATAATGATTTGGCAAAAGAACATTCTGCTTTTCATTAACAGGACACTGCATTGCCAAACCTGCAGTGATCTTCATGTTGGAGCAAGGAGGAGAGCCATGGACATTAGAAGAACTTCCCAACCAGA
>NW_006204985.1:5050-8598 GCF_000334495.1 Tupaia belangeri chinensis
TAGTGGTGAGGTTAAAAAAAAGTAGAAATGGTTCACTGGAATAAGAGTATGAAAAAATGGGATATATTATTTTTTAAATAGTCCTAAGGGAAGACATGTATATGGTGATTAGTATGTATTTTTATTCTATACATGTCCTCTCTAAGTAGCATTTCTGCTTAAGTGACAAGACTTTGGGCTTATGCAAATAGATTATCTAGAAAACTGTTCTCATTAGCAAAGAAATATTACACAATACCCACCATTATAAGAAAGAAAAGAACAGGGAAAACAAATGACAGATGGAAATTGTTCAGTGTAAAATTACAGCAAGACAGATGGTAGATACTTTGAATATTTTTAAAGGTGTTAAAGGGAAGGGAAACATAAAGGAGCAAAATAAAACCACTCAGCTATCAAAAATATTAATGTAAATTGGTACCATAAGTCTATTTCTTATTAGAGATCAGTACCAATATTAGAAATATACATGAGCAGTACAGGAGAAATTCTTAGATACAATTATGAAAATGGTTTTGTTTTTCTGACCAAGGAGGATTGATATGTGAGATACTACTTGTAAATAGAATGAATATAGGATAGGCTATGTTAAGAACAGTTCATGTTGCCCAGTATATAGATCAGATGTGGGAGAAAGCATTTTACAAAAAGCCTAACTGTCTCATTCTTCAGAAGATACAGGGCATGCATACTATAAATGTAAAGAATGTAAGACTTTTTAAAAATAATTTTTACAGTACATTTAAAACACAGAGAGAATGATTCCTATTTATGTAATGAATAAGAGAAATCCTTATTGCAGACACAAAATCTAGCTTTTCATCAGAAAATGCATACAAGGGAAACACTCAATAAATATAATAAACATCAAAAAGCCTTTTTATAGGGATCAAAATTATGGAGTACCACAGAAACCACAGAGAAGTAAAATCTTATGATGTGGACAAATTATGAAATCTTTCAACTGTAGTTATACATGAGGTAACTCTTATTGTAGAGAAAAAAGGTAGATAAAACAATATAGGAATTTATTGTGTCTAAACACACAGCTTACTGACCATCTAAAAACTTATACAGGAGAAAAACCCTCTGAATGTAAATAATGTAAGAAAATGTTTTCCCAGAATTCAGACCTCACTGTACATCAGAGGAGTCACACAGAAGAGAAACTCTATGAAAAGAAACTATGTGGGTGGAAAAATGTTCTACAAGAAGTCACACTTCACTGTGCATCAGAGAACTCACACTGGAGAGAAGTCCTATGAATGTGAAGAATGTGGAAAATCTTTCAGTTACAAATCATTTTTGAATAGACATTGGAGAACTCACACAGGAGAAAAACCCTGTGAATGTGAGCAATGTAGGAAAATGTTCTCCCAGAAGTCATACCTCACTCTGCATAGGAGAACTCACACAGGAGAGAAACTTTATGAATGTGAACAATGTTGGAAAACTTTCTCCGTAAGTCAAACTTCATTCTTCATAGGAGAATACACACAGGAGACAAGCCATATGAATGTGAACAATGTGGGAATACATTCTGTAGGAAAGGGAATCTCACTGTGCATAAGAGAACTCACATCCCAGAGAAATGTTCTCCCAGAAGTCACACCTCACTGAGCACTGCAGAACTCACACAGGAGAGAAACTCTATGAATGTGTAGGAAGACGTTGTCCTGTAAGTCACACCTCCCTCTGCATAGGAGAACTCACACAAGAGAGAAGCTTTATGAATGTGAATGTGAACAATGTAGGAAAATGTTTTCCCAAAAGTCATACCTGACTTTACAACAGAGAACTCACACAGCAGAGAAACCCTATGAATGTGAACAATATGGGAAAACATTCTATGGAAGCCACAGTAAACCACACATCACAGAACTCATACAGGAGAGTAATCTTATGAATGTGAATGATGTGGGGAAACATTCTCCAGCAAGGGATACCTCACTTAACATAAGGAAGTTCACAGGAGAGCAGCACTGCGTATGTTAACAATGTAAAAAACTACTACAGGTCAGCACTTGTTATATATTGGAAAACTCACTTAGGAGAGAAACCACATGAATCCAAACAATGTAGGGAACCATTAAAATTTAGGGAAACATTCTCCAGCAAGGGATACTTCACTGTACATCAGAGAACTCACTCAAGACAGCATCTCTATGAATGTAAACAATGTGGAAAGACATTCTTCTGGAAGTCACAACTCACTGATCATCGGGGAACTCACACAGAAGATCCCCTATGAATATGAAAATTGTGGGAAAACATTCTCCCGGAAGTCAGCACTCAGTGTACATCAGAGAACTCACAGTGGAAATAAATACTATGCCAACAGTGTAAGGAACATTTTACTGGAAGGAAGGGCTCATTTTACATAAGAGGACTCAAATAGAAATGAAACCTTACTAATGGCAAGAATATAGAAATTTTTTTTAAAAAAACTATATTTTAATAAGCATCTGAAAACTCACACTGCAGAGAAACTTGATAAATGTAGGGAGTATAGAAAGTCTTTCATTTATAAGTCAGTCCTCAATGTACATCAGAAAATTCATGAAAGAAAAATCCTATGAGCATCAATGTACCAATAGGAAACCTTCCATCTAATACAAGTCAAGCCTTATTGTGTCAGAGAATTCAAGAGTAAGTCCTATAAGTGGGAATGGTGTAGAAAAATATTTTCAGAGTAATCATTCCATACCCTACATTAGAGCATTAACAAAGAAGAGAAACACTATATGTGTGAAAAGTATAGTAAAGTCTTCTACAAAAAAAGCCACAATTTACTGTGTATCAGAGAACTCTCACATCAGAAATCTAATGAATATGAAAAATGAAGGAATCATTTTACTAGAATTCAATACTCACTATACATTAGTCAATTGAAATGGGAGGAAATCCTCAGTAATGTAAACTGTGGTATAAATCCTTGAGTCATTATTCAGAAGTATGAATTGATCTTGTAAGGTAACAATGTTGAAGGTTTTTCAAATTCAGCTTTGATTCAGCAAGCCCAGTACTCAAAATTAAGACATCAGAAAATTTGGGATGATATCTATGACTACAAAGGGACATTTCAGAAGGCTGATGACTAAGATGTAAGAATTTTCCAACTATAGAAGCAAAACACTTATTTTGACAAATTGCTTTCTTTCTTTTTTTTCCTGAGAGATTTTTGATATAGGGTGTGTATGCTCTCTGGAGAGATGAGAGAGATAGAAATCTAGAAACCACTCTTGGGGGTGATGGCCACATCATAATCCCTTCTCCTCCCTTTTCCTCTCAGGATCATGGGCACACATGCACACACACCTGGTGTGAGTTTTAAGTCTCTTGGTCTGGGACTTCAACTACAGTGGATTATATTATAGTCCTGTTGTTTAACCATTATGCCATCTGCTGTTCCCAGCAAAAATTTATTTCTAAGACCCCTGTTTGATGGTTAAAGATTCAATAAAATATAGTAACTGATTTTGGCAAAAATAAAAATGAATATGAAAATTTGATAAGCTTCCAGTTCTGGCCATAGTATACAAAAAAAA
>NW_006204986.1:0-618 GCF_000334495.1 Tupaia belangeri chinensis
TTATTTTAAGAGAAAACAAAACACTGGACACGTGTTCATGTCCAAATTCCAGACAAAAACAGAGATGGAGAAAGGATTAAATTATGACTATTCCTCATGGGTGGTGATTTATCACTTTCCCTCTGTGTCTTTGCCTAACAAATGCACATGCAGGAAAAAATATAAGAATTATTTATTTTTTTTTATTATTGCTATTTTAAGACTTGACCAGAGAGAGAGGGAAACAGAAAGTAAGCCACCAGGTTCTAGACTTGAACCAGTACACCATGTGGGAGTTCAGCACTGTGACCACTATGCCACCTGCTGGTCCCTTGTAGGAAAACTTAAAAGGCACAATATATATGAAAACATTTAAATTCTTGATACTGGAAGGGGTAGTATACAAGTATACAGTTCTTCAAGTTTATCCACAAATGGACATTAAATATGTGCAATTTTTTGGATATTATTTGCACCTGAATAAAACTTTTAAAAATAACAAACCTGTTTTGTTCTTTAACAATTTTATCAAAAGAAGCCCAAAATAAAGATATTGTCATGTGACATGATAAGAAATAATTTGTAACAAATATATAAATTTAAAACTTTTAAATTATTTTTTATTTAGAGATATTTTTG
>NW_006204987.1:0-3568 GCF_000334495.1 Tupaia belangeri chinensis
CATGTGAGTTTTGTATACTGGAGGCCCAGTTCTCAGTGAGGTGACATCCTTTCTCTTAACATGGCTAGATCGCAGGAACCATGGAGCTGTCTGTGTCTTGAAGAAGACCTTTTCTGTTCCCTTCTGTCTCTCCTTGGTTGGGAGGCGAAGAGAGAATTATTAACAACATAAAGGGTAGCAGGGGCCACACGGCCCTGTAAAATGCTTCACCTTGAAAAATTCTAAAAACCAAGTATTAAAAAGAGAGAGAGAGAGAGGACAGAGACAGAGGTAGAGAGATACAAAGACAGGTACAGAGACAGGAGACTTGAAAGGGGTATTCCTACCACACGAGTTTTGTATGCTAGAGGCCCAGTTATCAGTGGGGCATCTTCCTTTCTTCCAAAATGACTAAATCGCAGGAGCCAAGGAGCTGTCTGTCTCTTGTAGTAGGCCTTTTCTGTTCCCTTCTGCCTCTCCACGTGAGTTTTGTATGCTGGAGGCACTGTTATCTGTGGGGCATCATCCTTTCTCCCAAAAAGAATAGATCACAGGAGCTATGGAACTGTCTCATGACAAAGGCTTTTCCTGTTCCCTTCTGCCTCTCCACGTGTATTTTGTATGCTGGAGGCCCAGTTATCAGTGGGGCATCTTCCTTTAGCCCCAAATGGCTAGATTGCAGGAGCCGTGGAGCTGTCTGTCTCTTGAACAAGGCCTTTTCAGTTCCCTATTGCCTATCCTTGGTTGGGAGGATGAGAGGGAATTATTAACAAGATAAAGTGGTAGGAGGGCCCACACAGCCCTGAAAAAAGGGCAAACCTTAAAAAATTCTACATAGCAAGAATTAAAAACGAGAGAGAGAGAACACAGACAGAGGTAGAGAGAGACAAAGACAGATACAGAAACAGGAGACTTGAAAGGGGTCTTCTTACCACATGAGTTTTGTATGCTGGAGGCCCAGTTATCAGTGAGGCATCTTCCTTTCTCCCCAAAAGTGATGGAGCTGTCTTTCTCTTGAACAAGGCCTTTTCTGTTCCCTTCTGTCTCTCCACACAAGTTTTGTATGCTGGAGGCCCAGTTATCAGTGGGGCATCTTCCTTTCTCCCAAAATGGCTAGATTGCAGGAGCCATGTTGCTGTATGTCTCTTCAACAAGGCCTTTTCTCTTCCCTTCTGCCTCTCCACACGAGTTTTGAATGCTGGAGGCCGTTATCAGCGAGGCATCATCCTTTCTCTTAATATGGCTAGATCCCAAAGCCATGGAGCTGTCAGTCTCTTGAAGAAGGCCTCTTCTGTTCCCTTCTACCTCTCCTGGGTTGAAAGGGGGAGAGAAAATTATTAACAAAATAAAGGACTAGGAGGGGTCACACAGTCCTACAAATGCCTCACCTTAAAAAATTCTAAAAAGCAAGAATTAAAAGAGAGAGAGGACAGAGAAAGAGGTAGAGATAGACAAAGACAGATAGAGACACAGGAGACTTGAAAGGGGTCTGCCTACCACGCGAGTTTTGTATGCTAGAGGCCCAGTTATCTAGCCTTTCTCCCAAAATGGCTAGATTGCAGGAGCCATGGAGCTATCTGTCTCTTGAAGAAGGCCTTTTCTGTACCCTTCTGCCTCTCCACGCAAGTCTTGTATGCTTGAGGCACTGTTATCTGTGGGGCATCATCCCTGCTACCAAAATGGCTACACTGCATGAGCCATGGAGCTGTCTGTCTCTTGATGAAGACCTTTGCTGTTCCCTTCTGCCTCTCCACGTGTGTTTTGTATGCTAGAGGCCCAGTTATCAGTTTGGCATCTTCCTTTGGCCCAAATGGCTAGATCTCAGGAACCATGGAGCTGTCTGTCTCTTGAAGAAGGCATTTTCTCCTTTGCCTCTCCTGGGTTGGAAGGGGAGAGGGAATTAATTTAACAAAACAAGGTGGTATGAGGGGAAAGAATGCTTTCCATTAAAAAAATCTTCAAAAGCATAAATGTAAAAAAATAAATAAAAAGAGGATTCAGAGTCCAAGACAGAGGTAGAGACAAAGACAGATACAGAGTCAGGGTCTTGAAATGTGTCTTCCTACCACATGAGTTTTGTATGCTGGAGGCCCAGTTCTCAGTGGGGTGACATCCTTTCTCTTAACATGGCTAGATTACAGGAACCATGGAGCTGTCTGTGTCTTGAAGAAGACCTTTTCTGTTCCCTTCTGCCTCTCCTTGGTTGGGAGGGGAAGAGAGAATTATTAACAAAATAAAGGGCTAGGAGGGGTCACACAGTCCTACCAATGCCTCACCTTAAAAATTCTAAAAACCAAGAATTTAAAAAGAGAGAGAGAGAGGACAGAGAAAGAGGTAGAGATAGACAAAGACAGATAGAGAGACAGGGGACTTGAAAGGGATATTCCTACCACACGAGTTTTGTATGCTGGAGGCCCAGTTATCAGTGGGGCATCTTCCTTTCTCCCAAAATGGGTAAATCGCAGGAGCCATGGAACTGTTTTTCTCTTCTAGTAGGCCTTTTCTGTTCCCTTCTGTCTCTGCAAGCGAGTTCTTTATGCTGGAGGCACTGTTATCAGTGGGGCATCATTCTTTCTCCCAAAATTGCTAGATTGCAGGAGATATAGAGCTGTCTGTCTCTTGAAGAAGGCCTTTTCTGTTCTCTCCTGTGTTGGGAGGAGGAGAGAGAATTATTAACAAGATAAAGAGTTAGGAGGGGCCACACGGCCCTGTAAAATGCCTCGCCTAAAAAAGTTTTAAAAACCAAATATTAAAAGAGAGAGAGAGGACAGAGACAGAGGTAGAGAGATACAAAGACAGATACAGAGAAAGGAGACTTGAAAGGGGTCTTCCTACAACACGAGTTTTGGATGCTGGAGACCCAGTATTCAGTGGGGCATCTTCCTTTCTCTGAAAATGGCTAGATCGCATGAGCCATGGAGCTGTCTGTCTCTTGAAAAAGGCCTTTTCTATTTCCTTTTGCCTCTCCACACAATTTTGGTGTCCTGGAGTTCCAGTTATCAGTGGGGAATCTTACTTTCTCCAAAAGTGGCTAGATCGCAGGAGCCATGGAGCTGTATGTCTTTTTTTTTTAATTTTTGTTATTTATATTTTAATTTTCTTTTTTTTATATTACATTTTTTCTTTATTTACATTCATTCACTGTACATCATTATAGCATACAAAATGAGATTTTTCCATTGAGAATACACTGTATATTGGCTCAATCAAGCACATCAACATATGTGTTATTGTCAACAAATCATTTTCCATTTCTTGTTTTCTGTATATTTTGCCTTTTTTCCCATCCTTGATTCCCTATCTCACCCTCTGCCATCTCCCACCCTCCTCCCACACTGTGTCTGGTATCTATTGTTGCTTTCTATGCCTCCCCCATTTTATTGTTTCACTAAATATCTTAATAAATCTAAATATTTTCAATAGCAAGCACAGCTGATATGTACATATCCATGAACACAAGACTGACTTTAGGCATAAACCTCAGTGAATAGAATGAACATACTGTAAAGTAGCACCTAACTAGGGCTATATAGCTTAACTGCAGTCATCAAATAGGTATTTCTAATGCCTTTTTTTTTTTCTTCTGAAA
>NW_006204987.1:9829-21708 GCF_000334495.1 Tupaia belangeri chinensis
GTTTTGTATGCTGGTGGCCCAGTTATCAGTGGAGCTTCTTCCTTTCTCCCATAATGGCTAGATCACAGGAGCCATGGAGCTGTCTGTCTTTTGAAGAAAGCCTTTTCTGTTCCCTTCTGCCTCTCCTGTGTTGGGATAGGGAGAGGGAAATATTAATGAGATAAAAGGCTAGGAGGGCCACACTGCCCTGAAAAATGCCTCACCTTAAAAAATTCTAAAAAGAGAAAATTAAAGAGAGACAGAGGGAGGACATAGAAAGAGGTAGAGAGAGACAAAGACAGATACAGAGACAGGAGACTTGAAAGAAGTCTTCCTTCCATGCAAGTTTTGCTTGCTGGAGGCCAAGTTATTAGTGGGGCATCTTCCTCATTCCCAAAATGGCTAGATAGCAGGAGCCATGGAGCTGTCTGTCTCTTGAAGAAGGCCTTTTCTCTTCCCTTCTGCCACTACACACGAGTTTTGTATGCTGGAGGCCAGGTTATCAGTGGGAACTATTCATTTCTCAGTTTGTGCCAAATGGCTAGATCGCAGGAGCCATGGAGCTGTCTGTCGCTTGAAGAAGGCCTTTTCTCTTCCCTTCTGCCACTACACACGAGTTTTGTATGCTGGAGGCCAGGTTATCAGTGGGAACTATTCATTTCTCAGTTTGTGCCAAATGGCTAGATCGCAGGAGCCATGGAGCTGTCTGTCGCTTGAAGAAGGCCTTTTCTCTTCCCTTCTGCCACTACACACGAGTTTTGTATGCTGGAGGCCAGGTTATAAATGGGGCATCTTCCTTTCTCCCATAATTTCTAGATTGCAGGAGCCATGGAGCTTTCTGTCTCTTGAAGAAAGCCTTTTCTGTTCCCTTCTGCCTCTCCTTGGTTGGGAGGTGGAAAGGGAATTATTAGCAAGATAAAGGTCTAGGAGGGGCCACAAGGCCCTGTAAAATGCCTCACCTTAAAAAATTCTCAAAAGCTAGATTTAGAAAAGAGAGACAGAGAGAGGACAAAGGCAGAGGTAGAGAGAGACAAAGACAGATACAGAGACAATAGACTTGAAAGGAGTCTTTCTACTACGCAAGCTTTTTATGCTGGAAGCCCATTTATCAGTGGGGCATCATCCTTTCTCACAAAATGGCTAGATCGCAGGAGCCATGGAGCTGTCTGTCTCTTGAAGAAAGCCTTTTCTGTTCCCTTCTCCCTCTCCACGTGAGTTTTGTATGCTGGAGGCCCAGTTATAAATGGGACATCTTCCTTTCTCCCAAAATGGCTAAATCGCAGGAGCCATGGAGCTTTCTGTCTCTTGAAGGAGGCATTTTCTGTTTCCTTCTGCCTCTCCTGGTTTGGGATGGGGGGAAGAAACTTCGAATTATTAACGAGATAAAGGGCTAGGAGGAGCCACAGGGCCATGTAAAATGCCTTACCTTAAAAAATTCTTAAAAGAAAAATTAAAAAAGAGAGAGGACAGAGACAGAGGTAGAGAGAGACCAAGACAAATACAGAGACAGGAGACTTGAAAGGAGTCTTCCTACCACATGAGTTTTGTATGCTGGAGGCCCAGTAATCAGTGGGGCATCTTCCTTTCTCCCTAAATGGCAAGACTGTAGGACCCATGGAGCTCTTCATCTCTTGAAGAAGGCCTTTTCTGTTCCCTTCTCCCTCTACTCGTGAGTTTTGTATGGGGCATCTTTCTCCCAAAATAGCTAGATTGCAGGAGCCATGGAGCTGTCTCTGTGTAGTATATATTTTACAAATATAAATTAAAAAAATCCTATAAACACCAGCATATAAAGATATATAATCTATTCTGCTTGTTGAAGTGATACAAATAATGACAAAATAATGAGCAATGTTATTCCAGTAACAGGTTAAGGCCTGAATCAATTATGGCCCTTGTCTTCTAAAGTAGAAGAAATTACTGATGTCTTAGTATTAGCAGAATATTCCCAGAATAAATTGAGTGTTCCTAGAAAGAACGTATGTGCCTCAGACAATGACTATTGTCCTGCCATTTCCCAATGTTCACCCTCACCATCTTCTCAGGGTACATGTCCACTTGATAGACTTCCCATCTTCTAAATTTGTTCACTTTTGAAAAGGT
Organism: Tupaia belangeri chinensis; assembly: GCF_000334495.1. Taxonomy (NCBI): domain Eukaryota; kingdom Metazoa; phylum Chordata; class Mammalia; order Scandentia; family Tupaiidae; genus Tupaia; species Tupaia belangeri. Next base: position 11,912 of record NW_006204987.1, read on the forward strand.
TTTTTAAAGCTTCTATGAAAGGCTCATAAAAAGAATGATGTTTCAATTTGTTGCCAGAAGAAATTTTATCCCAACATATTTTGTGATTTTGTCCACGTTTTCTGAGAGGCCAAATCATGGTTCATTGGTGCATAATTTTCATTGAATTAGAGACCTAGCATGTGCCTTAGAAGAAAACTTCAGCCTGCTTTAATTGTAAATAAACATCTTAGTTTTGAAATTTTAAAGATCCATAATATGGTATCTCTAGCTAAAGTTAAGTCGGTTGCTTTCCCTGTCCTGAAAAGTATTCCTAGAAAACTACAAATTGTTTAGGATTGTCTGAGATGTTTCTCTCATTATATGAAGCAATCTTAAAGAAACTCATTAGAATATTAATTTTTTTTTTTTTGCTCAGCCAGAAAGATACTCAAGATACCTATCACTTGGTATTCTGAGCATTCTACTGCCACCTAGTGTCTACAATTTTCAGACACTGAAAGAATTGAATATACTCAAGGTTAAAACCTTGGAGCAATAACCATGGTCAGTATACTTTGCCCCAATAGACTTCCTGCATTTTTAATCACTTTTGAAAAAGCTTTTAAGTTGTGAGAAATCACTTATCACAAGCAGTTTTCTGTAAGGGACAGCCCTCTTGGAAACATCACCTGGTTTTGTGTGTGAGGCCTTTGTTATCCCACCTTGCAAGTACTTAGAAAAATGGGCCCACAAAAGCTGCAGTGACTCCAATCTTCATTGGCAAAAATGGGAGTCCTTTGAAATTTCTAAATGGCATGTTTATATGCATAAAAAAGCTGGTTATAGGGAACCAGCAGTTAGTGTAATGGCTATGTTGATGGACTCCCACGTAGTCGACCATGGTTCACGTCCTGGACCGGGTGGCCTAAAACTCACGCCGGGCACATGTGCGTGCGTTCAAAAAAAAAAAAAAAAAAAAAGACGGTTAAAGAACCCGGCAAATTGAATGGAAAAGTTGCTTTCAATGATATCTAGAAGCTACCTCAGATACAGGAGAACAATCTTTCTTTCAGGAGGTAAATAAAATTTACCAGAATCCATTTTGGAATTAAAATTTCAGAGAGCTGTTCTACTCCAACCACTCTTCCACTACCTCTCTGGCACCTCTTTATGCTCTTCTGTATAATCTCCCACATCCTGAATTGTGCTCTTTCACCTCCATCTCCACCTCCACAGAAGATAATACAACAGACTCCAGTGCCATCCTCTAACCACCCTAGTTTGGCTACCCTCTCATGTAAAGCCTGTCACAGAGCAATACTAGCCTCAGTATATAACCTATGAACCAAAACTGATGATGTAAATGATTTTTCAGACCCACCCAACTGAGGTCCCCATATGTGTTGCTAGGGAATTTGATTTAAATGTGTAAACCTGTGAGCCTAGACATTGTGACCTTTATCAGCTGGCTTAATTCCAAGAGAGTGCCCCAGAATGGATAAAATTGTTTATTGAAACTGGTATAGATTTTAATTAAAAACCCAGGAGAATGAAAATAAGTCTGCCTCTTAAAAATTCTTGATGCAGCTATACCATAACTATTTCCAAGGAAGGTGAAGTGAACTTCAACAATAGAAACAAAGGCTGGATGGATCAATCATTGATTATTTTGAATGGTTGAAATAAAACTTTAAATGGCTTTCTAGACAGAGGCAAGCTATCAAATTTATTGAAATGATAACCTCTTAAATTCTACCTTCTTTAATGGATTAGATGAAGGTTCTGTTATTTTAGCTAAAGAAACCAAATTAGCTGAACAACTGTCCAGATTCATGACCTCGTTAATCTAGCTAGTCACTCCTCCACAGAGGACATGTGCTCACCAGAAAGAGATGGAATCTGAAAAAATCATCTTTCAGGGAGGACAGCCACTTATTGTTACTGTTCTCTTCATTTTTAGTTTTCTTTTTCAGAGTACGGACTTTTTGCAAAGCTGTATCTTAAAGTTCAGATACTCTTTTGCATAGCTGGATCTTTTGTCAGTGCACTTTATAAAATATTTTATTACCTGTATTGTACTGCTTATCTCAAGGATTTTCATTTGAATCTCTTTAATTTTGCTATTGAGTTCATGTCCTGCTTAAACAAATAGAGAGAGAAAGTGAGAAATTATCCCCCAGGCATGTGGCCACAGCATAATCCCTTCCCTTTTCTATGTATAGAATTTTGAGCACACACACACATGTTTGATTTTCAAGCTACTGGGTCCAGAATTTGAACTGCAATGTTGGCCATGTGAGATCTAGCACCTTAACCTGCGTGCCACCTGCTGGTTCTCTTTTTTATTCTTTATAAAGATAGCTGTCTCTCTGGAGCTTTTTCATGTCATTCATTGTTTTTCTCATTTCCTGAAATTTTCTTGCATCTCTTTGCATTCTGCTATAATCGATATTCTGAATTCGGTTTCCAACAGTTATATAATTTTATGTACTTTATTCGTTAGAAGGGAGTTTGTATGTTCCTTTGGAAGGGAGATATTTCCTTCTTGTTAGTTTGGGGTTTTGTTTTATTTTTATTTATTTTTTTTTATATTTCTTGTATTCCTTTAGATTTCAGGCATCTACTGGAGTACTCCTTCCTGATTTGAGTGACTTCTATAGTGGTATATTTAATTATTTATTTATTTAACTTTATTTAACATTATCATTATTATTTTCCAATTTGACCAGTGACAGAGAGAGGAAAGGTGAGAAAGGAAGCTGTCCAGACCAGGACTCAAACCAGGATTGACCATATAGAAATCCAGTACTTTTAACCACCTCACTATCTACCTGAATGGTAGTAAATTCTACCTAGTGGTGGTGTTTTATTATTATTATTTTTTAGTATTTTTAAGTTAAATTCCATATGACTGTGACCTTTAGTACAAGTTAACCACTTGGCATTTAGTACTAGTTAACTATTTTAGCATTGATTCTCATTGAGTTTTTTTCTTCCTTCCTTTCTTTCTTTTTTAAAAATCAGGGATCATGATAGATGGGACAGGATTTTCTCTGGAGTTAGGTAAGGGGATTCTGTGCCTCTGTCCAAAGCTATGGATTAGTGGGGCCCAGATGGGGCCCTTTGCAGGACTAATCACTTACCAGGGCTCAGTAGACCCAGGAAGAATGTGTATGTACCTGTTAGAGGAAGTGGATACTAGGCAGCATCCTTCATATTGTATGGAATGAGCAAGTCTTGGGTATGGTTTCTGTAGGATTCTGAGGGATAAGGACAAAAGTGGAAAAATGGAACTCATGTTGTATCAGGAGTGGTGTTCCTGTGAAGTACAGAGGTGGGCAGGACAAGCAAGGCTGAGCATGTCCAGAAATGCCACCTTGTGAGACCTTAAGATGAGACCATTGGGAACCCAGTGGGGACCCAGTAATGTGTGGGCAGGAAAGTTCATAAAGCCCATTGTTTAGCAGCACAGAATGGCTTCCAAGTGTGCCGTAACCAGGGTTAGGTTAAGCTACCCCTGAGACCAGTACAGCTCAATGGGGCTTGAGTAGGAAAGCCTGCTATGCCAGCACATGGACAGCAGGAGGAAGGCAGCACATGAGGCCCTAAGTGGCACAGGGTCTGGTGAGGTGCTTTGCAATGGCCAGTCGGACCAACTAAGCCTGAACAGGATTCAGGGGAGATAGCCCACAAGGATTGAAGGTGAGTGAAGTCTTATGGGTCCAAGCAGAGCCTAGGTGACTAGCCTAGGAGGGCTCAGAGTGACCCATGAAACTCAGAAGTAGCCTTGGGGAGAGTGTTAGGAGCGGCTAGATGCAAACTAAATTTGGTGGGATCAATTTGAGCCTGGATGTGTAGTCAGTAAAGCCTGTGGGACAGGGGTTCTGAAAAACCTGGATGTGGCCCTGATAAGGCAGCATCCTCAGAAATAGAATGATTCTGAGTCTCAGGGGATCAAGTGGGGTCAGCATGGCTGATCTATGGTGCCTGGCATCAGCCAGTGGTTCATAAGATCCAAGCAAACTCATGTTAGCAGCTAGATGACTAGATAATGTTCTCCAGGATTATGAATGTCCTAAGGCAGTGCCCTGTCATCTTTCCTCTAACTGGGATGGCAACCCCTAGTGCCCATTTCTCAGGTACCCTCCTTTCTGCTTTTCCTACACTTAATAGTTCAGGGATAATCCAAAGGGCTGCACTGCAGACGACCTTAGAGGGAACAAGTAGCCATTGCCTGAGACTTCAGTCTGAAAAGAGGGAGAGTGTAGGCCTGCCAGCAAATTGGAGGAAATATCCAGATTTCTCAGTCTTTGATGGGATTGGTACTTTCCCACATACTGGGAGTGGGGGTGGGAATGCACAGGGCTCTTGGTCTACATTGTGCAAAGGAGCTGGTAGTTTTCAGTCATTGGGGGGTGTTCCCCTCATTTCTCCCAATAACAGAGGATTCTTCACCTCTGTATTGTCTTTTTCAACCCACAGAACTGTGAAGATGTCAGATTGGTCCTAATCATATTCTATATTCTACAACCTGGTTTGCTTTCAAAACAGTACCAAGCTCTTAGGGTGGGGTGGTGGAGAAAATTTAATGTTTACACTGAAGTGCTATAGCTTTGTCCTTTTCTATAATGAATGTTAGCTCCTTGCCAGTTTTATTATGCAGTTGAAGAGTGCTGAGGTCTGAGGTTGGTGTATGAAATATGTAGTTTTGGAGGATAGTTCCTCTCACCCTCTCCTCTGTGGTGCACAGGGCTCTGGAGCATCTCCAAGTTCAGATAATTGATTCATTCTCTATGTCTCTAAGCTGAGATTCAGTACTCTTGGAGCTTCCAGTCTATTTCTTGCAGTTTGTCAGTCTTGCGTCACTCTACTGCTAGAAGTGTTGGCATTTATTTGTTGCTGTTTCTTCTCAGAGCAATACCACAGTAGGTGTTTCTTTCTCATCAGCCAGATTGATTTTCCTCAAAGAAGATGTCTTTTGAGCATTAGTTCACTATCTTTACACGTCAAAGTTTCCTGAATAAAAGTACCTTTCCATTTCATTAACACTTGTCTCTCAAGTGTTGGCTGTTCAGCAGTGAGCACCTGAACTTTGGAATGGTCACTGAAACCTAACTCCAACTGCTTCAATAATAATAAAAGGTACCACTTAAAGCAAGCCTATATTTTTTTCTTTCTTCTTTCTTTCTTTCTTTCTTTTTTTCTTTCTTTCTTTCTTTCTTTCTTTCGTTCTTTCTTTCTTTCTTTCTTTCTTCTTTCTATTTTTTTTTTGAGAGGGTTTTGCTATAGGGCGCATGCACTCGCCAGAAAGACAGAGAGATAGAAAGCAAGAAATCACTCCCCCCAGGGGGGATGGCCACACCACAGTCACTTCTCCTCCATCCTCTTCTTGGGATCTTGGGCACATACGCACATGCGCCCAGCGTGAGTTAAAGCCGCCGGGTCCGGGATGTGAACCATGGTCCTCTACCTGGGAGTCGAGCGACATAGCCATTATGCTAACTGCTGGTCCCATTTATTTCTAAAGTTTATTTTATAGTGAGGAAGTAAATCATGATGAGTTAAAATGTTAACATGGTACCTTAAAAATTTTATAATCATCTTTTTTAATATGCTAATATTGGAGAGGATAAGATCTTCAGAAGAGTGGGGGGATACATATTGCAGGCCAGCAGGTGGCATGGTAGCTTAGGCACTGGGTTCCTATGTGATTATGTTTTGAGTCTTAGACCTGGAGACCTGCTTTGTTACTTTCCATCTCTTCCCCTCTCTCTCTCTATCCCTATCTGTTGAGCACATGTGCCAAGTTGCAAACTAAATAATGGTAATAAGTAAAATCAAATAACTTAAAAATTATTTTTAAAGGAATTATTTATTTAGTTCTACTCATTCTTATTATTATTTTAATTTTACCAGTGAGTGACAGAGAGAGAAAAAGGGAAAGTGAGAAAGCAAGCCACCAGGTCCAGGACTCAAACAGTGGTTGTCCATGTGTGAATCCAGTGCTCTTAACCACCATGCCACCTAATAATTATTTTTTTAAAATACCATATTGCTATTTAACCTAAGCTAGAAACTTCTGTCTGGGGGTTGGGCCAAAAAAGGAATTCTGCAATATTGGACTACCATTCTTGTTTATCATTTAACTAACATTTATTGAACATTTTTTGTGCCTTCCTTGTGCCTAAGTAGGCACAAGACATTAACAACGATTAACTTAAACAAAGCCAAATACAAAACTGTAATGGTTCATACACATACATTAAGATGTTGGGGAGCTGGCAGGTGGGATGATGGTTAAGACATGCTGGACTCCCACATGGCTCACTGGTTTGAAACATAGACCTGGTGGCTTGCTTTTGCCCTTAACATCTCTCTTTGGTCAAACTGAAATAATACTGAAAATAATAAAAAGTAAAATTAAATCATTTTATTTTAAAAAAAGATGTAAGGAGAATGAAGTCTGTTATGGCCTCATTCAAATTATATATAAGATAAAAATCTCCAGATTTGTTTCTATAAATCCTGAGGGAAAAATGAACTTGAGATAGAAAAGTGTAGAAAATAATATTTGTAATGGTTTGAAGTTTTTACATTTTCTCAGTGACTTAGGCACATAGAGAACACCTGGAACAGGCCAGCATCCCCAAGTGGGCATTTCTGCCAAGGAAAACTTCCTGGTGGAAATGTAGCAGACAGCTCCTCACACCTAGATGCATGAACATCCAGCTATGAGATCCCAGCATGAGTAGGTGCAGAAGTTGGCCCTTCTTATGTCTGGGTGTGTGTTTTGGCACCATCTGTGGAGAAAAACCTGGAGCTCTGCAGGGTTCTGGGAGAGAGTCCAGGGCATGGTGGTTGCCCTGTCCAATGACTGTAACTTCTTCCTTGTCCCAGCCCAGGCTGATACCTACCCCTCCTGGCAGCTCCTTCCCACAAAGGAATTAAGATGGTGAACTCAATCCAGCCCCCAGAATAAGAGGGTCTAGAGGGACAGACAATACCCATCATGGCACATTAAGTAACTTATTACTAACAGGTTAATAGATTAGGGCAAAATGTTCTACTGTGTTTCCAGGGATAGCATCGTGGGAGGGGATTGTGTTGGCATATGCCTGGAAATGTGCACAAAGGGGGCTGGACAGCTTACCTGGAGTTCAGTGGACCTTGGCCCCAGCCAATCTGGGGGATATGGAACCAAGTCCATACCCTGACCAAAGCAAATATTGATGGGGGGACAGCAGTGGTGCTGAACTCTTGGTACCATAAATGATTGGGCTCGAGGGTCCTCTAGAGTTGGGACACTCTGAGGACCTTGATGTTAGCTTGCACTTGCTCCAGTTTCTGGGAGCACAGACTGTACCTGGAGTTTTAGGGTGAGCAGTGGACTGTGGGCTGGGAAGGGTGGAATGAACACCAGTCACTGGCTTTCCAGTAAGCGCCCATTTGCCAGTTTGTAAATCTAGTCCCCAAAACCACAAGTCATGAAGGGCAGAGGCTATTGACATTAATCACACATTTTTTTAATGTTCTTTTTTTTTTTTTTTGCCATGGGGTGTGCGTGCTAACCAGAGAGAGAGAGAGAGAGAGAGAGAAAGACAGTGAGGGAAAGTAAAAAATTACCCCCAGGGGTTATGGTCACACTACAATTCCTTCCCGTCCATCCTCCTGAGATTTGGGGCATGCACACATATGGCTGGCATTATTTTCAGTCTCCCAAGTCTGGTACTAGAACTGTTGTAGGCCATGTTGTCATCCACCATCTTAACCACCACACCGCCTGCTGGCGCAGTTTCACCAGTAAGTTTTTGTAAACTTATTTTTCCCCCTTGGTTAAGATAACTATGTCATTGCTAACACTTTTCTCCTTAGCCATTCTGGTGGGTCTCATGGTTATCCAGTGTACTATTGTAGACCTTGAAGGACCTCAGTGAATAGTTTTTGTGGAATTTATTAGTATATGAATAAGGTGATATAGAGAAATAGTCTTTTTCCACACAGCATATTTATCCCATTTGTTCCAAAATGTTGAGCCAAATTTTCCCCAAGGTCATAGAAATGCTATGGACTATACCCCTTTTTATGCACATATTGGAGCACATAACATGCATTCTACCAGGTCTTTAGTCAACACTATTTGTTTCTTACCTTATCTCATTAGCCTTCGATGAACCCCAGTGTTTGGGCCATAAATTAAAAAATAACAACTGAAGGAAGGGGTCAGTTACTCTCACATCATCTTTGCCCATCTAGCTCCCTTGTTTACTTAACATCCAAGATGGGTATTCTTCCAAGCAGTTTTTTCTTCCAGGTCCTTATCATTTTTTTATGATTTTATCCAAAGCAGAGTAGAAATTTGGAGGGAAGAGCTACAAAAACATTTCTAAGAAATATCTGTTGTTGCATGAACTAAAATATACACGCCTGCTCTTTCCCACATCTTCAATGATCTTTGCCCTCATTTCCTGGAGTTCAGTGGACCTTGGCCCCAGCCAAATGGGGACTTATGAGCCCAAGTCCATAACCTGATCAAAGCAGATATTAATGGTGGGAGACAGAGGTGCTGAACTCTTGATATCTATGAATGGGTGGGCTCGAGGGTTTCTCCATGAACCCCTCTGTTCATGGAGGAAATAAAGAAAAGATAAATAAATTATATATATATGGAATGGCACATTGTCTCTCTTAGGATTGTTGCAGGATTGTTTTAGATTTTTTGCCTTAGGACATGTGTGCTCACCAGAGAGAGACTGAGAAAGACAGAGCAAAAGTAAGAATTCCAGGAGTGGTGGTGACCACCCCATAGTCCCTTCTCCATTCTTCCCTTGGGATTTTGGGCACACAATGTCAATCATCTGAAAATTTCAGGTTGAAAAATTGACTCATTTATTAGTTTCCTTATTTTGGGTTGCTTAACCACAGCTTAAATTCACTAAATAACTGTTTATCCACTTTGTCTTGCCAAAGAAAACAGGGCCATTGGGACACCTTCATGGCTCCTGAGAACTAGTGATTTAAAGGAAAAAAGAGAAATGAAGATTTTCTACTGATAATTCAGCCTCTAGCCCACAAACTCAAGTGGTAGGAAGTCCCTCAAGCCTTCTCTCTGTCTCTGTCTCTGTCTCTATCTCTGTCTCTCTCTGCCTTTGTCTCTGTCTTCTCATTTTTTTAAATTTTTCCTTTTTAAAATTTTTTAAGGTAAAGCATTTTCTCGGTTTTCAGTTCCTCCTTTACCATCATCTTGTTAATAATCCTCTCTCCGCCTCCCACCCAGGAGAGGCAAAGGGCAGGCCTTCAGAAGAAGGTACCTTCATGGCTCCTGAGAACTAGTGATTTTGCACGGCGTGCAAGTGCTCCACGCGGTTCTCTATATTTTACTTTTTTTAAAAACAAGTAATTTTTTTAGTTGTTTTTTTATTTTCCTTCTTTTTTTCTCTGTTTCTTGGTTGTTGTTTTTTTTTCTCTGTTTCCTTTTCTTTTTCTTTTATCTCATCTCTCTGCTCTTCAATTTCCATTCACTGTGTTTCTAGACAGATCTAAGGGAACTATAGTCAAACACCCAAATACTATTAGGGTAAACATATTCCTCAATATCCACTGAATCTTCTGCACAAAGGGATCAAAACGTAACAGCAAAGAGATTCCAGATCACCTCTTTCTGCACACTCCTGAACACTCAGATTGAACTTCAAGTTTAGGAAGAAACACACCATCCAACAGATGACTAGAAATCACCGCAGGGCCACAAGAAATATGGAAAGCAAGAAAATACCTCTCCTCCAATGGAAAGAAAAAACTCCTCTTTATCTACAGACAGTACAATGGAAATCATGGAA
>NW_006204988.1:0-912 GCF_000334495.1 Tupaia belangeri chinensis
ATGGTGAAGGCATTGAACTCCCATGTAGCCAGTTGCAGTTTGAGTCCCATACCTGGAGGCTTGCTTCTCATTTTCCTTCTCACACTTTCTCTCAGTGTGTCTTTCTTTCTGTTGTGTGTATGTGCCTTGCATCAAATTGGAAATAATAATAATAATAGAAATCAATATAATCTTTAAAAAAAGAGATTTTTGCCAAAGTTTGAATGTAGTAGCAACATTCCTTCTACTCCTATACTCAAGAAATAATTTGAAGAAGTACTATTGCAACTCCATGCCAAATCTCAAACATTTCATCTCCTATAGCCTCCAAGGATTAATTACATTGTTTGGCTTATTTCTAGTGAACTTTGGTCCAAGTTGTTCCCTTTGGGGATTTACATTTAGCACAAGTTAAAGTAAATTTTAATTGATTGTGTGTGAAAAGGAATAATCCTGCATTTAAAGTAACTTTTTTCAACACTTTGAAGGAATTTTGCTGGTTAATACTTGAAGCAAAAAGATCTGTTGATGTGAGATGCCTTACTTGTTCTGTTAACCACAAAGAGGAGCCAGTTTCTCTGAGTGAACATTCTTCCAACTGGCCAGGGAAAGAAACCTAACAAATGCAGTGTTAGAACAGGTACAAAAGCCAGCTTTTATCACCTCCTATCTCAGGCAACTTTGTATGTATTCTTACTCCCCACTGAGAACTGGGTTTGTAGTACTAGACAGTTCCATTTATATGTACTTTAAGGCATATAGATTTGGAGTACCAAAAAATGTTACATTTCATTGTACACAGCTATGCAATTTCCGTTTACTGATGGGAGAAGTTATGGGGACCCTCCATGCCTATCTTCAACTGTTGAGATCTACAGAGACCAACACTTGAGTCCATAAAGCACACTTCTTCATTATGAAAAGCTCTGATTT
>NW_006204989.1:0-2496 GCF_000334495.1 Tupaia belangeri chinensis
TTCCTAACAATACAGCCCTAAACCAGGGTAAGAACAAAGCTTGCTGGGGGACCAGCAGTTAGCGTAGTCAACCGCGGTTCACGTCCCGGACCCGGTGGCTTAAAACTCACGCTGGGCGCATGTGCGTGCATGCCCAAGATCCTAAGAGGAGAATGGAGGAGAAGAGATTGCGGAGTGGCCATCTCCCTTGGGGGGTGATTTCTCGCTTTCTGTCTCTCTGCCTCTCTCTGTCTGTCTGGCAAGTGCACGCACGCGTCCTAAAAAAAAAAGAAAAAAACAGAGCTAGCTGGCAAGTCCCGGGCTAGAACTGTGTTCTGTCATGTGGGAGTCCAGCATCTTAATCACCATGCCACCCATCAGCCCCAGCATGAACATTTTATATTTATTTGTTTGAATATTTGGAATATAGAATACACCATTATCCATCAACTATAGTCAACAGGATGTGCACGAAATCACTCAAATTTATTTCTCCTGCTTTACTGAAACCTTGTACCCTTTGATCAACATTTGCCTTTTCTTCATTCATTCTGTTAACCCTCATTCTACTTCTTATAAGAATTAGACTTTTGTAGATTCCACGTGCAAGTGAGATTTCTATTTTTTTTATACCACAAGTAATATAAGACATAGATATGTGGTCTCATCTGTGGGTTAGACGGTGGTGCAGAGGTTAAACACGAAGCTCTGAGCGGTTGACACACCTGAGAAATTCTAGGTTTGCCTCTGAAAACCTCCCTGAGAACATCGAACATGCACATGCTCACGACTCAGGGCTGGCTGCAGCTGGGTGTGGAACACAGCATCAAGACCCAGTTGGCAGTGTTGTCTTGTTCTGTCTCTGACTCTATCTTACTGTCTCTTTCTCTCTGTCTCTCTTACTCATGGAAAAACGTGAACTTTTCTAAAAATGGCTTTATCTTTTCTCTCTCCCTATTTTTTTAGCAAAATATCATGCAACAGTTTATTAAATGAGAACATCTCATTGTTACATTGTCACATTGCTAGTCAGAGAAATGCTGCAGTGATGAAGAAAGCCAATGTTGGATCAACCAAATTCCTTATTTCTATCACATTTATTTATAAAGAACTAATGCTCAACACAGTCCAACACAATATTCTTGGTTATCTTCATAATAAAGTCTCCCTCCAAAAGTCATCTTCTAATGGAGTTTTCACTACATAAATTATACTTCATCCTTTCTACAGTTCACCTCAAACTGTATAAGACAGGTATCACACTACCATTTCTAAACTGTTATGAAATCTTTCACACATTGTCATCATCTGATGTGTCACTGCTACTTGTCTCTGTGTCATCATTTTTAATTGTGGGTTTGAAAGTGATGTTTTTCCAAGGTCCAAGCTTGAAGTCACAGATCAGTCATTTTTCAAATACTGATTTATCTCAGACCATTCTTCTGTAACTGGTCACTAATAATTTAGACTTCTCTCATTTCATCCTCTGTTAAGGGAGCAGAAGTCTCATCAGTTCACTGTCTTCAGGATCTTGGGCACACACGCACACATGCCCGGCATGAGTTTTAAGCCACCAGGTCCAGAATGCGAACCGTGGTCGACTACGTGGGAGTCCAGCAACATAGCCATTATGCTAACTGCTGGCCTCAAGAACCAGTAGGTTTTAAGAATTGGTTCCACACTACTTAATCCTGCTTTGGCAGATAGCTGTCCATTTAAATAACAGCTCTGTCACCTGTGATTGGAAATCATCTACGAAAGAGCAGACATTAATAAGCCAGTCTCGTGGTTCATGAAGTATAACAATTTCTATGTGAAAATGAAATGGTAAGAAAAGTGGTATTAAAAATTGATTCCGTGGGGACCAGCAAATGATGTAGAAGTTATGTCATTGGACTTCCACATGGCAAACTGCAGTGTGAATCCCAGACCCAGTGGCTTGAAAACAATGCTGGTGCATGTGTGCCCTAGATCCTGGAAGGAAAATGGAGAAGGATTTTGGTGTGGAGATCCTCCCTTGGGGATAATTTCTCACTTTGCTTCTCACTGTCTCTGTTTCTCTCGCTGGTGAATGTAAACATTCTGAGTCAAAAAAAAACCCACTCTATAAAAAATTGATTCCGTGAACTCTGACTGAAGCCACATTTCCAATGATAAATATGATAAAGATAAAACACTTTTCTAGTGAAATGAAGAGCTAGAAACAAACATGATGCTGCTCTAAACATAGCTCCCGGGTAGCAGCAGAACCTCAGCATCTGAACTGCCTCCATATTTATGATATTTTGAAATCTATTAGAAGAGAGTAAAAATTAGACTATTTGCAGAACTCTTCATTGAAACCCAACACTTTTCAGTCCTTCCAAAAAAAAAAAAAATCAAGAGACAAAGACCAGCAGTTAGCATAATGGTTGTGTCACAGAACTCCCATGTAGTCGGTTACGGTTTGAATCCTGGACCCAGTGGCTTAAACTCACGCCGGGTGCATGTGCATGCATGCCCAAGATCCCGAGAGGA
>NW_006204989.1:2739-5389 GCF_000334495.1 Tupaia belangeri chinensis
ATAAGCTAAGACAATGCTATGATACATGCTCAGGTAAAGCTAATTTTTTAGAATCACTGTCGAAACAGTTACTGAAACAAACCACATACCCTAATCCCTGGTCACATGAGGATAAAGGAGTTAAAGGTAATTTCTGTAGCTCTATTGCCCTTTGATTAGTTTGGCCCTTCTGTGAACTTCCCACAAGGTGGTGATCAAGCAAACTCTAGCTTAAGTCTCCACTGAAGTTTAACCTAGGCCTAGAGGATATTTTTATTTGCCTGTATCTTCAGAGAATGTCAATAAATTGTAAATTTTTAACCATGTTGTACCTTACCCTGTGAATGTGACTGTGGGACTACAGAAACTCATCACCTGGATCTCAAGTGGGCCCTCACTGCTGGAGCATCACACTGTGGGTCCATAGTCCATTTCTTCGCTCATGGTCCTAAAGCACTGTTTCTCACCTTTCTCTTTATCTTCATAACCTCAACATTTCCTCTTTCCTCAATCTCAACCTATGACTTTACTTTCTACTTCACAGAGAAATCATGAGCCAATCAAAAAAGAATTTTTACAAACGCAGGTCACCCTGTCTGCCCACCCTCTACCATCTCTACCCACATGGACTTGTTACCATAGATTCCCCAAGAGGAGAACGGAAGAGAAAGAATGGTGATATGACCATTTTCTTTTAGGGTAAGGGTGATTTCTTGGTTTCCCTCCTTCCAGTTGTAAGGCCCAAAGATAGATTTATCCGGTGGTGACATGGTGATGCAGAGGAGGCAACGACAATGCAACTGCATAAGAGGCATTTATTTTTCCAGTCAGCTGGGGTCCGAGTTAATGCCTAACACAGCGGTTTGCAACAAGGGCCCCGAACCTAGGAACAAGGGCTTTTTATAGCTCAGGAGGCAATACAGGATATTTTATTAGCAGTTTTTCATAGCTTACAGCACACAAAGTAGGGGCCATTTGCCTGCCTGAATTTAGATAAGAACTCTCAGTTAAGGTATAGGTAATCTCTTTCTGGCTCCTTCAGGTTTGCTCATTCTGTGGTCGCCAGCCAGACCCGCCCTTCCTTTGTTAACCCACAAATTCCTGTAACCTGTTTGTTATGAATTTCTGTCTGTTAATTAGACAATTCCTGTGCCCCATCTTTGAATCCCTGTCATGGCAGTGAATACCCTATCTCTGCCTATGCTAACTCGGCCTATAGCCCTAGCAAGGGTGTTTATGCTAAATCAGCCTAAACTAACTCAGTCTAACATATGCTAATTATGCTGGGCTTTTGAGCTCACTGTATTAGGCCAAATTAACATATGTTAGGCTGAGTATAAGCCCAGCAAGTTCACGTGCCCTATAGCATGTGATGGAAAAAAAAAAATCCCATGTTTTTCCATCTTAACTTTTTTTTCCTCTGAGCATAATTTCTTCCAAGCTCATCAATGTTGTGTCTATTCACAAGAAAAAGGTGTTATTTTTAAGTCTACCTAGTATTCCAATGTGTAAATATACTACATTTTATTTGTCCATTGATCTGCTGTCATATCTCGACTATTGTAGAATATGTTGCAATAGACGTGGCAGTAAAGATATTTCTTCTACATACTGGCTTAAATATCTCTGGATAAATAAATACTGTCGATGGAGAATAAGCAACTCTAAAATAAAACTCTGATGTATTTTATTTCCAAGTAGAATATGAGTGACCTAGGCCCCGAGAGGAGTCACACATGTCTTTCTCTCGGGGTAATCAGGTACAGGGGTTCCTTTTACTTGTTTGTGAGAGAAAGATAAAGTTCGAAATTTAGTGAAAAGTTTTCTATTAGTCTGGCACAAAAAGGTGGGACATGTGGAAGTGGGGACTTCTGGGTTATAGGTGGCTTTACAATTTTTAGGATGGTAATTGGAAAAGGAAGGTTGCTGAGATGAGAAAGGAATGTACTTTAACAGAGGCTTAATATACATCACAAAGATATTCCAATACTATGCCAAGGGCAGGATGTAGCAAGTATCCTGTTACAAATGGGCCAAAATGATCTGTTAACATCTGTGGGCATGACTCCCCCTAGGCCTCTAGAAAGGACTTTGGAAAAAATAAGAAAAAGCAATCAGACTTCTGTCCACAATACCAAGAAATGAGATTGATGGATCTGTTTTTAGCTGTGTGAGTAAACTGTGTTCTGTTTTATAAAATGACTATAACAATTTATGGTAAGTGAAATAAGTTAGGCACAAATAGACAACTAGTTTATAATCTCACTTACAAGTGAAATCTAAGAAAGGAAACTGGAAAACACAGATCAAAATGCTAGTTACCAGAGACTGGGAGTAATGACTGGGAATAATGAAGAAAGGAGAAATGTAGTCAAATTGTAGAAAGTTCCAGACAGATAAAAGGAATAAGTTCTGGCATGGTGACTGTAGATTATAGCAATATACATTTTTTTCTTTCATTTATTTATTTTTACATTTTTCTACAAACATTTACTAATAGCAAAAAATTTTAGCTCATACTCCATAATTCTTGACAGTTTACAAACAACTTTCAAAATTTCAAAATACTGAATTTTAAAGATAATGTTCAAAATATGTCTTATAATTTTGTATAATTCTATAACTCTATAACAATAGAAGCAGTATGGTTTCAAATATATATATATATATA
>NW_006204989.1:9634-10523 GCF_000334495.1 Tupaia belangeri chinensis
TCTCTATGCTTGGGAAATTTTCTTCCAAGATTTCATGGAATAGGTTTTCCATGCCCTTATTAGTTTCTTCATCTTCTGGGATACCAATTATTCTGATGTTAAGACGTCTAATGGAATCTAGTAATTCTCGTATGTTATCTTCATTTTTTTTGTTGTTGTTGTTATTTTCTCTGTCTTTTTGGTGGCTTTCTCTAGGTCAAAAGTTTTATCTTCTACATCAGAGATTCTACCTTCAGCATGGTCTAATCGACTTTTAATACTTTTGAGAGAGTTTTTGATTTCCTGTATTACAGACTTCACCTCTAATAGTTCCATCTTATTTTTCCTTAGCATGTCCATTTCTTCCTTCATATCGTTGAAGAAATTTCTCATCTCCTGTAGTTCATTGTCTCTTTTCTGTTGCAGCTCATAGTATTTGTTCAACATGAATTTTCTAAACTCTATCTCAGACATTTTGGTAATGTCCTCTATTTTTTCAAGAAAAGGAAAGGAGTTACTGTGTTCTTTTGATGCAGACATATTTCCTGCTTTATTCATGCCTGTGGTTCTTCTACTTCTAATCATTGAGAGATGCGTTCCCTTTGAAAAACCTTTTAGGAGAACGTTTCTTCGAATAGGAACAAGTGTGTTTTCTTCTGATGTGGAATGGAGACAGCCAAAGTCTCTCTTCAATTCTGTTTAGTAATGTAACCCAAGAAAAAGTGTTCTCTTCAGGTGTACAAATAAATGTATCTCCTTCTTCACAGGTGGTTCAGTGAAAGGGAGGATTCCAAAGAGTCTTAAAACGCTGGCTGAAAGAGGGGTGTCTGGCTTGGGGGTCCCGGGTCTGAAGCTACGGGGGGCAGTCCTCCCTCAAAGTTCCTGGTTCAGGGGTTGAAAGATGGGAGTG
>NW_006204989.1:10539-12673 GCF_000334495.1 Tupaia belangeri chinensis
GCATTCCTGGCTGAAAGAGGGGTGTCTGGCTTGTGGGTCCCAGGTCTGAAGCTATGGGGGGCAGTCCTCCCTCGAAGTTCCTGGCCCAGGGGTGGAAAGATGGGAGTGTCAGCAATATATATTTCAAAATTGCTAAAGAATAGAATTTAAACATTCTCACTCAAAGAAAAGAAAATGATAAGTAAGGTGGTAGACATGTTAATTAGATTTGTTTAAAGTTTCCACAATATATACATATATTAAAGTGTCTGACTGCATGCTATAAATATATAACTGATTATTATTTGTTAAGTAAAATTTTAAAAATATTTAAAAAAATAAAATTCCTTTTTATTAAGCCTACTTTCTTTCTTTCTTTTTTTTAAGAAAGATTTTTCCTATAGGTCACAAGTGCTCACCAGAGAGACAAAAAGCAAGAAATCACTTCTCGGGAGGACAGTCACACTACAATATTTAATCCTCTATTCTCCTCTCAAAATCTTAGGAACACATGCATGCACACCTGGTGTGAGTTTAAAGTCACAGAGTCTGGAACTCAAATCATGTTCGGCTACATAGGTGTCCTGTGATGTAATGATGTAACCATTACACCATCTACTAGTCCCTCTATTAAGGCCACTTTTAAAAATTTTAATTTAATTAATTTATTTTTAGTTTGCTGTAGCTCACATGCATTCTTTGAAGAGAGACAGAGAGAGAAAAAAAAATGAGAAAGCACCTCCCAGAGGGACTAGCTATGCCACAATCCCTTCTCCATATTCCCGTCAGGATTGTGGGTAAGCACTGGGATCCAGCACGGTTTTCTTTTTTTATTTTTTTAAGTCTTTTTTGTTTGTTTATTTGTTTGTCTATTTTGCTATAGGGCACATGTACTCCTCAGAAAGACAGAGAGAGACAGAGTGACAGAAAGCGAGAAATCACTCCCCAGGGTGGAAGGCCATGCTGCAATCCCTTCTTCTCCAGTCTCCTCTCAGGATCATGGGCCTGCTTGCCCATGCATCTGGCGTGAATTTAAGCCACCAGGTGGGGGAATTGAACTGCAATCGACTACATAGGAGTCCAGTGACATAGCCATTATGCCAACTGATAGTCCCAGCCATGGTTTTCAATCCTCCAGGTCTGGGACTCAATCCACACAGTCAGTCATGTGTAATTTGGCTGTCCCAACTACTACACCACCAGTTGGCTCTTAACCTTACTTTTTTCCCATCTATTTTTCTATTAGTTTCTTCTCTCTCACAGTAGAGTACCATGGAATAGTATTTTACTTACTATTTCAATTTCTATTGGTCCACCTTAACCCTTTACCAACAGGTTTTCATACCATTCCATCTGAACAAACTTTTTTTTCAATATTGCAAATCATCTTCACATTGATAAATTCAATATTCAGTTCTCATCCATCATTTAAGTAAACCCATCAACAGTATTAGAAATATTTTATCAATCTGACTTCCTGATACACTTTATTCACTTTCCTACTTTCTGTGCTTGCTTGATTTCCTCCTGTTTCATGGGTCACTCTGTGAGTCTGCCTTTTCCCTGTGACCTCTGAAGGTTATTGAACCCAGGGCTCAGACCCAAGTCTTCTTTCTTTATGCAATTGCATACAGCATCAGTGCCTCTAATTCTATAGCTTTAAAAGTTATCTAAATGTTGATTGCCCATAAATTTTTATCTCCCTGTGCTATACTTTCTACCTCAAGACTCATACATCTATTTGTCTGGATTTACACTTTCTTGTCAAATAAACATCTCAGATTCAGAAGTCTAACAAAAAATTACACATCCTTTCATGTCCTTTACTTTCATACCATCTCCATGCCTGCAGGCTTCTTCTGCTAAAGGGATAGCAATTCATCTATGAGATTTTAGTCCAAATACTTTTAAGTCACTCTACTATGGCATAGATTTTGGTACTCTCACAAAATGTGTATGTTTTAATTTAAACCCCTAAGTAATGATATTGAGATATGGGGTCTTTGGGAGGTGAGTAGATGATAAGGGATTTGCTATCGTGATTGTGGTTAGAATTCTATAAAAGGACTTGAGGGAGTGAGTTGACTCTCTTCTCCCTTCTGATATGAAAAGACACAAGCTTCACCCCTCCTACCATGTGAAGACACATTTATAA
>NW_006204989.1:12796-30978 GCF_000334495.1 Tupaia belangeri chinensis
AGCAGGGGGAACAGGCCAAGACACAGTCGGTACTGTGTCCTCGCCTACTTGACATCCTTTCTGTGATGAAATTCTGCTTGTTCTATCTTCAAATATATCCAGAAACAAACATTTCTTACAACCTTCAGTAACATCATCCTAGTTTCTCTAATATGTTTAATTTTCACCTAAAATTTACTCCCTACCTTATCCTCCTGCTTCTTCTTTGACCCTCTCATCACCACTTCACCCAATTGAATCCTAATATAGAGATCAGAGTGATCTTATAGGTAGATAAACCCTTGTGTTTCCTCTGAACAAAGTTCTTCAATGGTACTTTATTACACCCTCCTATAAAATGAAGTTCAGTGGGTCAGCAGGTGGCAATGTTAAGGTGCTGGACTTCCATATGGCCAACTGTGGTTTGACCTGGAGCTTGCTTTGTCACTTTCTCTCTATCTTTTCTCTCAGTCTCTCTCAGGTGAGAGCACATGCTTATAAGAAATTTAAAAAATAGTAATAATGATGATAATTTTTTTTAAATGAAGTTCACCTCTTTTTCTAAAACCTTATCTTCTAGTCTCTGGAATTGTGCCTTGCTGGACAGCTTACTTTTCCTCAAATTCAGTAGATCCCCTCCTCATGTGGATGCATGTGGCTGTCTCCATCATAGCCTTCTAGGATTTATTCAAACATGGTTCTCTCAAAAAAGCCTACCTTCGACAGCTATGTAAAATCCAAATGCCCAGCAGATTAAGAATTTCCCTTATCATGTTCCATTTTTCTTATCTCTATAGTATGTATAAACATCTAATAAAACATGTTATCTACTTATTTGTTGATCTGTTATTTATTTTCTTCTACTCTGACAATAATCTAAGATCATGAGGATAGGAACTTTTATTTGTTCTGCTCTCTGTTTTATATTGAGAACCTAAAATACATCTACATATAGTTGTTTCTCAATAGATATTTACAAAAGGAATGAGTAAATGTCTAAAATCTATAGAACCAAAGTGTGAGAAAACTTGTATACTCAGATTGTTGACCATGACTGGTGAAAGTAAATCAAACTAAATTAATCTACACTAGACTTCAAGCCCCAAACCATTCTGATACCTTTTCAAAATATTATCAAAATATCTCATTGTAGGGAACCAGCAGTTAGCATAGTGGCTATGTCGCTGGACTCCCACATAGTTGACCACGGTGACCATGAGAAAAAATGATAACTTTATTGCCATATTTTTAGAAGAGTTGTTTAGAATACAACATTAAGGACTAAGGTTGGAAACTATTCAAGTTGCCAAAAAGCTTCCTAAGCTTTTTTTACTCTTATCACTTTAATAAAGCCTTTCAAAATATTAGTATGGAAAGTGCATTTTCCCCCTTTTGAATATCCATAGTTTCTATTTTGTACTTGTACTTAGTCCTCATCTTGAGCTTCATTCTATTTGCCTTGGGTTGGGTAGGTGTTGGAATGAATGGAAAGTCACATTTCCCACACTCCCAACATCTATGATCCATAGGTTTCTGTGACTTGTGTCCAATTTACTTGTGCCAAGATAGTTACTCTCTAAGACATTTCTCACCAGAAAGAAGTTAGGTTTGGGTATGTGTGTGTCAGATGAGACACAGTGAAGCAGTGAAATCAAAATTTATTAGACAGAAGGCATATCACTTATTATTCACAGGTCTCAAAACAGTTATGTGTTCCACATGAAGTTGGTGACAAGTCCAGATGCAGCAGGAACATCAACTAATGGCTGAGGAGCATGTAAGAGAGGACCTAAAGTAGTAGAGCTGATTTACGTGATTCTGGCATTGAACATTAAGGTTTTTTTTTTTTTCTTTATTTTCTCTTTTTTTTTTTTTTTTTTTTTTTTAGAAAGGTTTTTGCTATAGGGCCTGTATGCTCACCAGAAAGAGACAGAGAGACAGAAACCAAGAAATCACCTCTCAGGGGAATGGCCACACCACAATCCCTTGTCCTCTATTCTCCTTTCAGGATCTTGGACACACACAGACTTGTGCCTGGCATGAGTTTAAGTCACCCAGCCCAGGACTCATAACTGTAATCAACTATGAGAGTTCAGTTACATAACCATTATACCATTTGTAGGTCCCAAGTTTTTATTTTTTTTTTATGAGACATTTTTGTTTTAGGATGCCTGCACTTACCAGAGAGACAGAAAGAGATGGAGAGACAGACAGAGAGAAATCACCTGCCGGGGGAATGACCACACCACAATCCCTTCTCCTCTACTCTCCTCTCAGGATTTTGGGCGCCCACACACATGTTCCTGGAATGAGTTGTAAGCTGTCAAGTCTGGGACTGAAACTGCAATTGACTAAATGGAAGTCCAGAACATATCCATTATGCCATCTGCTGGTCCCAGTCACTATGATAACTTTTATCATAGTGACTATGGGAATGTGTTGGATTATGGGTCAATATGAGAAGGGACAGGTGGGACATATCACAAACAACCTGGACCAAGGTATTGAAGTAAGACTGGGTTTCAAACAATTTCTGTCAAGCCTAAAAATGAATGCCAAAGCAGCAACTTCATTAAACAAATTTATGACTAGAAAAAAAAAATCAAAGTTGTAACTCATTATTTTGAAAATTTCATTTCTTAGGAAATTTTAAGTGACTTAAAGAAATTATTTGACCTAGAGAAAAATGTGTAGATTACAATAACATACAATATGCAATGAGCTCACATAAATCTCCTGTGTGGGAAATGAAACCTACAAATAAGATGTAATTCAAGTTCCTTCCAGATCATAGGTTCTAGTTACTGTAAGAAAATGGCCTTCTGAAATTATGGTACAGATCACAGTACAAGAGCAAATAACTGAATGATCAGGACTGTGACCTAGAGTTCAGCTTCTGCAGCAGCACATTTGTCTGGCCTTGGGGATGTTCTTGCCCCTGAGAATACCCAATTATTAAAGCAGTTGGCTGGGAGTTAATTGTATTCAAGATCATCTCTTCCATCGATGGAGAACCAGCCTCAAGGGAGGCAACCAGAATGATGTAAGTCTGTGCTGTCATGGGTGCTTAATTGGGCACTCCATTCCCTTAGCCTGAGTCAGTCATGCAGAGAAGAATGTATGCTCATGATGTATCTCCTAAGAAGCTGAACAAAACTTTTCTATTTTCATCTAAAACTACACTCAACTGTAATTCATGAAGAAACATGAAATACTTTGGAAAAGGCTCTGACTCCCTCTTTTAAAAACTGTTGTTAATAGAAGAGAATATAAATCCCTTGATGACCCAGAAAAGTTAGATTCTTAAGGCTTCTGCTTTAAACATTTCAAGGTGTAAACAATCAAAAAGAAGCCTGTACATTTTCAGTGAAGATACACCCAGTTTATCTTTTGAATACTTCTGATTCAAGGTTCTTCAAATCCATGAATATAGAACCAGCAGATACGGAGGGCTGATTAACCGATAAGTACATATATACAAACATGCAAAAATTTTCCTATAGCATTGTTAAAATTGCAGAAAATTGAAATAATGTAAATCTCTACATTCTGACATTGAACTCTAACAATGACAAGCTATTCACTAAAATATGAAGTATAGGGACCAGCAGTTAATGTAATGGCTATGTTGCTGGACTCCCACGTAGTCAACCGTGGTTCATGTCCTGGACCCGGTGGCTTAAATCTCACACCAGATCCATGTGCGTGGAGGGCTGATTAAACGGTAAGTATATATATACAAACACACAAAAATTTTCCTACAGCATTGTTAAAATTGCAGAAAATTGAAATAATGTAAATCCCTGCAATCTGACATTGAACTCTAACAATGACAAAATATTCATTAAAATATGAAGTATAATATATGTGTTGTTATCTATGCTTGCATAATTACATTACTGAATTGCATGTACAAGTTCACTTTTTCTAAGTACGAATGCCTACCTGAAAGAATAAACCATCATGAGTAACTAATTCATGTTCCAGAAATCAAAATTAGAACTTGATGTATGTGATTCAGGGCCTTGCTCTCTGTTCTACACAGTACAGTCTCCCTAACTTCCACCTCTGGGACCTGGCTGATCTGTTCCATCTGCTGGGAATAGCCCCAGGAATAGCCCCCAGTCTTCCTTTTCTTTAGCCACAGTATAACTTTAAGGCTTAAATATTTGTTTTTCTCTCATTTCCTCAGTTAATAGTTATTTTACTGCCATTATTTAAAATTTCTTAATCCTGCCCCTTATTTAAGGAAATGGGGCACATCTGACAAGGTTTTGGAATATTTGTCTATTTAAGTCATTGGGAAATATAAGGGAAGGGTTTCACAAAGAAATAAGAAGACCATTCATTATAATTGTCCTCATGTTCATTAGAGCAGCCTTTAAAAGAAGACTTCTTACTTACACTAGGTGAAAGAAAGTAATTACATAGAGAAAGCTGCTGCTGTGATTCATCACTGGACTGACTGAAGTTCAAGGTAATGTCAAGTTCTTAATTTTGTAGAAGCTTATCTAAGCATACAACTAGTAAAAAAATAAAAGCAAAAAAAAAAAAAACACAGCCAGATTAAATGGCCTCATTGAGCCTGGTTGACTAAGAAATTGCAGCCAGACCATGAGGACCATTTGCTGTTACATCTGGAGGCCTGAGTGGCAGGAATACCTGTGCCCATCCAGCTCTTTGCACTTTCCTTCCAACTGACAAAACGTCTTGGCTTGTTTTTGTGCCCAAAATATCCTTACTACTCTATAAGGGGTTTTGAGAAATGTGTAAGAAGTACATTTCCCTGTGGAAATAAGAGAAACATGTAATAAACATGAAACAATGGCATGGCATAAACAATGCTTTATGAGAAGGTAGACTAAATACTTTGGGTGGTAAAGTTGATGACAGCCATTGAGAAGAAAAGGTTAATACAGCTCATGGTAAAGGCAATAGGCAAAGCTAGAGCTGATAGACTTAAAGACATGACCAGGACTGTTTTCTCAGTCTTTATGAATGTTGCCTTTTAGGGATCAGGAGACAGAAGTATTGCAGAGGTGTGAGGGGGAGCTAAAAGGCATAGCAGGTAGCAGCCTGCATTGTCTTTTTTTAACCTTTACAGCAGGAGTTAGGAGACGAAGTATTGCAGAGGTGTGAGGGGGAGCTAAAAGGCATAGCAGGTAGCAGCCTGCAAAAAAACTATAAAGAAGATAGATGATTTTTAATTTTCTTTCTTTGTTTTTATAAATTCTGCTATTGGTCATGTGCACTCACTGGACAGAACAGAGAGAGAAAGAGAGAAAGTGAGAAAGCAACCCCTAGAGGGGTGGCCACACCACACCTTAATCCTTTCCCTGTTTTTCCCTCTTGGGGGCATACATGAACAGGCATCAGTTGTGTTTTTCAAACTCCCAAGTCTGGAACTTGAACTGTGCAGCTGGCCATGCAGGATCAAGCTACCCTAATCACCACACCACTGGCTGGTCAGTTGCAAAATTTCCTAAACCTCACTTGCTGATTTCGAAATCCAGTTAGTCATAAGGCTTTA
Source organism: Tupaia belangeri chinensis (assembly GCF_000334495.1). Classification (NCBI taxonomy): domain Eukaryota; kingdom Metazoa; phylum Chordata; class Mammalia; order Scandentia; family Tupaiidae; genus Tupaia; species Tupaia belangeri. The sequence continues at coordinate 18,306 of NW_006204989.1, forward strand.
TACGGCTACTTGTAATGAATAAGAAAAGGTTATTTGTATATTGGCCATCAATACAAAGCAATACAGAGTAATTGTCATTTGTTCTTTACTAACTATGCTGCTGCAGAATTGAGGCTTGGGTAGGTTAAGATTACAAAGTCAGTAGTAACCTGGCTGATATTTACAAGTCCCTTTGCTATGTTTAAATCAAGGGCCATTTTGTGAGGACAAAAAGACAGGTGTGGAAAGAAATGGAGTTTTCTTGCTCTATGTGGGCAGGACTGACGCTGATATAAATGAAGTGAGGAGATAGAGAAATTAATTCCAATAAATAATGGAGAGGGATAGGATTTCAATATTAGGTGGGAAATTTCAACTTTTTTCTGTATCAAAAGGGAGTTGTTCTAAGTTTCAAACCTCAGGTAGACAAGGCTTATTTGTTACCCAGAGCTGTGGTTTTTAATTCCTTATACATGAAATGAACCAAATATCTAAGAAAATATTACTCAGAAACATAAACAATTAAGAACTGACTGAGTTTGAAGAGCTCAGAGTCACTCCTTTTCCTTCTCATCCAGTGAACCAACTGCTATGATTTGAATGCCCCCCAGCTCTAAAATCATGTGTTGAAATTTGGTTGTGATGGAATTAAGGGGTAAAGATTTAATCCAATTATGGTATTAAAAGACTTGTGGGAGGTGGTTAGGATTAGATAAGGTCATCAGAAAGGAGCCTCTGTGATTGAATCCTGGTGGTTTACAAGTGGAAAGAGAATGGCACACAGACATGGCACATCTAACCATGTGGTGTCCTGTGCCCCCTCAAGAACCTGCAGAGAGTCTCCAGCAGCAAGAAGACCCTCAGCAGGTATGTCTCCTTGACCTTGGACTTCCAAATTCATGAGCTGAGCAAACCTTTATTCTTTATAAATTACTTAGTGTGGTATTCAGTCATTAGGGTTAGAAAAAGGATAAACCATTATTCTTTTTTTATTTAATTTTAATTTTATTTATTCATTCATTTATTTTAATTTTATCAGAGAGTGATACAGAGAGAGAGAGAGAGAGTTAGCAAGCCACCAGGTCCAGGACTTGAACCATGCATGGTCATCCATGTGGGAGTGTCCAGCGCTTTAACCACCATGCCACCTGCTGGTCCCAACCACTATTCTTATACTGCAAATGAAGAACCTGAGGCTCATAAATGCCAACAGCATACCCAAACCACAGTAATACAAGCAAACTGGAATCAAACCTACTTCTCATTCCTGACTGCGTAGTCAGAGCTCCTTATACTTCACAAGGGCTACTCCAAGAAAGACCTCTGTTACTGGACTAGAAGAGAGAGAGGATGAGATTAAATAACATGGGACGCTTCCAGTCTCCTGTTGCTATTCTGCACTTTGTGTAAGGTTTGGGAATGGTGTGGGTGATTACACAGCAGGACTGACCCCTAGCAGTCACAGAGGTATAATTCAAATATCATTGTAAAGTAATACTCTGCAAAATTCCTAAATGTGGAAGCCAGTCTTTCTTTATAAGTCCTCTGTAATAGGAAGCAGGTTTTCATTAAAACATTTCCTATTGGTTGCAGTAGTAATTCTTCTGAAACACCATGTAACCTATTCTTTGCTCCAATGGTGGAGCAGAGTAAACATTGCTGATTTTCTTCTAGGTTTTGTTGTCTGATTTTTTTTTTTCAACAGTGGATTTTTTTCCTTTTTTTTAATTTCATTTTCTTTCATACATTCAATCACATTATTATTTGTCTTACAAAATGGATATTTCTTTAAGGAATTGTGTCCTGTCTCAAGATGTCAATAGGTTCATGGACCTACCATTTGAACAGGATCCTAACTTGTTTCCTGGCTTTAAGTTTTAAGCAAAGTTCCTTAGGATTTCTTTGATTTAAGTTAAAACTGCTTTTCTTAAAATTGCCAGTTGACCTTGCTATTGAAAGTAGTTAGATTATTTAAGAAATTATGTGGGGGGAGCAATAAAATGTGTGCTGGGGGGAAAGAAATGGAAGACAACTGTAGACACCAAAGATAGTGTGAGAAGAGGATGGGAAAGGACAGAGGGTCAGAAATAGGGGTTTTATAATATGAAACTAGATATGGAAAATTTTTGATGATAACATGCATGATTAAGTCACTATGCAGTATATTCTGGATGGAAAATCACATTTTGTATGCCGGGATGATGCTTAGAGAATGAATGTAAACTAAGTTAAAAAAAAAGTTTCTTTCAGACAATAAAAACCTAAAACTGTTTTTCTTGAAATAAAAAAAAAACGCATTAAAATACCTATTTGATGACTGCAGTAAGCTATAGTCCCAGCTAGGTGCTACTTTATAGTATGTTTATTCTACTCACTGAGGCTTATGCCTAAAGTCAGACTTTTGTTCATGGATATGTATATATCAGCTGTGCTTGCTATTCAAAATATTTAGATTAATTAAGATCTTTTGTGAATCAATAACATGTAGAGGGGGGAAGGCATAGAAAACAACCATGGATATTAGAGACAGTGTAGGAGGGTGGGAGATGGCAGAGGGTGAGACATAGGTAATCAAGGATGGGGAAAAAAAGCAAAATATACAGGAAACAAGTAAAGGAAAATTATTTGTTGATGATAACACATATGTTGATGTGCTTGATTGAGCCAATATACAGTGTATTCTGGATGGAAACATCTCATTTTGTATGCTGTAATGATGTACAGTGAATGAATGTAAATAAACAAATTTAAATTAAAAAGGAAAAAATATTAAAAAATAAATAAAATAAATTTTTTTTATAAAAGAGACCTTTACTTATATAATGTTTTAAAAAAATTGAGCTGTAATATGAAAATGCCAGCACCACAGCATGATAGTTATCACTGATAGTTATATAATCCAGTGTGAACTGTTTAGAGAGGTTTGTTTGTTTGTTTGTTTTTTCTTTGCTATAGGGCGCGTGTGCTTGCCAGAAAGACAGAGACAGAGAGACAGAAAGAGAGAAATCACCCTCCAGAGGAGGATGGCCATGCCACAATCCCTTCTCCTCCATTCTCCTCTCGGCACACGCGCCCGGCATAAGTTTAGGCTGCAGGATCCGGGACACGAACCATGGTCAAATACATGGGAGTCCATCAACATAGCTGTTACACTAACTGCTGGTCTCTGAGTGCAAACTGTTAAATTCCTAGGACATCAGTTTCTTTCTTTGCAATGAGACCTCATGTGGTATCATGAGGTTTATATAAGGTAATGCACCTAGCATATCTGCAATAGCACCCCAAGATATAGTCAACCTAAAAGTTAATGAATTAGGTGTTGTCATTGTTATTATTTTTTATGTTTTTATTTTTAAGATATTTTCCTATACACATGATATAGTGCAGTATGGGCATATGAAAGTGATAAGGAAAGGTAAAGAGAGAGAGAAAGCACTCTCCAGGCTCTAGTCAAGGCCCAATCCCATTTTTCCAGTCCTTCATCCTCTCAGAGCCCAGACTATTGAATGCATGCCCAGTGTGTTTTTATAAAGAGAAAGAGAGAATGTACCCCTAACATGGTCTTATTGCCATGATCTACCTCCAACCTCAGCCAGCCCTAGACCATGGGGACATATGTGTCCAGTATAATCAGGGAGGCCTCCAGATGTAAATCTGGGACCTTTCCATGTGGGTAAGCCACTTTGCTACCATCTGTCTCCTTGTTGTGATCAAAATTACAGCAAGGGATTCTATGATCTATTTATGAGACAGAGGATACTGTAACAATGACTGGGATTGATTCCATTGAATCTTTATATCATGCATCTGAACCTTTGCTACACCATCATCATTTGCAATCTTCATCACTGAATGATATTAGTCAAGGACTATATAATGACTAGTGTCAGTAGATGTTGATCACTTAGAAAAAAAGCATGAAATTACAAGAGAATGACCATATTATTTGAAAATAGAGCTCAGAAGGAATAATCCATTTAAAATGATAGTTTGTAAGATAATATAGGATAATAACTATAATATATTTAGCATATCCATGGGTAAATAATGAACTCCCAGTATAATCACAAGAGAAGCAATATTTATGTTTGGGAGCATTGATTCTGAACTCAGAAAATACAGTGCACTTTCTGGCTTCACCACTCACTATCCATGCCAACTTGATTACATTTCCCAAACTCCATAGTGAGTTTTTTTTGTTTGTTTGTTATGTTTTTGTTTTTCCTATGTAACATATTGTTACTTGTAGAGTTATTCCAGTGCCTGGAATGACTAGGTGCTCCAAAAAGTTGGCTCTTAAAAATAACAATTATAGAGGCGAGTAGGTGGCATGGTGATTAAAGCACTGCTCCAACATGACTGACAGTAGATTGAATCCTAGACCTACTGGCTCACTTTCTCACTATCTCTCTCTCTCTTTCTCGCTCTCTCTGTCACTCTGGTGAATACATGTACCCTGTAGCAAAATTAACAGTAATAATGATAGTAATAATAATTAAATAATTATTTTAAAATTAATTATAAATGAAAGAGAAGGATAAAAAGAAGTATTTTCATATAAAAGAATTACTTATAAAGAGAGAAGAGACATGAGGTGAACTTAGATTAATGAAATATGTGAATTTTAAACTTTATTTAGTACATTCTTTCTTTTTCTTTTACTTTTTTTTTTAGAGAGATTTTTGCTTTAGGATATGTGTGCTTGCCAGAGACAGAAAGCAAGAAATCACCCCCTAAGGGGAAATGGCCATGCTGCAATCCCTTCTCCTCCATTTTCTCAGGATTTGGGGCACACATGCACACAAACACAGTGTCAGTTTTAAGCCATCGGGTCAAGGAATCAAACCGTGGTAGAATATGTGGGAGTCCAGGGACATAACCATTATGCCATCTGCTGGTTCCTATTTAGTAGATTCTTAAAGTTAAGTATTTAGAGGGTGAGTAAATATATAATTATGAACAACAAGCTCCCCAAGATCCTGGAAATACAAGAGGCCTAATAATCACTAAGTATAACTACATATTTATTTTTTACGTTTCCCAACTTTCAACTGGAACTCATGTCAATACCTGATAAATGGAAAACAAAAACAATGTGACAGAATTCATCCTTTTGGGTATTACAGAGAACCCAGAGCTGAGGAAAATATTTTCTGCTGTGTTTCTAATCATGTATGTTGCTACTCTTTTGGGACACTTACTCATTATAGTAACCTTAATTGCAAGTCAGAATCTACAATCACCTATGTACTTTTTTCTTATATTCTTGTCTTTTTTGGATGTCACCTACTCTCCTGTCATTGCCCCCAAGGTGATTATGGACTCCCTCTCTGAGAGCACGACCATCTCCCTGGAAGGCTGCATGACCCAGCTCTTTGCAGAGCATTTCTTTGGTGATGCAGGCATCATCCTGCTCATCGTGATGGCCTATGACCGTTATGTGGCCATCTGTAAGCCCCTGCACTACACAGTCATCATGAGCCCTCGGGTGTGCTGCCTGATGGTGGGAGGGGCTTGGGTGGGGGGATCCCTGCATGCCACAGTACAGCTTCTCTTCATGTACCAAATACCTTTCTGTGGCCCCAATGTCATTGATCACTTTATATGTGATTTGTTTCCATTGTTGAAACTTGCCTGCATAGACACCCACACCCTGGGTCTCTTAGTCATCCTCAACAGTGGGGTGATGTGTATGGCTATCTTCTTTATCCTAATTGTTTCATATATAGTTCTCTTTTGTTCCCTGAAATCTTACAGTTCTGAAGGGCAGCACAAAGCCCTCTCCACCTGTGGCTCCCACCTCACGGTGGTCCTATTGTTTTTTGTGCCATGTATTTTCTTGTATGTGAGACCTGTGGCTACCTACCCCATAGACAAAGCTATAACTGTGTTTGATACAATGGTTCCACCCATGTTAAATCCCTTGATATACACTTTGAGGAATGCAGAGGTGAAAAATGCCATGAAAAAACTATGGCTGAAACAAAAGATTGTGGTTGGTAGGTAATAGTCTTGCCTATAATATGATGTATTTTCCATCCGGAGTTGTTCTTTCAGAAATGTGTTAGAAATGATAAAGTCCATTCTCCACTGGCAGTCAGTGGGACCTTCAAAAAGATTAGTCTGCTTTATGATCTGAGTATTTATAATGTGAAGATTATGATACTTTCACACTGTTACCCTTCCTTGGTTTCTCATTCTCTTAGAAACTTTTGACTTGTCTTAGAATTTCCCTTTTCACCTTGCCAATGCTTCCAGTTCTCCCAAGACTTTTTAAAAATATAATTATTTAATTGTATTGATTATTATCATTTTTTAATTTGCTGTAGGGCACATGTGCTCAATAATTATTTAATTATATTGATTATTATTATTTTTAAATTTCCTATAGGGCACATGTGATCACAAGAGAGAGAAAACAGAAGCCACTAAGTTTTGGATTTGTGCTATAGTCAGTCAAGAAGTCCACTTTCTTAACCACCATATCATCTGCTGGCCATGCCAAACACGTATTGAGTCCCTCATCTTCACATGCATCAGTCCCATTGTTTGTTTTTCCATTTGCCCCAGAGCAATGAAAGTCTTTTCTTATTTCAATGTTGGTTCATCTCCCTCTCTGAAAATGAGTCCTCTTCTTCCTCATATGGCTGTTCCTCTGATTCTCTCTCTCTTTTGGTAGAAGTTTTTGCCTTAGGGCATGTGTGCTCACCAGGGAGAGAGAGAGTCAGAGAAAGAGAGAAAGACTGAGAAGCAAAGTGAGAAATCACCACCCCCCAAGGGGGATGGCCATGCTGCAATTCCTTCTCCTCCCAGGATCTTGGGCCCGCACATAGGCCCCACACATATAGGCATCCAGTGGCATGATTTTCAAGCCAATGTGTCTGCTACTGAAACTGGTTTGCAGTGTGGAAGTCTATCAACGTAACCTCTATGCCATCTGCTGACCTCCTTCTGTTTCTCTTTAACTTTTGGTCCTAAATCTTAACCCATGACCAGATTAAGTGTAATTTCCTGAGAAGCATTCCCCCATTACTCTATTCAAAATTCTTCCACTACTGCAATTATTATCTATCTCCAACATTTTCATTTTCTTCATAACAATGATCAAAAGTATAATTATTTCTGTATAATTATGAATTGACTTACCTTATTTTCTATCTACTTCTCAAGACTGAATATTCTATAAGTAAGAAAAGTACATTAGTTTATCACTTCTATAAGTAGTAATTAATTTTTAAAATTATGTATTTATTCTTTATGATCAATCACTGTGTATCATTACACCATACCAAATGAATTTTCCCATTCTGACTGCATATTGGTGCAGTCAAAGATATTGCCATATAAATTATAATAAATAGATTTCTTTCCATTTTGGTTCCCATAAATGTTTTGCTTCTTTCTTCTTTTCCATAATTCCCTCCCTATCACACTCTCCCATTTCTCACCCTCCTCCCACACTGCCTCCAGTATCACCGTTGCTCTCCATGCTTTTGTAAGTTGCAGTTACTCAGTTTCTGCCATCCAGTGCTGATATTTGGTATATATTGCTTGGGGACATAAAATGCCTCTCCTCTCTTTCATAGGCTGGCTTGCTACTGTTAGCAGTAAAACTTCCATATTTGTCTACTTTCTATCAAATGCAAGGACTCATTTGTTAATGGCAGAGTAGTATTCCATAGTGTATATGTTGTACCCTCTTTCAATCCATTCAACAGTTTATAGACATTTGGGTTGATTTCATGTCTTAGCAATTGTGAAAAATGCTACAATAAACATGGATGTCCAAGTGTTTTTCTGGCTGAGCATTTTCCTGTCACTTGGGTAGATACCTAGAAATGGAATTGCTGAGTAATACAGTAGTTCTATTTATATGTTTTTGAGGAACCTTTATATTGTTCTCTTCAGTGACTGTAATAATTTACATTCCCACCAACAGTGTAAGAGAGTTGTCTTTACACTACAGCCTTGCCAACATTTATCTTACTTTCATTTCTTAATTTTAGCCATTCTGACTGGGGATAAGTGGTACCTCATCTGGTTTTGATTTGAAAAGCTTCTGCACACAAAAGAGACAAAAATTAAAATAAATCAGTAACCCTTAAAGTGGGGGAGCATATTTGCAAATTGTGACTCAGATAAGGGACTGATAACTAGGATATACAGGGAACGCAATCAGAATACCTGAAAATAAATTCTCAACCCAATTAAAAATGGGTAAATGAACTGAACAGATAACACTCTAAGGAAGACATACAATTGGCCAGAAAGCATACAAAAAAAGAAATGCTCAACATCTCTTTTTTGTTTTTATTTTATTTTATTTTTAAAATTTTTCTATTTCATTTTCTTTTATATATTCAATCACATTCTTTGGTTTTCAAAATGAATATCTCAATTGGTGAACATTTCTCCCTAGTACAGTTGATAAAAAACTATAAATTATAATAAGGGAGATACAAATCAAAACCACAATGTGTAACTATTAAAACACACACACACACACACACAAATCTGTTTTCTTAAAAGAAAACATAATGTTTAAAACACATGGCCATAAGAGTCACTGCACTTCCCTGACATAAATCTCGAGAAAAATGTATGTATGAAATACTTATTTTCAATATTAGACAACATATAACTGAGGTTTCTTAGAGAAGGGAAACAACTTAGATGAACACCGGATAGCTACAGAATTCTGCTGGTGTTGAGTTTTGTAATATGTTGCAGGTAGGGAGGACAAGCATATCATCATAATTCTCTCAGAGATCAGAGGTCATGCAGGTGAAGAGGCTTCAATCTGTGAAACAGAAAGCTATAAAGGAAGGGCTATGTAGACAAAGAAAAAAAGTCAGTTTTCAGAGTGTCTTGTGTAACCTGAATCAGTTACTGTATTCTTAGAAGACTAAGCTGAGCGTGTGTGGGTGAAACTCCTCAATAGAGACTAAAGAATAAGACTCAAAGGGCCAGCATGTGATGTAGTACTTATGTCACTTGACTCCCACATAGCTGGCCACCATTCAATTGCCAGACCAGTGGCTTGAAACTCACAGCAGGCATGTGTGCATGCATGTCCAAGACCCCAGGAGAGAAATGGAGGAGAATAGATTAAGGAGAGCCGCTCCCTCCAGGGGATGATTTGTCACTTTCTCTGTGTCTCTCTCTCCAGCATAAAAATGCAACCTAAGGCAATCACCTCTCAAAAGAATGAAAATAATAAAACTCAAAATATGTGTATTTTAGCAGTGACTTCAAAAAGTTAATAGAAAAATAGAGTTAAAGATCAAGTTATGTTGCAAAGAAAATTTTAAATTCATGCATATTTTATATAATTTGCCTTTTCTGAAAACTTTTTTTTTTTTGAAGAGGTTTTTGCTACAGGGCGTGTGTGCTCGCCAGACAGACAGAGAGAGACATAGAGGCAGAAAGAGAGAAATCACCCCCTAGAGGGGATGGCCACGCCACAATCCTCCATTCTCCTCTCAGTATCTTGTGCACACACACACATGTGCCCAGCGTGAGTTTTAAGCCACTGGGTCTGGGACACAAACCGCAGTTGAATACATGGGAGTCCAGCAACATAGCCATTACACTAACTGCTGGTCCCATCATGTTCTGAGAACTTTTTGAAAAACTCTTACATATTTTTTATTCACCCTACACATTCTTTGTGATTTGAGTTCTTTGCTTTTCAAAATGACTAAGGGGTGGAGTAACAAAATCCCACCATCTAGTAACTGAACAGAGAGACAGTTCAGTTGTGGCAAGAGATGAGAAACTAGAGTCCAGAGACATAACCTCTGCACCATCTATTGGCTCCAGGAGTGATAGGTATTTAAGTGTGTATCTTTCTCACTCCAAACTGATTTTGAATTCTTACAACTTAGCTCATGAAGTTCCATTATGAATTTTTTTCAACTTTTCTCAATAAACATGATGCTTTTAGAAGAGGTCATGGGTTATCTCCTATTGATTATTAATGCTTTTTAACAAGTATAAAGTTTCACCAAAAGTCTAAACTTTTCTAGCTCATTTACACTCGATGGGTTATTTGTATTGTGCCAGAAAAAGTATAAGACAGTGCCAATATAAATACTAAGAGTGACTAACACTATTGAGCACTTATAATATCCTAATCATTTTGTAAGCACTGTATAAATACTAACACATTGAATCTAAACTAAAAATCTGTAGGTTTGCTAGCACTACTTTCCTGCTAATAAATTAGCCACTTGAGATACATGAATATTAATTAACTGGCTCAAGATAAATCACCTGCCCAGTTCCTAGGGACAAGAGATGTACATTTAATGGAAGAGTTATAGAAATTAATTGAATTCAACTCAGTGTGATGCACATAGTGATAAAGGAACTTACAGGTACTAAGGGAGTATAGATAAAAAGCCCTTGACCCAGTCACTTGAATAAATGAAAAACTTCCTGAAAGTGATGGCACAGGATGTTAAATTTAAAAGCATGAGCAAGGTGCTTCTATTTGCCAAATTATAAGGCTTTCCATTTCCTGTATGAACAAGGACAGAGGATGAAGTAGTATTATGAGCACTGCTAAAGATTGAGTAAAATAGGGAACCAGCAGTTAGCGTAATGGCTATGTCGCTGGACTCCCACGTAGTCGATCGCGGTTCGTGTCCTGGACCCGGTGGCTTAAAACTCACGCCGGGCGCGTGTGCGTGCGTGCCCAAGATCCCGAGAGGAGAATGGAGGAGAAGGGATTGCGGCGTGACCATCCCCCCTGGGGGGTGATTTCTCTCTTTCTGTCTTATGTCTTTGTCTGTCTGGCGAGCGCACGCGCCCTACAGTGAAAATCTCTCCAAAAAAAAAAAAAGATTGAGTAAAATAAATAATGCAACACTTAGGGAAACACCTGGCACATAATAAGCATACTCAGTAGATGTATTACATTGTGGACACAGTCATAAGCCTCTGAATATCTACTTGACCTCATTCTTTTCCATTGAGACTCGGGTCAGTTCTTGTAACTCACTTTGGCTGATGCAAGGTGGTAGACATGAATAATATTTCAGTTCTGAATCTGTACCTAGGAGGCCTTGTGACCTTCCATTTTCTCCGTGGTACCATCTGTCAAGAGTGTTCTCTTGACAAGCCCACACTAACATTCTGGATGACAGACTATCAGAAAATGAGCACCAATATTCAGATCAAGATCATATTAGATTAGACTTTAAATAGCTAAGGCTAGAATATGTAGGAGATCCCAGACAAGACTATAAAGCCACCTATCCAACCCTCAGTTGACAGTAAAGTATAATGTGTCATTAATATTAAATAATTTATTCATATTAATAATTTAATTGATATTAAATCAATGTTAATATAATAGTAATAAAATTAAATGAAAAGAATGGAAATGAAGAAAAGGGGAAAATATTTCTAGAAAACAAAAATTAAAAAAAACAAAGACAACAAAAGCAGAGAAGGATATAACAAAAAAGAAAACCAAAGACCAATGTCCCTGATAAAATATAGATATAAAAATCCTCAATAAAATATTAATGAAACAAGTTTAACAGCACATCTCCACATTACGATCTGAGACCTCTTGCACAAAAAGGACCTTAGGGATCTCCTGGAGAAAATTATCACTAAAATTAACATATTGGTGCCATGGAGGTGGCTAATGTTGAAGTAATTTTTGCAACACTTTAAATATCTGGGTAAGAGGCTATGTATATCCAAGAAAATAACAATCATAGAGTTATGTGGGGCACTAAAGAGATCTCTTACTCTCCCTTGTCTTAATCTCATGAGTCAGAAAGAGGGGATTACATCAGAAGCTAAAATGATAAAATATGAATTAGCACAACTGGACAAAAGAATAATCTCATGAGTCAGAAAGAGGGGATTACATCAGAAGCTAAAATGATAAAATATGAATTAGCACAACTGGACAAAAGAATAACAGTGTCTTGCATCCGAAATGTAGCACTCCAGACTGGCCTCCAGTATTAAAACACTTACTCAATAACTTAATCGGGAAGGAAGGGATGTTTTCTCAGTAATTCCAGCAAAGTACTAGATTACATTTTATTATTTTAAAAGTTTACTTCTTTTTTTCTTGAGATGGGAGACAGAGAGAGAAGAACCTCCAACAGAGTCTTGATGTTACAAAACTCCCCCAGCCTCAGCCAAGTTGGATCATGGGCTTGTGTGTGTCTGGTGTAGTTAGGGAGATCTCCTGACACAAACCCAGAGCTTTCCCATGTATCTATATTTTATCAGAGACATTGGTCTCCAGTTTACTATTTTGTATTTTTCTCTGCTTTTGTTATCTTTGTTTCTTTTCATTTAAGTTTTCTGGGAATATTTTTCCCCTTTCCTTCACTTTAATTATTTTAATTTAATTTAATATTTTATGTTCAATCACGTATATCATTACAGCATACCAAATGAATTTACCCTTCATGAACACACCATGTATTAGTTCAATCAAAGATATTGCCATACACATTATCAGCAGATAATTTTCCATTTTTGTGTCCCTTTTGCTTTCTTCTTTTTCCTTTTGATCCCCTCCCTATTATCTTCTCCCTTTTTCCACCCTCCTCCCACACCTTCTCTAGTATCTACAGTTGTTTTCCATGCTTTTATACCTACCAATCTTTCAGTATCTTCCAAAAGGTACAGACTTTCAGTACATATTGAGTGGGGATAT
>NW_006204990.1:0-680 GCF_000334495.1 Tupaia belangeri chinensis
CTTTTAAAAGGGTTTTTAAAAACTGAATATGCATATGATTTATCCATACATCCATCAAAAATAATGCTCTATTGGCAAAAAATGAATCTTAGTCAGAAATGGATGATTTTCTGTTGATGATAACGTGTGTGGGATCTTCAACTGGACTGGTGTGAAGAGCATTTGTGTTGGGTAAATTCCCTTGACAAGGTGAAGTGATATATAGTGACTGAATATCTGAAATAAAATAATAAAAAATTAAAAATCAGTAGCTTATGCAGGTGAAGAAAACAAAAGATGAATCTTAGTGTTAATCTGCCTTGAAGATTTTCTAGGCTTTAGGCATCTGTTGCAACAATGGGCTTACTTTGCTATTTACTTGTAACAAGACAACTAAAACATGAGTCCCTGGTCCCACTGATGCTTCAGTACCGATTTCTATCTTGAATGTTTCGTTTTCTTCCTTAATACCCTGTCCTATAAATGAATAACTGTAGCTCCTGAACAAGAAACGTGAAATTTTCACCAACTTGTGTAAGACAGTTTATCTGAATCTATAGAAGGAAACAGGACAGTTCATCTTCAACAATTTTTCGTTTAATTTGAAAAACTGCTGTGGATAAAGAAACTGAAAGACAAGGCAGTGACTCTTTGACTTCAGCTCTGCCCCAGTGAGCCAGACTTGACAGTATTGGTTAGGT
>NW_006204991.1:0-315 GCF_000334495.1 Tupaia belangeri chinensis
TAAAATTAAATACATAATTCTTTTTAAAAATGAATTATTAAATTTTGTTTGTTTGTTTTTATATTTGCTGTAGGTCATGCATGCTCACCAGAGAGAGAGGGAAAGTGAGAAAGCAAGCTGCCAGGTCCAGGACTGTAACTGCAATCAGCCATGTGGAAACCCAGTGCCTTAACCACCAGGCCACCTCCTGGCTCCCTACAAACTTCCACTTGAAATAACTCATCCTCAGGGCCAGAAAGTGGCATAGCAGTTAAGGCACTGGACTCTCATATGGTGGACTGTGGTTCTAGCCCTGGACCTGGTGGCTTGCAAACT
>NW_006204992.1:0-4314 GCF_000334495.1 Tupaia belangeri chinensis
AGAGCACTTAGTAAGATTTCTGAGGCAGTGTTTAACGTGCTTCTAGATTTTTTTCCGTGATAGGGCATGTATGTGATATAGGGTGAGAGAACACCCTCCACAGAGCTTGATCGTTTTTGCGGTCCCCTTCCTCCTGTTCTCCAGCCTGGCAGGATCCCAGGCACTCACCCGGCATGTTTTCAGGCTAACCAGTCCAGGGACTCATTTGAGGGAGTCAACATGTGGCTTCCAGCTTCCTGTTTTGCCACAAAGGCTGGGCCAGGTCTTAGATTTAAATTAGTATATTTGTCTAGTTTTCTCATAATTAAGGTACAATTTAATATGGTGAAATGAGCAGACACTAGTTGTTCATATCATTCAGTAAATTTTGACAGATGTATATGTTTGTATAAACCAGGCACCTGTGTACATGTGGGACATTTGCATTGTCCTACAGAATTTTCTTGTCTGTTACTAGCCATCTCTCACTCTGCTTGTAGGAATGTAAGAATACCAAGGACATACCCTACTTATTTTCTCCTATCCTCTTAACCAACCACAGAGAACTCCGGTGACCAACTGGGTTGGTGTTTTCTCCATGTCCTAGCACGCCGTCAGTTCCACACCAACCTCTGATTAATTTTTGTTCTGGCACTGTCAGAACTGGAGATCATGTCAGATCTCAGAGATTGAGGACCCCGACTCTTCCCTGCCCCCTTGCTTCTGGCTCTATGGCCTGGTGGTTAAGGCAGGCAGATGCCACATGACTGACCATGTAGTTCAAATCCTGGCCCAAATGACTTAAATATGCCACAAATTGCAAAAGGATAAAGAAATGGAGAATGGATTATGGCATGACTAAGCATTTTTGGGGTTGCTTTCTTCCTCTTGCTCTGTCTTTGTCTCTCTCTGTCTGCCTCTCTCTCTCTCTCTCTCTCTTGTGAGTAGTTGGCCCTTTGAAAATTAAAAAGTAAAAGACTGCTTCCCCCTCATTCATATGGGAGGTGTATGCCCCAAGTGGTTTTTACCTGTGTTTGTGATCCATCAGCTCTAAATCAGTTCACACAATTCCCTCCTGGTGTTGGGTCTGATGAATTTGCTAGAGTGGCTTACAGAACTTAGGGAGGAACTTTTGTTTACTGGTTCATTATAAAATATATTACAAAGGACATAGTTAAACATCAGATTGAGATGTACAGGGTGTCAACTTAAAGAAGGCTGTAGCAGATTAAATAAAGCAAAAATCTTTATTCATTTTGGGATTAGGACACTCATCTGGACCCCACAGAATCCAAATTTCTGCTATTCATGTGTACTGAGGTCCTACTGAATCACTTTGGAAAAGCCAAGAGAGTCTTCCCATCTCAAGATCCTTATTTGAATTACCCTTGCAAAGTCACTTCTTCCATGAGAGGTGACATGTTCACAGGTTCTAGGGATTAAGAAGTGGTCAGCTTTCAGGGGGCCTTTGTTCTGTGAACCACAAGAACTAATGTGCTCGGTGGACAGATCAAGATCTGGCTCTTGATCTAAGCATTTTTCTAACAAATATAAGTAGATGCCCCATCAAAATGCTAACAGCATTGATGATCATGGCCTCATGAAAATGAGCCAAGGTGATTCACAAAGCTGGAGAGAGGGATGATGGTCTTGAGCTGAAAGGGACAACTTCACAACCAGGTCATTCTGACTTAAGTCAGATTGGACAACCAGAGCTGGGAGACTTAAAACAACAGTCCCCCTTGAAAATTTACCATTTTCCTACCTGTTATAGTCTGAAAGTGTACCACAAACTTCAGGGCTGGAAACTTAATCTCCACTACTAAGTGCTAGGAGAAGGGGCCTCTTGGGAGATATTTAGGTCATGAGGACTCTGCCCTCACAATTTAACTTTGCTGTTATAAAAGGGCTTGATGGAGGGAGAACATTTTCTTCCCTGCCACCTTCTGCTATGTGAGGCCACAGTGTTCCTCTCCTTTGGAAGATGCAGCCTTCACCAGAATCAAATACTGGTGCCTCAATATTTTACTTTCAGACTCAGACAATTGATCGTAAATCTACTCAGCATCACAGTTGGGCATGTCAGAGTCATCTGGTAGATACCATTTTCCAAACTGATGTCACTCTCTAAACTTCAACAAAATTCTTCCTGAAGTTTCCATTTCCCAAGACTAGCACAACTATGAACCTCACATTGCTTAAGTGAGGATTTGGAAAATTTGTGTAATCTCTATTTTTCTTTGTGTCCCAAGGTGACAAACAGTCAGATAATGGTTTTTGAATCTGACAGAGTCAGCATTTCCACTGCCACCTCCTCCATTCCAGCGCCTATCACCACTGGGAGGGTCTCCAAAAAGATGACCATCCCAAATACCATTGAGCTTCCTTGAATCCTGTTTCCTTTCAAAACCCTGCTTATCTTTTCAAAATGCAGGCAACGTCTTCTCTCTAACTTGAGTTTATTGCAAGTCCAGCACGTTTACCGTGACTCTGACCATTTTTTATGATTCTTCTGTGCTTTTTCCCTTGTGACTTTTTGTCCCCAGCCACCTAATCAATTCTCTCCAGCTTCTCAGGAGACCCTGCTCCCTCCTGCATCAGGCCCTTTTCACCAGCTGTGCTTCTGCTTTGTTAATGCCTGTTTACTCCTCACATCTCCACTAAGGGTCCATTTCTTTAGGAAGTCTTCCCTGACTCATCTAGGTTACCTTGCTGTGTCCAATGGCCCTGTGCAGCTGTAGTTTTTTTAATTCAGGCAAGCATTTCTGAGTGTCAGGATATATGTCTAAATGCCTAATGTGTGTCTCCCTCACTTGTCATATGGGAACAAAAGTCCTATGTTTTTTCACTTTATATCTCCTGCTACCTATTCACTAGGTTCTCAGTAACTGTATGTGGAAGCACCCACTCTTGTTGTGTGGAGACTTGGATGGGAGAAATCAAGAGTGAAGCAGATGCTGGTAGGAAGGACTGTAACAGGGTGCAGTACTTCTTAGAAAAGGTCATGGTGGCTTGTAATGAGATGGTGGTAGTTGAAATAAACAGAAAAGAATGTAGACATTCTGGATATAGAGCATGAGGAGCCAGGCCACAGCAGGAGGGATTCCAGGTGTCTAGGCTGATTGGCCGGAGAAGCACAGGGCTATGTACTCATGGGGGCATTCTGTGATGAATGGGTCCTCTGTGATTGGCTCTTCCAAGGGCAACCATGATTCCTCATGAGCCTCTGAAAGGCTTTGTGTCCTGAGGACAAAATTCATCCATGGAAGCTATGATTATTTCCAAAAATAATAGATGGAGCAAACCTGTACAGTGTGTACCTCAGTTATGTTCCCTGTCCTGTACTGTCTCATACTGAGCTCAAGAACACAGAGCCCTCTGCAACCAGGCCAGATTGTTTTTGCCCTCACATCATTTCCAGTGCTATGTCTTCTGCCTGGAATGTTCCTGTGCCTTAATTCCTGCCCCCAAATAATCTTTAAATCCTCAAGATTTCCTGTCTTGATCCAGGATAGGCCTCTCTTGAGAGCAATGCAAGGTCTCAGTCCTGATCAAATTCTCCCAGATCAGAATCTTATTAGTAAAAATATCTCCATATGACTTCCTAGCCTTTCATGTCAGAAAAACATTGAAGGTAACTCCTACTCATCCTTAAATATTGAGCTCCAGGCCTCCTCTTCCAGAGACCTTCCCTGATCTTCCTCACCACCTCCAGTTGACTACAGGGGCAGCATGGAACCAGCCTAGCTCAGCAATGATGATCTGCACAGTCACAAGCCTTTCCAGTTTTAGTTTTCTCATGTCCTGTGACAGCTCCTCACTGGGCTCAATTATAAGACTTCTTCCCTCCTTTCTCCAGGCCTAACAGTGGGACCATCTTCCATATGTGAGCCCCTTTCCTTGCCCACAGCTCAGGAAACTGCCTGCATCCAGGTGACTTCATCTGCACCATGCAGGATGAAGTGTGTCCTTTTAGAGCCTGCAATGACACATTAGGCGATGCCCCTTTCCTGTGTGTATAATGTTTTTTCTTCCTTTGTTTTACTTTCTAATTTTTTAATATTCAATCAATGTACACCTTACTGCATACAACATGAATTTTCCCAGCATGAATACATTGTATATTATCCAGTCAAAGATATTACCATAAAATCATCAATAGATAATTTTCCATTTTGATGTTTATTAAAGGTTTTGCTTCTTTATCTTCTTGATTCCCTCCCTCTCACTCTCCCACATTCCCCACCCTCCTCCCACATTGTCTCTATTATCCAGGGATGCCACACTTTTTCAGTCTATTCATCTGTTAATGAACATTTGGGTTGGTCCCATGTC
>NW_006204992.1:5707-8148 GCF_000334495.1 Tupaia belangeri chinensis
CGGGAATGGTGTTGTGGGGATCTGCAGCGTGAGTTATCCTCGGGTATCTGGCTTCCTTAAGAATGGTAGAGTAGTTCTTGTTTTTCCCTGAGGTAATGCAGGGCTGGTAACCATCATCTTCTCACTGTCCATAGGTAGAGAAAATCCTCCTATACAATATATTTCTCAATTGATTTAAGACAGCTACAGTTTCTTTCTGTTGCTTATAGTTACAAACCTCCCGTTCGCCCGTCGGGCCAGAGAAAGGAAGGACGGCGACCTCAGCTGGTCTGTGCTGCTGGCCCGTATCGGCGGGGCACAGGGCACCCCCCGCACTGCTGCTGGCCCGTATCGGCGGAGCACAGGACACACCCAGCACCGGAGAGGCAGTGGGGGCCGGGCGGCCCGGGATGTGGAACACAGAACAGAGCCCCGAGCAGGCCAGCCGCGCAGCAGGCCCGGCCGCGCAGCAGGCGGAGCATTTTTAATTTTTTTTTTTTTGTCAATTTATATGTCTTCCTTGGAGAGTGGTCTGTTGAACTCATTGGCTCAACTTTTAATTGCAGTAATTATTTATTTATTTATCTTTCAGTTAAACTCTTTGATTTCCTTATACACTCTGGTTATCAGTCTCTTATCCAAGGCATAGTTTACAAATATTTCTCCTACTTTGTCTCTTCACTGGAATTATTGTTTCTTTTGCTGTCTAGAAGATTTTTTAAACTGATATAATCCCACTTGCCTATTTTTAGGAATCTTGTCTGTACATTGTGGATCTTATTTAAGAAGTCTTTTTATCTCCAGTATCTCCAAGAGTTTCCCGTGTTTTTCACCAGTAGTTTCATAGTTTGAGTAATTATGTTTAGATCTTTGATCCATTTTCAGTTGATTTTTATTAATGATGAGAGATAGTCAGATATCGTTTTTCTGCAGGTGGTTATTGAATTTAGAAGACACTGTTTGCTGAATATTTTTTTTTTCCCCCGCTAGATTGTCTTGTGCTCTATGTCAAAACTGAGTTGGCTGTATGTTTGGGAGTTTATTTCTGGATTCTCTATTCTGTTCCATTGGGTCACATGCCTATTTTTGTACCAGTACCATGCTGTTTTGATTATCACAGCTTTACAAAACATTTTTTTTCTTTTTCTGTTTTTTTGAGAGGTTTTTGCTATAGGGCGCGTGTGCTTGCCAGACAGACTGAGAGAAACAGAGATATGAAAGCAAGAAATCATCCCCAGGGGGGATGGCCACGCCGCAATCCCTTCTCCTCCATTCTCCTCTTGGGATCTTGGGCATGCACACACATGTGTGAGTTTTAAGCCACCGGGTCCGAGATGTGAACTGTGGTCAACTACATGGGAATCTAGCAACATAGCCATTATGCTAACTGCTGGTCCCTTACAAAACATTTTTGAGACAACAGTGAAGTGCCTCCTATTTTATTTATTTATTTATTTATTTATTTATTTTTGTACAGTATTGCCATGTTGAAAAGGAGCCTTTATGATTTCTGACCATTTTTTTTGTAGTTTTCTCTATTTTCATTACAAATGCCATAGGTAATTTGATTGGACATGCACCAAATGTGTAGATTGATTTGGGCAGTATTGACACTTCGATGACATTTATTTTCCTATCGAAGAACAAGGAATGTCTTCCATTTTGTGTATTATATTTAATTTCATTTTCAGTTTTTATAGTTCTCCCTGTAGGCTTCTTTCACCCTTTGGTTAGGCTTCTACTTAGAGTTAGTGTGTGTGTGTGTGTGTGTGTGTGTGTGTGTGTGTGTGTGCCATATTCCATAGTTATGGGCTGTTAATAAACAAATTTCAAAATTTATAAAAAAAGAATTTAAAAAATAATATTTGAAATATTTGTTATAATTTTGTTTGTGACTCTATAACAACGGAAACAATACAATTTTAAATAATTTTGAAAAAATACTTATGTGTCAGCTACTCAAACTGTTGGAAAACAAACATCTAGCACACAGTATACACATAAACCTTCTCAATTTACCCCGTCTACCAAGTATTCTGTGATACACCATCTGCTAGCAAACATCAGTCTCTTTATTCTTCAAAGTCTTCCTCAAGATAATCCTCTTGCTATGGCTGCTCTTCTGGAATCTCTATTGATTACAATGCTGGACTGGAAAAGTACAGGTTATTTTATGGTACAAATATTTTCTTGTAGCTTCTCTAACCCTCTCTGACAGGCAGTACTCTTTATGGTGCAAAGCCATCTTTCCAAGAGCTTCTGTTGGCTTACTTGAGATCTACTTTAGTTTCATAGTTTTCTGATTTAATCTTCAGATGTGACATTCCAGTCAAAGCTCTGTCCAATAAAGAGTATATCCAGTTTCTTATTAAAGGCAACAGATATTATTGAACTTAGGCAAATTACCAAAATAAGAAAACTCCAAAACATCTTCCAATTCCAGAGGGGTCAAGAAGAGAGAA
>NW_006204993.1:0-567 GCF_000334495.1 Tupaia belangeri chinensis
AGAGTCCTAACCACTTCAGCAGTAGGAGGAGGGGAAGAGGTTCCTTTTACAATCCAGAGGCCTCTATATATTGGTTTGTTGTCACCAAACACACAGGCAAGTGGCATCATGGATTTGGTAAACTAATGACAATGTTTTTTTTTTTTTTTGGAGAAGTTATTGCTATAGGGCACATGCGTTCGCCAGACAGAGAGAGACATAGAGACAGAAAGCGAGAAATCACCCCCCAGGGGGGATGGCCACAACGCAATCCTCCGTTCTCCTCTCGGGATCTTGGGCACACACGCACACGCGCCCAGCGTGAGTTTTAAGCCACTGGGTCCGGGACTCAAACTGTGGTCCACTACCTCGGAGTCCAGCGACATAGCCATTACACTAACTGCTGGTCCCAGCTAATGACAATGTTTAGTCTCTCTCTGCTAGAGCAACAAGGTGAGCATCAATTTCTGCTTCTGTAAGTATCCTCAATTTAGGATTTTCAACTGTAACTACTCCAACTTCTACTTCTGAAGGTTTGAAATCAATCGACAGAACAATAGAGAGGCATGTAATTGCAGTTTCCACTGT
>NW_006204994.1:0-998 GCF_000334495.1 Tupaia belangeri chinensis
GCTAACTGCTGGTCCCCTCTATTTCTTTTTTTAGCTTCTCTTATTTTACCTTCTGGAGGTCTTTAACTTGTTTGGTTATGTTTATTCAGCCATAAAAAAAAATAAAAAAAAAAACCCTGGCTTTTGACAGAAAGTGGAAAAATATGGAAGATTTACTACTGAGTGAGGCAAGCCAGGCTATGAAGGAGAAACATTGTATGTCTCCACTTAATATATACCAACTGTCCACACTCTATGGCTGAAACTGAATTACTAGAGGATATAGAAACAGAAAATGGTTATAGATACCAGATACAGTGTGGAAAGAGAATGGGAGAAGGGAAGAATCTGTGGAAAGACATTAAGGAGAACAAATAGGGAGACAAGGCATTTATGGGACAAAGAAATGCATTATTATATATGTTATAATGTATATAGTATTCTCAACTGGATGGTGAGAAATGTATACATGTTGGAATATTCACTTTACAAACTAAGTGACATATGTGATTGAGTGTATAAAAGAGATTGAAAAAAAAAAAAAGAACAGAGGGTTTTCTGAATTCTGCACAGACCCTGGAAATAACTGCATTATTACATGAATCTAAAACTGTGTGAATCACTGTTCCTGAATGTGCCAGTCATTTTTAATAAACTGGAGGCCCATAACACCTTGACTTTGGCTTGATTCTATCCCATAGATTTCAAGGCTTTACTGTATTCATGTATATTTTTTTGTGGCTACTATTGGGTCTTTTATGTATACAATCATGTCATCTACAAATAGAGAGAGTTTCATCTCTTCTTTTCCTGTTCAACTGTCTTTTATTTTATTCTCTTTTCTATTATGTTGGCGAGGACTTCCAGTACTATAATTTTTTTGTGGCTACTATTGGGTCTTTTATGTATACAATCATGTCATCTACAAATAGAGAGAGTTTCATCTCTTCTTTTCCTGTTCAACTGTCTTTTATTTTATTCTCTTTTCTATTATGTTGGCGAGGACTTCCAGTACTATA
>NW_006204995.1:0-248 GCF_000334495.1 Tupaia belangeri chinensis
TCCCTTAACCTTGCTGAATGGGAACCCAGACTCCCTTTCTCCCTAGGGTAAATAGGACTGAATGCCTGTGAGGCTTGGGGGCCATGACTAAGTTGCACTTCCTTGAAGGAGCAGACTATTCTGTGCCCAGGCCCTGGGTTTTCACTTTTCTACAGCTAAAGCTCTGCTTCCCCAGGCCAGCAGGCGGTGCGGAGGTTAGGGTGCCTGGATCCCTCACGGCCCACTTCTCAGTGCAAGGCCTGGACTGG
>NW_006204996.1:0-1664 GCF_000334495.1 Tupaia belangeri chinensis
AGTCTCTTCACCCTCTGGGATGCCTATTATCAAGATGTTTGGAAGTTTAATTGTATCTAGTACTTCTTGCACATTAGTCTCTAATTTGGGGGCAATTTTCTCAGTCTTCGTTGTGGATTTTTCTAGGCCAGCAATTTTCTCTTCTATATCTGAGATTCTATTTTCTGTATGATCTAGTCTGCTTTTAATACTTTCAAGGGAAATTTTGACTTCTTGTATTATAGCCTTCATCTCTAACAGTTCCATCTGATTCTTTTGTAAAGTGTGAAATTCCTCTTTTAGATCTTGCATGAATTTCCTCACCTCCTGGAACTCTTCAACTCCTTTCTCCTTCCTCTTCAGCAGTTCCTTGTCTCTCTTCTCTTCCATCTCTGTTAGCTTTGCCATTATGAATGTTCTGAATTCTTTATCAGACATTTCCATGATTTCCATTGAACTGTGTGTGGATGAAGAGGCGCTATCCATTTCCCTTGTGGGAGAAGTATTTTCGTGCTTCCCCATATTTCTTGTGGTCCTGCAGCTATTTCCATCTGGTGGATGGTCAGTTTCTTCCCAAACTTGGAAGTTCAATCTGAGGGTCGAGGAGTGTGGAGAGGGAAACAATATCGACAACAGCAAAACAAACAAACAAACAAAAAAAAAAAACAAGAAACAGGAAAAGAAGAGAAAAACTTTTAAATAAATAAAAAAAATTAACATTCAAAAAATTTCAATAAAACTCATAATTAGAAAACTGTGGTGCGCAAGTGCGCCGTCGGAACTGGCTAGATCGCAGGAGCCATGGAGCTGTCTGTCTCTTGAAGAAGGGCTGTTCTGGGAGGAGGAGAGGGGATTATTATCAAGATAAAGGCCTAGGAGGGGCCAAACAAAGGGCCCTGTAAAATGCCTCACCTTAAAAAAATTCTAAAAAGAAGACAGAGAGAGAGAGAGAGAGAGAGGACAGAGACAGAGGTAGATAGAGACAAAGACTGATACAGAGACAGGAGACTTGAAAGGGGTCTTCCTACCATGCGAGTTTTGTATGCTGGAGGCCCAGTTATCAGTGGGACATCGTCCTTTCTGCCAAAATGGCTAGATCACAGGAGCTATGGAGCTGTCTGTCTCTCTTTTTTTTTTTCCCCATAATTTTTTAAAGTTTTTTTTTCTCCTTTATTCATGAGGGGGCATGTGTACATATATGTGAGAGACAGAAAGAGAGAGAAAGAGATGAGCACCCTCCACAGTGTCTGTTCAAGTCACAATCCCCTTCCTCTAGTTCTTCACCCTGTTGCATCTTGGGCCTTCATTATGTGCTCAGTGTGTTTCAGGCTGTCTGGGGGCCAGGGATTCACACTGTGGTCGCCAGGTGGAATTCGGCTTCCCTTGACCAGCATGCTTGCAGTCATCTCATTATCCATAATTATAAACTTATAATTCAAGCTAGAAAATTCCCAAACAAGCATAAGATTATCTTCCTACTGAACATAGGAATAGAATTCCCATTCTTTCTTATTACTTTTAACCTTTTTTTCTAATACAAAAGAAAAATAAGCTTTTAAATCCAATAGTTCACCAAATGTACTAGCATATTTATACAATTTCTGTATTAACTGCATTTCATGTAGCTCACTCTTCTCTTTTAATGTCTTATTAAAGTTCACTCTTTAGTCAGTCTTTAAGTGAGG
>NW_006204997.1:0-931 GCF_000334495.1 Tupaia belangeri chinensis
GCAGAGAGGGACACAGGCCTTTGGGGACAAAGTGGACAATGAGAAAGTCGGTCCCTGGCAATTTATAGTAACCCTGAGGATGTTTAGATGCTATCTAAATTTCAATGCTAGGGAAGGCTTCACTGGAACCTGGACTTACTCCTGGGTTAGCCGGTGAGACACCTGAACTGTTTCTGAGGCCTCAGGGGGAAAAGAGTCTAGTATTTGGGAAGCGCCATATTTTACTTGGGAGAGAGCCCCTATTCCTTTGCCTCAATGCACATTTCAGTCCTTTAATTCGTCAGAGGAGCAGTGGGACATAGTGCTCTGTCTTACACGTGCACACGTGTTCTGTCACTCACGGCAGGTCGTCTCTCTGAAAGGCCTTCCCTCACCCCTAGGATGGGCTAAGGGCTTCGTCATGCAATCTTGTATTCCACTGCAAATCTTTCAACATGTAGTATTCATTACACTGCACTGTAATTATTGAGTAGTTGGTTATTATCCAATGGCGCAGTTCAGCTTTTCAAAGAAACATCTCTCACTGTAGACTGTTGAAGCTGCGGGGTGGATCATGGTGTCGAAAACCTGAAGGGAGTGCTGTAGCTCTCTTTTTCTCTCTCTGTCTCCAATGGAATAAATAAACTTTTATAAAAAAAATCTGTCTTTTAGCCATTTGGGAATATTCATTAGTATGAGATGTGATCACCACGCAGAGCTATAGATCACAAGAAATTATTCCTCCAGTCCAACTGACTTTGTATTTTTCACTTTTCCTATCTCCTCCACTTCTAGCCACTGGAAACCACCTTTCTACTCAAGTCTCTTTCCGTGAGATTATTTATTTATTTATATGAAGGTTTTGGCCATAGAGTGCATGCACATACTGGAGAGAGACAGAGACTCAGTGAGGGGGAAAGTGAGAAATCACCCCTGGGGGCATGCCCACACC
>NW_006204997.1:1103-3671 GCF_000334495.1 Tupaia belangeri chinensis
GTATCTGCCTTTCTGTTCCTAGTGAATTTCACGTAGTTTAGTGTCATACAGATCCATCTGTGCTGTCACAAATGAGAAAACTTTCTCCTTCTTTTAAAGCTGTGTAGATTCCTTTCTGTGTACATGCCATATTGCTTTATCCGTTCCATCAGTGGACTCTTAAGCTGCTTCTGTATCTTGGCTACTGTGACTCATACTGAAATAAACATGGAAGTGCATTCTGTATGCCAACTTCAGTCCTTCTGGGTGTACACCCAGAACGGAGGTTACAGGAACATTTGCAATTTTATTTTTCATTTTTTTCAAAGACCTTCATTCTGCTTTCCAAAATGATTGCACTAATTTATATTCTCACCAACAGAAGACACTATTGACTTTTAAAAGCAGTACCATTTTAATAATGTTATTTCAGGAAAAGAATACATAACCCCTTTTAGCTGTACACAATGATATTATGACCTACCTTGATTTCAGATGCCTTAAATTATGGAGAAAAATATTCTTAGATACTACATGGCATGCATACAGTTTTCAAAGTTTATTTATTTTCTTCATGAAAAAGAGCAAGTGTATGCACGCAGGAGAGAGAGAGAGAAAAAGAGAGAGAGAGAGACCTTTGCCAGGTCTCATCTCACCACAGTCATCTTTTCCAAGCCCTCTGGCTTATCAAGACCTTGGGCATGCATACATGCATCCAGGATGTTTTCAGATCTCCCAGGTGCCCAAACTCTTGGCTGGCCTTGTGGCTTCCAGCCCTGTAGCTGAGGGTGCTGCCAGGTTGGGTATCCTATAGTTAATTTCTCTCCTCTCAGTCAGACTTACGCATTCTCATAAAACGTGCATGCACAATGACTCATACATGACAAAGTATTACATTTTATCCCAGTGACCTCTTTGTTCTTACTCTTTTTTCACCAGAGAAAGGAGAGAGAAAAAGAGATGGACCAAAATGAATAACCTCATCTTGGGACAACCTGTTTTTCCTGGGGCATTACTTGTCTCTTTTCATGCTGAGCATCCGTGTCTGGATGTGCCAAGTTGCTAGAACCCCTAGGAACACAAGGAGAAGAAGCCCTTTCCCCAGGAGAATCCATTTCACTGGACAGCAGGTGCCTTCAGCTGCCTTGGAACCTGAAAAACAGAAAGTAGAGTGAGCGCAGACAAAGCACGTGTGTAACTTGAATGACAGCTGCTGGCAGGTGCCAAGGGTTGTCTTATCCTGTCCTCAGCTCCTAGGGGTGCTGGAGAGACCAGAGGGGGACAATTACCTGTACAAAGCTGCCCAACAGGGAGTGGAGTGGAGCTGTAACTGCTCACAGGATTCTGAGCCATGCAGGTGTAGGTCCGATCCAGGTCATGAAGACACCAGGTGTCACTAAGGACAGACCCTTCCTGGGACACGACAGCCCATGGTCCCATTGGTGTCCACTGATATGTAACATGGTCTGCTCCCTCCACAGAACACCTCAGGGTGGTGATGCAGGACCCGTTCTCAGAGATGACGGAATCCACTTCAACCTGAGGTCTCCTCAGCTGCCCTGTTGGAGCAACAGTTTCAAAAGATACAAATAGTAATAAAAGACCATTCTAGGTCATGTCAGGAGGAGAGGATTCAGGTGATCAAGGGGAGAGAACTCTGAGAAACCCAGATCCTTCAGAGGAGGGATGCTGGTTATTCTATTTCCTGTCCCTGAGGGGCTGAGTGGAGAAAAGGACAGGCAGTGGGTGTTTTCAACCAGCTGCAACCACAGCCACCAGCCAGAATCTGCTGGTGACTGAAGGACATAAAAGGAAAAGAAAATAAAAAATGAAGATCAGAACCAGCAGAGAGCATAATGGTTATATTGCTGGACTCCCATGCAGTTGACTGCGGAGTCCTGGATGCAGTGGCTTCACACTCATGCTGGCCACACGTGCATGTGTGCCCAAAACCCTGAGGAAGAATGGAGGAGAAGGGACTATGGTGTGGCCATCAACCATGCGGGTCAATTCCTCACCTTCTGTCTCTCTGACAAGTGCATGCACTTTATAGCAAAATCTCTTTTTAAAAAATCTATGTAGGATAGTTCTGGTCAAAAGAGTGAAACTGGAGGACCATCGTTAGCAAAGATCATCACGCCCCCAGGATCACAGGTGGTCCCACCATCATTACCCAGAGGGACCTGGTTCTCCAAGCCCTTACTCACTGAAAATCCTCAGAGTGTATCTGGAGAGCCACGTGGCATTTTCTGTGCTCATTGTGGTGCTGTAAGGTCCTGCATCAGCCATCGTCAGGTTGTGGAGCTGCACGGAGTCAGGATGAATGAAGTTCAGTCGTGTTTTCCATTTAGGATCGGTCACATGTAGACTTCCTGCTTCTCTCGGGTTTATGAAGGCAATAGATCTTCCGCTGTAAAGCACAGTGATGGCCAAGATGTCCTCGGCCTTCCCTCCTGTGGGAAACTCCAGGGGAAGGGTTACCGACTTCCCCAGAGCCCCGTTCACCACCACTGGGGTGGATGTGCTTTGTGAAACTGCATTCCCTGTAAACACAGAAAGAAAAAGCCATAAAACTGTCCCTGATGGCTC
>NW_006204998.1:0-1217 GCF_000334495.1 Tupaia belangeri chinensis
TAGAATTTTCATGGTGACAAGACTCACAGATTGAGGAGAAGGGAGACAATGAACTGCCGAGGAGGCAGCAGAAAGGAGCTGATGAGCTTCACAAGGTGAGGAAATTCTTGCAAGATTTAAAAGAGGAAATTCACACTGTAAAAAAGAATCAAATGGACCTCTTAGAGATGAAGACTACAAGACAGGAAGTCAAAACCTCCCTTGAAAGTTTTAAAAGCAGACTAGATCATAAAGAAAATAGAATCTCAGATGTAGACGATAGAATTTCTGGCCTAGGAAATCCACCATGAAGACTGAGAAAATTGCCAAAATAAAAAATGAGAATACTATACAAGAAATACTAGATACCATCAAACGTCAAATCATCCTGATAATTTGTATCCCAGAAAAGGAAGAGACCCATAAAATCATTGACAATCTATTCCATGAAATCCTGGAAGAAAACTTTCCAAACCTACAGACGCATTCAAAGATCCAGTCCCAAGAAATACAAAGAACCCCTATAGAATCAACCCAAGAAGATCTACTACAAGACATATTATAACCAGATTGACCAAAACTAGAGAAAAAGACAGGATACATAGATTGGCAAGAGAGAAATGTCAAGTTACCTACAAAGAATATTCCATCAGGCTGACAGCGGCTCTCTCATCAGAAACAATGCGAGTGAAGAAAGAATGGGAAAATATATTCAAAGTGTTAAGAGAAAAGCAATTGCAACCACGGATACTATACCTGGTAAGACACTCCTTCATGTGGGAAGAAAAAACAAGAACATTCTCAGACAAAACCTGAATGAATTTATTAACACCAGACCAGAGCTCCAAGAATTTCTGCAGGGGGTGCTATACCAGGAAAATTAAATACAGTTGCACAGAAATAAGACTGCAAAAACTAAGAAAATGGCCAACTTAATCATGGGAACAAGTCTGGAGTTGAATATTATATCCCAGAATTTAATTGGGAAAATGAAAACTAAACAAAAGATGAAGTACATGAAACTGAACTGGTGAAATAGAATTTTATGACTTTTAACTAAAACATTTTTTTATTCTAGGCTTAGTTTTCTGGTTTTAAGGATTTTTGTCTTGTCTTGAGCTGCTGATAGGTTCATGTACCTACTATTTGAACAAAATCCCAATCTGTTTCCTGGCTTTAAGATTTTTTTTTTTTTTTGGAGAGATTTTCACTGTAGGGCGCGTGCGCTCGCCAGACAG
>NW_006204998.1:1379-1642 GCF_000334495.1 Tupaia belangeri chinensis
CGGTCGACTACGTGGGAATCCAGCGACATAGCCATTACGCTAACTGCTGGTTCCCCTGGCTTTAAGTTTTAAGCATATTTCCTTAGCATTTCTATGATTTATTAAAGCTGAATCTGCTTTTGTTGACATTAAAAAATATAGTAAAAAATACATAATTAACGACCATAATAAACCATATAGCATCAGCTAGGTGCTACCGTATAGTATATTCATTCTATTCAGAGTGTCATGCCTTATGTCAGACACATATTCATAGATATGTA
>NW_006204999.1:0-313 GCF_000334495.1 Tupaia belangeri chinensis
GATCACCCAATGGCTAGAGTCACAGAAAAGCCTCAAGTTCAAAATAAAAACAAAAATTAAAAAAAAAGAAACAGGAAACATGTCTCCATCAAAAGAATAAAATAACTCCCCTCAAGCTATTGACAAAACAGAAGTTATCAAAATGTTAGAGAAAAAATTCAGAACTTTCATAGTGACAACACTGTCTGAGTTGGAACAGAAAAGAGACAACAAAGTCCTGGAGATGAGGAAGTCTTTCCATGATTTAAAGGAAGAAATGGATACCATAAGAAAAAGTCAAATAGAACTATTAGAGATGAGGTTTGTAATACAG
>NW_006205000.1:0-877 GCF_000334495.1 Tupaia belangeri chinensis
AGTAGATAAATTTTCATAATTCACATTTAGAGACTGGTTAAATCTCAGCACGTGGATTTGGTCCACATCTTGGCATATTTATCAGCTGTGTAATGTTAATTCCTTAACCTCATGAGATCTTAATTTACTAAGCTTTAAAATAGCTCTAATCACACTAGCCTTATATTGTACTTGTAAATATCGGATCTGATCATATGTAATAACAGCAAGCTTGGCTCCTGACACATATTAACAGTATGATAATTGTTTATTGAATATAACATATTAATGTACATGGCAGTGCTAACCCAGTACACAGATTCAAATATTAAAATTTGTTTACTGGGACCAGCAGATGGCATAATGGTTAATGTCTCTGGACTCCCACAATCAACAAGTCCCATACCCGGTGTCTTAAAAGTCATGCCAGCCATGTGTGTGTGTGTGCACCCAAAATCCCTGGAAGACTAGAGGAAAAGGGATTGTGGTGTGGCCATCCCCGAGGGGGGGCAATTTCTCACTTTCTGTCTTTTCAGCAACTGCACGCACCCTATAGCGAAAGTCTCTCTCTAAAAAATAGGGAGTTAACTCTTGCTTTTTGGAACTGTTCAAGGATCCATGATGTGTGAACCAGCCGGAGCGTGGTGACTAAGGTGGATGGATCCTACATGGCCGGCCATGTGGTTCAAGTCCCAGACCTGGTGCCCTGAAACACGCCATGCACCGGGTGCATGCATGCTCAAAATATCCTGAGGGGATGGAGGCTTTGCTATTTAGACAAACATAATGCTTTTAATACTAAATGGAGCCACTAGAAAAAATTGCCCCCCTCGCAGTACAGAAAACAAACCACTTTCAAGAATCCAACAGTAGGGGAACCAGCAGTTAGCGTAATGGC
>NW_006205001.1:0-745 GCF_000334495.1 Tupaia belangeri chinensis
CATGGAAATATATATATCAGCTGTGTTTTCTATGAAAGTATTTAGATTAAGGTCTTTAGCAATTCAATACAATGTGGGGGAAAAACTGTATAGAAAGCAAACATAAATACCAGAGACAGTGTTGGAGGAGACTGAGAGAAGGCAGAGGGTAAGAGATAGGGAATCAACGATGGGAAGGAAAAAGCAAAACATACAGAAAACAAGAAATGGAAAATTATTTGCTGACAATAATATGCTTGTTGATGTGCTCGATTGAGACAATATACAGTGTACTCTGGATGGAAAATCTCATTTTGTATGCTGTAATGATGTACAGTGAATGAATGCAAATAAATAAATAAATTTTTAAAAAATCTTCCATTAATCCTCTCTCCTACAATTAAGGCTTTTTCTTTCCTTTATACAAAAGTTTCTCAAAAAAGGTGGTATACTTGCCAATCACATATTAACTCATTACAATTTCATATCCAACACCTGCAAGCTATTGAAATTCCGAAGATATAACTTTTTTTTTACCATCATAAGCCTTTTAATATACTTTCCTTTTGTTTCAGTGCTGTTTTTTAGATCCTTTATAAAAAATACTTCATTTTTAAATCAATTTTTCCTTGGAGGAGTCCGACCCAGTAGGGCCCCAGGATCTGTGTTGAGCTTTTTGACCTATACTTCTTAGGTCAGGACAGCATGTTGGCAAGACTTCTGCTGTGTACCCCCCCCCAACCTAGGAATAAGACTTAGGTCAAAT
>NW_006205002.1:0-721 GCF_000334495.1 Tupaia belangeri chinensis
GAATCTTTGTTCCATGACCTACTCCCAAGCAGCCGGCCTAGTTCATGGGCACATGTGTGCCTCTAGCAAGTTCATGGAGGCCTAGGACACAAACTTGGGATCTTTCCATGTGAAATTTTGTTACTGCTATACCACTCTCTAGCCCAATTCACTTTCCTACAGAATGGAAATTAATTACTTTTTTACTGGACAAATTCACATATACTGATATGGAAAGAGATAATTTGCATTACCATCAATTTTTTTTCTACAACCTAACTGCAGAACTATAAAATAGCCTAGTTAGAAGAAAGATAATCGAAGGTGCACAGCCCTATAAAACTGAACTATCTCCCGTTGGTCTGCTAGGCAAGGCCCTGAAGTCACTGAAAGGACATCCGTCATCTCTTCTGCCCATTTTCAAATTGGCCAATTTTCTAGACACTTGTTTATGCAAAGACTTTACAATCACTATATTGAATGTATACTATTCTAGTAATGTAAAGTACTCTAATTAAAAAGAAAAAGTTTGCCAGATGGCATGTGTGCTCACCAGAGTGAGAGAGAGAGAGAGAGTGAGAAAGCATTCCCCATGGGGAATGGTCACATGGAAATTCCTTCTCCAGCTTTCCCTCCTTTCAGGATTTTGGCCATGCAGGCACATGCACCTCGTGCGTTTCGCAAGCTTCCAGTCCAGGACTTGAATCATGAAGTTGGCCACGTGGGATCCAGCTACCTTAAC
>NW_006205003.1:0-15534 GCF_000334495.1 Tupaia belangeri chinensis
TTAGTCCCCTTTAATGATTATACTGACAAAAGTGTAAAGATAGTAGTTATTTATGGCCCTTTTCAAAGGTCTCCTTGGCCTCCCAGCCCTTCCTTGACCGCATAGCTAGGCTTCTGTCTTTGTGGTTGTTCATTTCCAGGGAACCAGCTAGGGAGGGTGTCTTTCAAGCTACCTAGTGCTCCTGGGACCCCACACAGCAGAGCTGCAGGTGGCACACAATACTCACTGACTTCAGGGACTGCACAGCAACAGTTCTTAGCAGAGTAGTCACTCAGGGCAAAGCTTCCAAAACCTAATCCCTGCCTGATCTTCCAACCTAATTTATAACCACTTCCCACCCTCCGCCTCAAGCCCCATCCTCCTCTAGCATACCCTGGGACCCAGGCATTCCAGACTATTCCCTGTGCTTTAATCCTGTCATGCACACATTCCCGGCTCAGGCTTCTGCCCATGTTGCAGACTCCACCTTAACTGTCCTCATTGGTCTGGCAAACACAAAGCATCCTGTAAGCTCCAACTGAGATGGCTTTTTCCCTGACCTTCCCTGACCTCCCTAGGCAGGACTAATCCTCCCTCTCCTCCCATGTAACATGAATCATTCACCTGCCATATTCTACAATGGTTAGTTGTTATGGGCCTGCATCTCCCATGTCTAGACTGTGCGCTCCTTGAGGGGCCCCGGTGCTAAGCACAAACCAGGTGTTTACAGGATGTTCACTGACAGAAAGAGAAACATGGCATTCTCGCTGTGAGCAGGCACAGGGGCTGCGGAGGGAGACTTGGCTTTAACAGGAAATGCGGGCAGTGGGAAGTGGCCAGCAGCAAAGTGGAAACAGCTGCTCTGCCTCACCCATCTGTTTCTAGAAGGAAAACGGCAGACCTTTGAGACCCAGTGAAAATCTCAGGACCCTAGAAGCAGCAAACAGGAGATCAGGACGAGGAGACTGAAAGGGTGAGGAATACAGAGGGAAATCGACGCCACTTACTGGAACCGGCTGCCTTTGACACTTGGATCTTATCTCCTGACTGCACGCGGGTCAAGTGGCACAGCTGAGGCTCAGCTAAGTGTAGGGCTCTATGTCCAGTCCTTCAGTTTTTAATCAGAGACCACTTCTGAAAATGCCGAGGCCTCTGCACATGTTGTAGGCTTAGAATCAAGACTGACACTTATTTAAGCAATCTTGTTTATTTAAACAATCTTCCCCATGTTCCTTTCTCTCTTCTTCTCTCCATATACATAAACATATTTATACACATATAAGTGCACACAGACAGATACATGTGGATGCCTGTATACATACAAGCCGACTCACCAGACCCCCACTTCCATGACATAACTGCATTTCAGCTCTCTGCTCCTCACTCCCCTCTACTTACATTCGGAGAGTGGCTATCAGGGTATTACCTTGCATCATGTAAGCAAAGAGTACAAAGAGGGGCACTGTGTGCAGCATTAGGAGAAAGGAGAAGCTATGCAATGTCTGAGTACAGTCCTGAGTATGCATAGGAACGTACACAGGGCGCCTGTGTGCACACTCGTGCCAGTGTCTAGTGAATGACTGTGGAGCAGACTGTTTCTCAGGGACAGCACCTTTGCTAACGTGAGCTCTGTTTCCATAGGCGTGGATGTGAGCAAGATCCCCACTGCCTGAGATGCCCCAGTGCCCGTCTAGGAGCCGCAGCTAGTCCCAGGTGATGGCGGGTCTCGGCGGCTCACACATACTTCTGAAATGAGATGTCCTCTCTAAATGACGAGCAAGGAATGAAAACCCAGGAGAGAGATGGGAGAGGGCAGGGACACTGCCTGTGAAGGACAAGCTGCAGTGGAGGTGACACATCCCGCTGGTCCAAATGCTAGCATCGTTCTTTGCCTCTCGGCAGCATGCATTTCCTGCGAGACGTGTGGGCAGTCATCACTATCAATTACTGGTCACTCTGAAGTGTTCCCCCTCTTAGGTACCAGTGTGTTCTTTAAATTGGGGAAGGAGTGTGAAGGACTGGATATGCTTTGTTTGTTTTTTACTTTTTATTTATTCATTCACTTATTATTATTTTTTTTTATTTGACCAAAGAGA
This sequence comes from Tupaia belangeri chinensis, assembly GCF_000334495.1. Lineage (NCBI taxonomy): Eukaryota > Metazoa > Chordata > Mammalia > Scandentia > Tupaiidae > Tupaia > Tupaia belangeri. The sequence continues at coordinate 2,076 of NW_006205003.1, forward strand.
AACATACACAGAGAGAAGGAGAGAGAGAAAGAGGGAAAGTAAGACAGCAGGTCTGAGACTTGAACCGTGGTCAGCCACGTGGGAGTGTCCAGCACCTTAACCACCACGTCACCCACTGGTCCCCAGGACTGGATATGCTTTTAATCAGATTATTCAAGTCTCTTTGCAAACAGTTTTCACCTCTTTATTGTGGACGATAGTCTTGGATTCTATGCCAAGGAGCCTGCATTTAATTTGCTCTGCATTCTGGGCCCCGAACATGCCTGAGGGAATTCACTCTCTCTAAGTGTCTAGCATACAGTAAACACTCAATAAATGGAAGTTTTGATTATTTTCCTTACACTGTCTCCCTCCCAAGGTGACCAAACAAAACGGTTGGCCTCTTTGGGTCTTTCAAGAGAACGAGTCAAATCCATCTAATCTGGCCACAGCCTGAGTTAAATCCTGAGGTGAACCTGGCTAGTGCAAGGCCGCAATTGCATCATCTCTGACCTTCAGGTCTGAAACACTGAAGAGAGGCAGGAGGAATCAGAGCTGTGGAGAGCCAAGAAAAGCTCAGCGGTATGACCAGCGAAACGGCTCCATCTGCAATCACAGTCGCTCAGAAAGTGCTGCTATAAGACATATTTGTTAACTAATCATCATAAATGCATATATATAATATGCATATTATATATATGCATTTATGATGATTAGTTAACAAATATGTCTTATAGCAGCACTTTCTGAGCAATTGTGATTGCAGATGGAGCCGTTTCGCTGGTCATACAGCTGAGCTTTTCTTATATATATACATATATGCTACTTCTTAGCCTTAATAACCTTCTCAGTTCCTCCCCCCCACAACCAGTCTTCGGTTCATAATACAGTGCATTAAGAAAGGGACCTCGGGCCAGCAGGTGGTGTGGTGATTAAAGGTTGCTGGATCCCGCACATACAGCATGTGTGGCTCGAGTCCTGGATCCGCAGCTTAAGAAACACTAGGCATGTCCATGTGCATGCCCAAAATCCCAAGAGAACAGAGGAGGAGGAGTTGCAGCATGGACATCCCCCTAGGGGATGCTTTCTCACTTTCTCTCTCTCTCTCTCTCTCTCTCTCTCTCTGGTAAGTGTATGTGCCCTATAGCAAAACTAAAACACTAAAAAGAATTTTTTTAAAGGGATTTTTTTTCTATAGGACATGTGTGCTCACCAGATGGACAAAGACAGAGAGACAGAAAGCAAGAAATTATCCCCCAGGGGGGATGGGCCCCCTGCAATCTCTTCTCCTCCATTCTCCTCTCAGGATTTTGGGCACACACGCACATGTGCCCAGCATGAGTTTTAGGCCACTGGGTAAGACTCGAATCATGGTTCACTATGTGGGAGTCCAGCAACATAACCATTATGGCATCTTCTGGTCCCTAAAAATGTAAAAAAAAAAAAAAAAAATCTCTAAACTGAACAGAACTCTTTACAGGATTGTTGTGAATAGAGGCAATTTTTATAAAGCTTCTAAAATTTTATAAAGAATTTGGCATGTAAGAGGACTTTGAAAAATTACTGGCAGTGTTTAATTATTTCTCTGGCTCCTTCAGATTCCCAAGTATGAACCTCTTAGCTCCAGACAACTCAGTCTCTATCATGTCTTCCCCCCACCTGTCTGTTCCTACCTCTTGACTCATTTCTGTCTCCAAGACCTCAGCCTATTTCAGATCCAACTGAATCCCCATCTTGGATATGTTAAACTTCTCTGGCATAACCCTGCTTTTCACATGGTTTTCCTAAGCTACCCTGAAAGGGGGAAAAAAAAAGCGTTTTTAGCCTAACTTTAAACATGTTCAATATAATGAGATCCTGGCCATGGCTCCAGGCTAATCAAACTTGTGTTTATTCTAGATTGTTCTTCTTGACACTTACGGCACTGCTCAAACGCAGAGCTACTTTGTCACAGTAAAGAAAAAGAGTGCTTGATATTCTTCAGGAGATTTCTTGTCTTGCAGCCCAACTTCCATTCCAAGATGATGTTGAAGCCATAAATAGAGGTATTTCAGTAGCTCCATACAGGGCAGCTGTATTTTCCCCCATTCTTGTGATTCACAAATTTAAAGCCATCAAAGACTATAGCCTCTCAGAGTTTATTTTGTCTTAGAAACCTTAATGAGTTTGACATTTTTATTAGGCTCTAAGTCTTCAACCAAAGCCTGGTGCAATCACAGTCACTTATAAAACAGCCAATGTGAAAAAGGGCTTGGCAGAACCACGACAATGCCTTGTGAAGTCGAGCAGCCTGGGAGTGCTCACCAGGCTTCCCACTCCCTTGACCTGGAAGCATCGTGGAGGCCACAGGGTGGGGGGAGGGGCGATCCCTGCAGTCACTGACAGGGTGACCTGTAGTGACTCACCTGTGGTGACTCGTTCCAGCTGCTAAATGAGTTCTTTCCAGGCTGAATCCATAAATGCTCATACCCCCCAGAACAAGCCTCATGGGTATAAGGGAAGAGGATCCGTACTCATCTACAGCAGAGACCGTTCAATAGTCTTCAGTAGAACAGGATGGCGAAAGGCTCTTGCTCTGTAGTTAGATGGGCCTGGGTTCAAATCATGCTTCTATCATTTAGTCATAGCAGTTTCATGCATTATTCGGTAAATTATTCATTCTCTCCAAACGCAAGTGTCCTTATCTTTAACACAGGCATAGTACTGGGTCATCAGGAAAGCAATACATCATAAATTTCCCAACAACTTAATAATAGGGGAATAACTGAAACCATGTATGTAAAGTGTTTAATGCTCTGTCATAGGGGAATAACTGGAACCATGTATGTAAAGTGTTTAATGCTCTGTCCAGAAGATGGCAAGTGTTCAGTTACAGATGACCACTGTCACTACCAATACTTCAACTCTCGTTGTCATCATCATCAGACGACATGCTCATGACCTAATTTGGGGGTCGTTGAAGATGATTGGGTATGGGGACCAGCAGGTGGCATGGTGCTTAGGATGCTGGACACTCCTACATGGCTGACCGCGGTTTGAGTCCTGGACCTGGTGGTGGCTTGCTTTCTAACTTCCTTTCTCTCTCTCTCTCCTCTCTCTCTCTTTCTGTGTGTGTCTCACTCTGGTCAAAATTTTTTAAATAAGTTAATGAATGAATAAAATTAAATAACTCTTCATAAAAAAGATTGGGTATGATTAATTCAAATAATTACCAGTCAGTTCTGTTCTGTGCCTACCTACCACAAGTATTTAGAAAGTGACATGTGTGTGATCCACCGCAATATGTACTGCGAGTGACGTGTGTGTGATACACCGCAATATGTACTGCATGGATTAAAATGATTAAGGCACAGGCTCTTCCTCCAAGGATCTCACAGAAGAATAAAAGTTGTGTATTAAGACAAAGAAGACAAAGAAAAGAGCCCCAAGACAAGATCAAAGAAAAAGTCATAGGAATTCAGAGGAGGAGTACAATAAAAAGGAAACCACAAAAGGCTTCCTGGAGGAGGTAGTGCCCGAGCTAGTGAACTAACAGCAAGATTTCATTGTTGGAAGACCAGGAGATAGGCATTCCAGGAGAAGAGAAAGCCCGTGAAATACTGACAGAGCTTTTGTGTGACGGTGTCGCATAGGATACTCACTAGAGATAATTAGTGGTATTTTCCCAAGGCCACACTGCTATGAAATCTTAATTGTTGTTTAGCTCTTTATAAAACGTTTTGCTACTCAAATCAGTTTCTTTGGAGGGAAACTAAATAGCCTTTCACCAGATGGAGTCATAACAGAAAGATGACACTAACTAAGCCTGGCTGCTTCATGGAGACGTGAGCGCTTACAGGGAAACAGAGAGCCTAAGTGCCCGTCGGTGAGAAGCTGCATGGCTCTGTGACTACAAAGGAGCTTCCCATACTGGGACGCATTGTGGGAAGACATTGGGGCTTTATGCAGGTCCTGGTCTTTAGGCACAAAGCGGGCCTCTCTGCACAATGGAAGGAGCTGACATTTGCCCTTGAATGCACACACATCCCCCTGGGCTGGCAGCCAGAGTCCACCAGAGCAGTGGAGCAGCTGAGAGACAGAATGGAACAGCTCTGACTTTAGAAAATGCCCCTCATCAGGTTTGATGAAGAAAATGGAGCAGGATCTTGCTGGGGAGTGCATGCCACTGTACTGATGGAGTGTAAGGAGCCCACATTTTGATTTGGGCAGGGCTCCTGGTTGAAGGCCTTCACACCCTTGTGATGGCCCACAACATTTCTGTAACCTCACAGGTGGCCCAGGTCTGGCCAGAGCAGTGAACACGTTGCATGAGCCTGAGGATCAAATTCAGCAGCTAAGAGAGACTATCATGATATTCCTGGAAAGCGCCTGGTGTAGCAAGGGCCCAGTCTGTGTCCCCGAGTGAGTGACAACATGAATGGATATATGAATAGGGACTGGGCACCACTCAGAGGACTGGGGCCCTCCCCAGGGGACAAACATGCATATTTCCACCTGACTTAGAACAAAACACCGCAAGTTCATCGAGTATTTATCTTGCGTAGATACCGAGTATCAAGCATTGCACAGTGCTTCAGACAACAGGATATGAAACATAAATTCAAAAGAAATACAAAACATAGTCTCTGGTCTCAAAGATTTAGAGATCAGTTTGGGAGACAAAACTAAGCCACATGAAATATTTGTTCCTAATACTACTGAAGGTTTTACAAAGTTTCAAAGTTTTCAAGTGGTCCTAACTATAAATATTGACTATAAGGTCAAGTGGAGGAGGAAAGAAAGGGTCAGAACAAGTTTGAACCATTGAAAAAGATGTCATGAAAAAGGGATGGGACTTAAGCTAGGTTGGTCAGAACACAGATAATGCTAAGCTTTGAAAGGGTTTAAAAGGTGGTTTCTAAGAGAACCAGTAGAAACTTTCTGCATCAGGTTCTATTTTCAAGAATTCAGCAATCTTGTGAGATAGTTACCATCCAATATTGTTTGGTGTGTCCGAAGTGAGATGAAATTTGAGCTGAGGGCATCCCCTTCTTTCTTCCCTTTCCTCCTTTTCCTCTTTCCTTCCCTCCTCCTTTCTGATTTGTTATAGGGCATGTGCACTTGCCAGAAAAAGTCAGTGAAACAGAGAGAGAGAAAGTGAGAAACAACCCCTCCCTGGAAGGGGCATGGCCATTCTTCTCTATTCTCTTGAAATTTGGGGCACACATGTATATATGCCCAGTATGTTTTTCAAGTCTTGGGTCCAGGACTTGGACTTCACAGTCCACTGTGTGGGATCCAGCTGCCTCAACCATCATGCCATAGTTGGCTCCTTTTTTTTTATGATAGAAAGTGTGTGCAGGTGCACACATGAGTGGGAGAGAGAGAAAGAGAGAGAGAGAGAGAAAGCACCCTTGATAGGGTCTTGTCACAGTCTCTTTGCCCCAGACGCCCAGCTTCTCAGGATGCTGCGTGCCTGTGCACACACCCAGCATATTTTTCAGCCTGATCTGGGTGCCCGTGTTATCCAGTCAGTTCAAGGGATGTTCTTGAACCTTGCATAGCTGCATGAGTATTGTAGCACTCACACGAGCCCTGTTCTAATACTAGGTATTATAAATATCGTATGATTCTTTAGGAAACATGTTCAGGATAATGTGACATTTCTGGATCTTCCATAAATTATGTGACTGGAAGGGGTGGAGAGAGAAGGCAGCGTTAAACAGAACTAATCTATTATTCAGTGAAGACTAAATTAAACATTTAAGAAAGAGATTCGTGTGTCTCACTCTGGTCAAAATTTTTTAAATGAGTTAATGAATGAATAAAATTAAATAACTCTTCATAAAAAAGATTGGGTATGATTAATTCAAATAATTACCAGTCAGTTCTGTTCTGTGCCTACCTACCACAAGTATTTAGAAAGTGACATGTGTGTGATCCACCGCAATATGTACTGCGAGTGACGTGTGTGTGATACACCGCAATATGTACTGCATGGATTAAAATGATTAAGGCACAGGCTCTTCCTCCAAGGATCTCACAGAAGAATAAAAGTTGTGTATTAAGACAAAGAAGACAAAGAAAAGAGCCCCAAGACAAGATCAAAGAAAAAGTCATAGGAATTCAGAGGAGGAGTACAATAAAAAGGAAACCACAAAAGGCTTCCTGGAGGAGGTAGTGCCCAAGCTAGTGAACTAACAGCAAGATTTCATTGTTGGAAGACCAGGAGATAGGCATTCCAGGAGAAGAGAAAGCCCGTGAAATACTGACAGAGCTTTTGTGTGACGGTGTCGCACAGGATACTCACTAGAGATAATTAGTGGTATTTTCCCAAGGCCACACTGCTATGAAATCTTAATTGTTGTTTAGGTCTTTATAAAACGTTTTGCTACTCAAATCAGTTTCTTTGGAGGGAAACTAAATAGCCTTTCACCAGATGGAGTCATAACAGAAAGATGACACTAACTAAGCCTGGCTGCTTCATGGAGACGTGAGCGCTTACAGGGAAACAGAGAGCCTAAGTGCCCGTCGGTGAGAAGCTGCATGGCTCTGTGACTACAAAGGAGCTTCCCATACTGGGACGCATTGTGGGAAGACATTGGGGCTTTATGCAGGTCCTGGTCTTTAGGCACAAAGCGGGCCTCTCTGCACAATGGAAGGAGCTGACATTTGCCCTTGAATGCACACACATCCCCCTGGGCTGGCAGCCAGAGTCCACCAGAGCAGTGGAGCAGCTGAGAGACAGAATGGAACAGCTCTGACTTTAGAAAATGCCCCTCATCAGGTTTGATGAAGAAAATGGAGCAGGATCTTGCTGGGGAGTACATGCCACTGGACTGATGGAGTGTAAGGAGCCCACATTTTGATTTGGGCAGGGCTCCTGGTTGAAGGTCTTCACACCCTTGTGATGGCCCACAACATTTCTGTAACCTCACAGGTGGCCCAGGTCTGGCCAGAGCAGTGAACACGTTGCATGAGCCTGAGGATCAAATTCAGCAGCTAAGAGAGACTATCATGATATTCCTGGAAAGCGCCTGGTGTAGCAAGGGCCCAGTCTGTGTCCCCGAGTGAGTGACAACATGAATGGATATATGAATAGGGACTGGGCACCACTCAGAGGACTGGGGCCCTCCCCAGGGGACAAACATGCATATTTCCACCTGACTTAGAACAAAACACCGCAAGTTCATCGAGTATTTATCTTGCGTAGATACCGAGTATCAAGCATTGCACAGTGCTTCAGACAACAGGATATGAAACATAAATTCAAAAGAAATACAAAACATAGTCTCTGGTCTCAAAGATTTAGAGATCAGTTTGGGAGACAAAACTAAGCCACATGAAATATTTGTACCTAATACTACTGAAGGTTTTACAAAGTTTCAAAGTTTTCAAGTGGTCCTAACTATAAATATTGACTATAAGGTCAAGTGGAGGAGGAAAGAAAGGGTCAGAACAAGTTTGAACCGTTGAAAAAGATGTCATGAAAAAGGGGTGGGACTTAAGCTAGGTTGGTCACAACACAGATAATGCTAAGCTTTGAAAGGGTTTAAAAGGTGGTTTCTAAGAGAACCAGTAGAAACTTTCTGCATCAGGTTCTATTTTCAAGAATTCAGCAATCTTGTGAGATAGTTACCATCCAATATTGTTTGGTGTGTCCGAAGTGAGATGAAATTTGAGCTGAGGGCATCCCCTTCTTTCTTCCCTTTCCTCCTTTTCCTCTTTCCTTCCCTCCTCCTTTCTGATTTGTTATAGGGCATGTGCACTTGCCAGAAAAAGTCAGTGAAACAGAGAGAGAGAAAGTGAGAAACAACCCCACCCTGGAAGGGGCATGGCCATTCTTCTCTATTCTCTTGAAATTTGGGGCACACATGTATATATGCCCAGTATGTTTTTCAAGTCTTGGGTCCAGGACTTGGACTTCACAGTCCACTGTGTGGGATCCAGCTGCCTCAACCATCATGCCATAGTTGGCTCCTTTTTTTTTATGATAGAAAGTGTGTGCAGGTGCACACATGAGTGGGAGAGAGAGAAAGAGAGAGAGAGAGAAAGCACCCTTGTTAGGGTCTTGTCACAGTCTCTTTGCCCCAGACGCCCAGCTTCTCAGGATGCTGCGTGCCTGTGCACACACCCAGCATATTTTTCAGCCTGATCTGGGTGCCCGTGTTATCCAGCCAGTTCAAGGGATGTTCTTGAACCTTGCATAGCTGCGTGAGTATTGTAGCACTCACACGAGCCCTGTTCTAATACTAGGTATTATAAATATCGTATGATTCTTTAGGAAACATGTTCAGGATAATGTGACATTTCTGGATCTTCCATAAATTATGTGACTGGAAGGGGTGGAGAGAGAAGGCAGCGTTAAACAGAACTAATCTATTATTCAGTGAAGACTAAATTAAACATTTAAGAAAGAGATTCACTCTCCCACTTGGGGGGGGTCTTTGGCATTGGCCTGGGACATCCCCCTTCTTGAAGAATATCAGTACCCCAATTAGCAAAGACACGCATCACAGAGAAGACGACACAGGATAGCTCAATGCTCTTCAGAGCACACGGTGGGATTCTCCCAAACAAACCCACGAGACTGTTTGGCCCCTGCCTCAGAAGAATAACTTACTGCCTGGTAATGCTGCAGAGTCCCTGGATGAGAGTAGAAGACGCCACACAAAGAACAGGGGAAGGGAGGGAAGGGGAGTGTAGCAGGGCTGCATGGGGGAAACGGACCCAACAAAATGTGTGACCCCTTGCCCCAACTCTCAGGCAGATCCTGGTCTTTACAATGAATCTTGTAGTGAAAGATATAAATACTTACACTTTATATCCATGTAAACCCCCTGGCTTTCTTCTTCTTAGTACCCACCAATTTACACAGCTCTAAGGCCAAACTCAAGGCCTTGAGTATGTGTCCTACCTGACCTTCCAAACCTCATGACACCACACCAGGCAAATTAGCATTCTTCAAACATGCAGGGCTCTCACCCCATCATGTAGAAAAGAAACAAGCAGAAAACGGTTTCATCATCGACAGGTTGCCTCCTCTTCCTCACCAATTAGCAATGCTTCAGGGTCTAACGTCAAAGTGACTGGCTCCATACCCTTCCTGCCCCCGGACTCTGCACTCTAGCCCAGCCTGCACAGACCATCACTTCTTGCTCCCCAGATGGGCTGGGAGCACCTGAAGGCCTGAATGAAGGTTTACTATCTGGGCAAGCTCAGGACTCACCCCAGGACCCGACCCATAGCAGGCACTCACTAAATATTTGAGGGAGGTAGAAAAGCAACTCAAGGGTCACCCAACTCATTCCCTGTGGCACTGACATAGATGTGTTCCTGAAGAGAAAACACTGCATGGCCCTGGGGGCTCACAGGGATCTGCATTCCCACCGAGGGAGCTATAGATGGAAAAGGCACTTCTCACGTGGTTGTAAGCTTGTTAAAAAAACCTATGTCATACAATTACATGGAGAGAAAAGTAAGTAAGAGAAACTAAGTCATTGACGCTGGCTGGTTCAACTAGGGATCATCTCATCTTGTTCTTCCAAGTGAAAGATGAAGGATGCTTCCTTCGTACATGTGCTTTTGTCTGTGAAAAAATTCTTCTTTTTAAATCTTAGTATCCTTACAGCGACTTCTGCCATTACACCTTTCACAGTACAGCATTGTCTATTGAAAAGGCTGGCCTAAATATTATGTAAAGATGTTGAGAAGAGCTGCATATATACACATAAAATCTATTTAGCAACTTTCCAGACATTTGCAAAAAACATACCAATTGCTAAGGATTAAAATGATCAGTTTCACCCAGGCAGTTGTTACAAATCGTGAGAAAGGAGGAGGCTCTGGGTAGCACCAAGGAAGGCCTATGACAGAATGTATACCCAAGACTTTGAGATATTTGATGCTATAATTCAGAACTAACCTAAATAGTCTATGGTTCCACCCAAAAACAAGATTAAAAGAACAATGTTGTTGGAACAATAAGAAAAGCAGCAACTTCAAAGCTAAACTTTCAACAAAGAATTTGAACTGAAAGAAAAAAGTGAAATTTAGTTAAATATTTTGGTTCAGCAATAGTTTCTCTCTGCCTCACCCAGCCCTGTTCCCTGAGGCTGTGGCTTCAATGTTCCTTGGATGCTCTCCTTCATAGCCCCCCCCACTCTGGCTGTGGCTCTTAAACAACAGCACTCTAAGCTAGGAGGGCCAGGGTCACCAAGGGCCCCACGACCTATGGCCACTCTTCCATCTCTGTCTGCTTTCAAAGGCATCTGCAACACGTCCTATTAGGAAACCTGCAGGACTCCAACCTCACCACAGAGAAGAGGAAACAAGCAGAAAACGGTTCCGTCATCAACAGGTTGGCCAAACTGGGCCTAAGGAGCCTTGTCTAAGTTATTGTCAGCCCCGGCCTCTTCGATATCAAGAAATTTTAGAATTCCAAGAGCACTTGCAAGTGACTCAACCTGAAATACCTAGACAGAATTCAATACCTTGGTTCATCCCCATGGAGCAAGTTCTTAGGTTGATATTATGGATGATCTGAATGGCAGCTCATAGTTTATGAAAGATGAAACTCTTAGCAGTCAGTTTTCTCAGCACTTTCAGGAAGGTGAACACTTGATACTGGGTTAGATAAACAGATGGCCACTTTTGGAATGTGGTAAAAATTTTTCATTTATTCATAAAATGGGAACCTTGGAAAATTATCTTGTGTTTGTACTTGGAGAAGAAAAAGAGATAAACCACAATACTGTCAGGATTTTGACTACATACCTACCCACAGACGGGTGGCACACACTGTGTCATTTGTGGGAGACCACTCTTCCCTTAAAACAGTCAGCAAAATAGAAGCTGCTTCAACATTTTACTCATCACCACAGACACAGTGATTCCACTAAAGACAGGTTTTTAATAAAGGACGGAATGAACAGTCATAAAAAAAAATGCAAACAAGAAATACCTCAAGGATATTCTGGTTGTGATTTAGAAAATACAGGGCAAACGAAACAGAACCTTTGCTCAGAAAGAAAAGCAGAGATGAGGTTGGACAGAAGATTTATGCCCTGACTTTAAGGGTTAGGAGATGCTGAAAAGGTCACCAAGAAGAAGTTATGCTTCTTCTCTCAGTCAAATCAATGTGTGTAGTTATGCAAACACATACTCATAGCCTTCTGTCACTTACGCGGACTTGGGCAAGTCCTTAGCTTATTTGGGTCTTGGTTATCCCATCTGTAGAACAAGGACAACAGTACCTACCATCTTTAAGTGGAGAGCATCAAACTAACAGGTCTTGGGTGATGGAGTTGGGGGAGGCTTCTCTAATAACTCAAGAGAGAATGTTTCCTGTAAAAGTACATTTGCAGCTGACTATTAACAGGATTATTCAGAAACACAATAACTGGGAAAGGATGCTATCCACTTCCTTTGAACTTCCTTGACATTTGCAATTTGATGCCTTTGGTATTTCCAAAGCTTTAACTTAATTATTAGTACATTACTTGTTAAAACTACATGAGTCAATTTTGGACACCAGAGGTGGTGTGAGAAGAGGGTGGGAAGGGACAGAGGGTCAGAAAGAGGGGTGGAAATAATTCTAGGAACTAGAATTGGAAATTTTTTTTTTTTTGTAATGTGCATGATTGAGTCACGATGCAGTGTATACTGGATGGGAGATTGCATTTTGTGTGCTGTGATGATGCTTAGGGAAGGAATGCAAATTGAGTTACATATCTATTCAATGACTGCAGTAGGATATGTAGCCCCAGCTAGGTGCTACTTTATAGGATGCGTAAAGTTAGACTTGTGCTCATGGAAATGTGTGTGTCACCTGTGTTTGCTATGAGGGTATTTGGATTGATTAGGGTCTTTGGTGATTCAATAAAATGTGGGGGGAAAACGGTATAGAAAGCAAACATAGATACCAGAGACAGTGTGGGAGGAGAGTGGGAGATGGCAGAGGGTAAGAGATAGGGAATCAAGGATGGGGGAAAAAAGCAAAACATACAGAAAAATACAGAAAACAAGAAATGAAAGATCATTTGCTGAGAATAACAAGTTTGTTGATGTACTCAATTGAGACAATATATAGTATACTCTGGATGGAAAATCTCATTTTGTATGCTGTAATGATGTACAGTGAATGAATGCAAATAAATAAATTGGAAAAAAAATACCTATTTGATGACTGCAGTAAGCTATATAGCCCCAGCTAGGTGCTACTTTATGGTATGTTCATTCTACTCACTGAGGTTTATGCCTAAAGTCAGACTTGTGTTCATAGATATGCATATATCAGCTGTGCTTGCTATTGAAAATATTTGTATTAATTAAGATCTTTAGTAAATCAATAAAATGTGGGGGTAGGAGAAAGGCATAGAAAGCAAACATGGATACCAGAGACAGTGTGGGAGGAGCATGGGAGAGAGCAAAAAGTGAGAGACAGGGAATCAAGGATAGGAAAAAAAGCAAAATATACAGGAAACAAGAAATGGAAAATTATTTGTTGATGATATCATGTATGTTGATGTGCTTGATTGAACCAATATACAGTGTATTCTGGATGGAAAATCTCATTTTGTATGTTGCAATGATGTACAGTGAATGAATGTAAATAAATAAATTTAAATAAAATTAAAAAAAAAAAAACTACATGAGTCACAGCGCCTGGATGGCTTCCAGGTTTTTCTTCCCAATATCACCCATTATCTCTATAGAAGCTTTCAGTCCCAATCAGAGTAGAGAGAGAAGCCCATATGCTTAGTTTAGTAATAATATGACCCGAAGTGGTCAGGGGATGGCATCATGGTTAAGGTGCTAGATTCCCACATGGGTGATCATGCTTTGAGTCCCGGAATCAGTGGATTGAAAATCCTTCCTGTATGTGCCCAAAATCCTGAAAGAAGAATGGAGGAGAAGGGATTGCAACATGGCCATCCCCCCTGGGGGTCATTTTCTCACTTTCCCTCACCTTCCCCCCCCATGTCTCTCTCCATCAAGTGCACACATCCTATAGCAAAAACTTAAAGAAAAAATATAACTCAATACCACTCTGCTCATTTTCATCATCCACACCAGACTTTATCTCTATTCCTCTTTCTGTCTGTCTCTGGCAAGCACAGGCACCCCATAGGGGAAAAAAGAAAAGAATAAAGTCCTCTTCTGATAGCCCAGGCCCTCCAAAATCTGCCTCATATCATGGTCACCATGTGTTGGCTTACAAAGCATGTTCTTTGATCTTTTCATCTTATCACACCATCCCCACTCACTCCAGTACTGGGACTCCGTGACCCCTGACATAGCTGGTACATACTTTCTCCTTCTTCAGGGCCCAGCTCAGATGCCACCTCTCTGGAGAAGGCTCCCCTAATTCCTTCCTCCTGAGGGAGACTCAGCTGCTCACTTATTTCTGCTCCCAAGCTCTTTATATATCCTTCATGCGTAAAACATACTTTATTTATCTCTCTCTTTCTCTCTCAACTGTGAAATTCCTTTAGGCCAA
>NW_006205004.1:0-951 GCF_000334495.1 Tupaia belangeri chinensis
AATTACTGGAAGATAGCAGTTCCGGCCAAAAACCTTTTAGGTTTTCTTGAAGAGCTGATGTGGAGTTGGTAAATTCTTCAGGTTTTGTTTATCTGAGAATGTTTTTATTTTCTTTTCCCATATGAAGGATAATCTTGGCAAGTATAGTATTCTTGGTTGAAATTGTTTTTCATTTAACGCTTTGAATATATTTCCCCATTCTTTCCTTGCTTACATTGTATCCGATGAGAGGTCCGGTGTTAGTCTGATGGGATAGTCTTTGTAAGTGATTTAACGTTTCTCTCTTGCCAATCTTAGTATCTTGTCTTTGTCTGTCATTTTAGTCATTCTATCTATAATGTGGCATGGAGAGAATCTTCTTGGATTGATTCTACTTGGGGTTCTTTCTATTTCTTGGGTCTGGATGTTTGAGTCCCTTTCTAGACTTGGAAAGTTTTCATCCAGGATTTCACGAAATAGATTATCAATGCCCTTATTAATTTCTTCACCTTCAGGGGCACCAATTATTCATATATTTGAGCGTTTTATGGTATCTAGTATTTCTCATATATTATCCTCAGTTTTCTTGGCTGTTTTCTCGGTATTTTTGATATTTTTTTCTATGTGACTGCTTTTGTCTTCTACTTCTGAAATTCTATCTTCTGCATGGTCTAATCTGCTTTTGATACTTTCAGGGGAGGTTTTAATTTCCTGTATTATAGCCTTTATGTCTAACAGTTTCATTCGATTCCTTTTTATGGTGTCTAATTCTTCTTTCATATCATGGAAGGACTTCCTCATCTCTTGGAGCTTAATGTCTTTTTTATCTTGCATATCATAGAATTTTGTTACTATAAATATTCTAAATTATTTTTCTGACATTTTGGTAATATGCTCTAAATTTTCCCTACTTGGAGACAGGTTACATTGTTCTCTTGGTAGAGATGTACTACTTGATTCTGTCATCCTTGA
>NW_006205005.1:0-1199 GCF_000334495.1 Tupaia belangeri chinensis
TGTATTCAAAACATTAGAAAAAAAAAAAGAATACTATACCCCCAGCAAGATTATTCTTTCAAATGGGAAGATAAAATAAAAATATCCTCAGATAAACAAATACTGAAAGACCAGCTCTATAGGAAGTACTGAGGGGAGTACTATAACAGGAAAACTAAAGAGAGACAAAAAGAAATAAGAAGAAAAAAAAATGACTGATAAAATGGCTAACACAATGACACGGAAAAACTGACAAATATCATAAAAACACTGAATGATAATGTATTAAACTTTCCTATTAAGAACACAGACTAACTGAATAGACTAAAAAAACAGTCATCTATGTGCTGCCTACAAAAACACACCTCACTGATAAGAACATACATAGACTAAAACCAAACAGCTAGAAAAAATATTCCATGAAAATGAAAACCAAAAAAAAAAGCTAAAGCTGTGACTGGTATCAGACAAAATACACTTTAGGATAAAAGATGTAAGAAGATACAGAAAAACATAATATAGTGCTAACAGAACTTGATCACCAAAAATATCACACTTTTAAATATCTACACACCCAACACAGGAGCACCTAAATACACGAAAAAGAAACTTTTATATCTCAAGTGAGAGATTGACTGAAACACAATAAACATGTACTATCTGAGCACCCCGCTGTCTCCTCTGGACAGATCATCTAGAAAACAAACAACAAAAAAAAGAGATACAAGATCTTCTCAATACCATAAATCAAATGGACTTGACAGACATCTTGACAGACATATTTCACCCAACAAACCACAAAATATACATTTCTCTAACCCAACATGTAACATTTTTGAAGATTGACCACATGATAGTGCCTAAAACAAGCCTTTGCGAATTTAAATGTATAGAAACTATACCCAACGTCTTTCCCAGCCACGATGGAGTCAAACTAGAAAACAATGGCCGAAAAAGCTCTCAAAACCTGTCGATGATAACATGTATAGTATGCTCAGCTGGACTGGGCTGAGAAGTATTTCATGTTGGGAAAATTATCTTCACAAGCCAAATGATGCATAGTGATTGAATGTTTAAAGAATAATGAGAATAAATAATGATAATAATAACCTCAAAAAATGCTTTTTAATGATGACGATGTGGATAGTAATGTCTTTGTCTTGACTGATATGCATGGTAATTGTGCGGAAAGAAGAAATTAACATACTGTAAGGATATAT
>NW_006205006.1:0-1846 GCF_000334495.1 Tupaia belangeri chinensis
TGGTGGGAATGTTGATGAGGAATAACATGCTGCACTTAAGTAACATGGGGCATGTGGAAATTCAGCACTTTCTACTCCATTTTGAAATTTCTTTAAAGAATAAAATCTATTTAAAAATGCTATATCTAATTAACTGTGAAACTTGATATTTTCTTTTTCCTAATATTGGAAAAAAGGCAAGGACCATTTCTCACCACTCCTATTCACTGCTCAGTGATTATTATTCCACAATAAAAAAACAAACCATAGATACATGTAACAATAAGAATGAACCTCTTAAGCACTACCATAAGGGAAAGAAACCAGACACTAAAAGCTGCACATCTCTGATATTGTTTCTATGACACCCTAGAAAAGACAAAACAATAGAAAGGAAAAGCATAGCAGTGGTCTCCAGGCTGGGGACAGGGGTGAGGGACTGACTACCAGGGGCACAAGGAAAGGTTTGGAATGGTGAAAATCTTCTATTTTCTTATATGTCATGATGGTCATATAGATGTATGTGTTTGTTAAAACTGATTGAAATCTACACCTGAAATTGGTGCTTGGTGCAGTGTGTGATTTACACCTCAACAAACCTGAATTTAAAGAGATAATAAAGAGAAATTCTAGGAAGGATGGGTTATACCTCCTGTATTATGGAATCTTCATGTAGGAGTCAAAGGATGACCCTTGGTGACCTAGTTGGGGCATACACTGGCCTTTCAAAGGGCAACTAGACACCACAATATCACACCTGATTTTGTACACAGTACAAAACTCTGAATCCCTGAGGACAAAACAGTGACAATAGGCTCACCCCAAAAGCACCCACAACTGCAAGGTCTCTTGAGAAATGTTCACAAAGAGAGACCACTGAAAGTCATGCTGTTAAGTATACACTTAACGCTAAGCCAAAATTAAGCCTCAACGAACCATATCACACTTTCTTTTGTACACAGTACAAAACTCTGTATCCCTGAGGAAAAAAAACAGTGACAATAGGCACACCCCCAAAACACCCACACCTGAAAAGTCTCTTGATTAATGTCTATAGAGACCCACCATTGAAAGTCATGCTGTTAAGCACACAGAGAACGCTAAGCCAGAATTAAGCCTCAAGGAACCATATCACACCTGATTTTGTACACAGTACAAAACTCTGTATCCCTGAGGACAAAACAGTGACAATAGGCACACCCGAAAAGAACCCACAACTGAAAGGCCTCTTGAGAAATGTTCATAGAGACCCTCAATTGAGAGCCATGCTGTTTAGTACACACTGAACAGTAAGCCAGAATTAGTCCTCAAAGAAACATATCACACCTGATTTTGTACACAGTACAACACTCTGTATCCCGGAGGAGAAAACAATGACAATAGGCACACCCCAAAAGCACCCACAACTGAAAGGTCTGTAGAGAAATGTTTATAGAGAACCACCATTGAGAGTCATGCTCTGAAGTACACACTGCACATTAAGCCAGAATTAATCCTCAAGGAACCATATCACTCCAGATTTGGTACACAGTGCAAAACTATGTATCCCTGAGGACAAAACAGTGACAATATGCACCCCCAAAAAACACACACAACTGAAATGTCTCTTGACAAAAGTTTACAGAGCCCCACCATTGAAAGTACTGCTGTTTAGGGCAGACTGAAAGTTTAGTTATAATTAAGCCTCAAGGACCCATATCACACCTCATTTTGAACACTGTACAAAGCTATGTATCCCTGCCCACAAACCTGTGACACTAGCACACCCAACTAACAAACAAAACTGAAAGATACCTAGAGTAAAATTTATAGACACTCACGGCTGATAATTCTGCGGTTAAGTACACACTAAACGCTAAGCCAGAAT
>NW_006205007.1:0-25682 GCF_000334495.1 Tupaia belangeri chinensis
ATAGGACACGTGCACTCGTCAGAAAGATGGAGAGAGACAGAAAACGAAAAATCACCTCTTAGGGGGCATGGCCACACTGCTATAGGCCAGATCCAATCCAATTCTCAATCCAAGGCCATGTGGGAATTCAGCACCTTCACCACCACACCACCTGCTGGGCCCCTCTGAAACTTACATGATATACATAACTGAAGTTTTGCTAAACCATTGTTACCAACTCCCTGTTTGTCCTTCCTTCAAACTCCTGACAACCTCTGTTCTATTGTTTTTCTGAGGTGACTGTCTTACATGACTCACAAAAGTGGAATCAGGCTGTATTTCTTCTGCGATCAGCGTATGCGGGATAATGCTCTCAGGTTTATCCATATTGTTGTATGTTGCAGGACTTCCTTTAAAAATATTCACTGTATGGATATATCTCATTTTCCCCCTTTCATTCCATAAGGGATAGTTAAGTTGTTTATACAACAACCTACATGGCTTTCATAAGTGGTGCTATGTGGAACACAGTATTGCTAATATTTTTTTGAGATCCTGATTTTAATTCTTGTAGCTCAATATCTATCAAGAAGTGGGATTGCTGGATCATATGATAGTTCTAATTTTAACTTTTTGTGGAAACTCCATATTGTTTTCCATAGCGTCGGTACTGTTTTACATACTTACTAATAGTGCCCAAGAGTTCTAAAAGATTTCATCTAAAATTTTGATCCATGCTTCTCCTTCTGCTAAAGCAATTTGAGCCACTGGCCATTTTAAAAGGAAGAACAAATTAAAGAAGATAAAAAAAAAAATCTACCAAAACAATTGCCTTTTTGGATTGTTTTTTCAGGTTTTTTTTTTTATTTAATTTAATTTATTTAATTAAATTTATTAATTTAATTTATTTAATTAATTTATTTATTTAATTTAATTTAATTTAATTTATTTTTTCAAAAATCTATCTCTAAATTATCCTTACAGGAGAAAATATGTAAATGTAAATGGCAGAAAGATAGTAGCTAGTAATCAATACTTCGCTATTATTTGTTATAAAAATGTTGCCTAACAACAAAAAACTTTTACAATTTTATTTTTTATTGTTAGAATATGTGTAACTTGCTTTTTAGGCAGTGTGATACATTGTGTGTATTAGTTTCAGTTACTGATCCTACATGGTCAATTAACTTAATTAGTTATCCTTTTCAAGAATTTCTCACCCTAAGGCCATGAGTTAGCACTACTACACTTTAATGGCAGCTAGTAAAGGGTTTCATTGTCTTTCTCTTAGATCAAATGATAACAATTTATACTCTTTTAATGCTTTATAATGTACACAGGTAAATTCCAAAACCTTTATGTAAATCTTCAAGGCCCTTTGAAATAGCCCACTCAGGGACCAGCAGATGGTGTTTAATGGTTTTGTCACTGGACTCCCACATGGCCAACCATGGTTTGCGTCCCAGACTCTGGCTTGAAACTCACTCCAGGCACATGCATGTGCTTGTCCAAAATCCCCAGAGGAGAATGGAGGAGAAGAGATTATGGTGTGGCCATCCCCCCTGAGAGGAGGTAATTTCTCATTTTCTGTCTCTCTGTCTTCCTCTGTCTCTCTGACAAGTACATGTACCCTACAGCAAACATTTCTCAAAAGAAAGAAAAAAAAGAAAAATAAAAAGAAAGTAAAAGAACTAGCCTACCCTAACCACTTTTCTCTCTCCAATGTACTCTAACCCAACGGGCCCACAGAAGTACCTTTAGCTAATCTGGAGCAGGAGCCTAATCAGGGATTTGTGAGTGTTTCCTCTTCTTTACCCAAACATCTGCAAGGCCTCTTCTCCTTCTACTCTTACCTCAAACTTCAAAGAAGGCTTCTTGTTCCTCATATTATGAATTTCAACATGCCAGGGCCAGCAGGTTGTGTGATGACTAAGATGCTGGACACTTATATGTCCGACTATGGTTCAAGTCCTCTACCCAGCAACTTGAAAATAACATGGGACACATGTACAGGCGTGTCCAAAATCCTGAGAAGAGAATGGAGAAGAAGGCATTGTAGCCTGGTGGGGGGTGTGGGGTGGAAGGTAGGGGGTGATGTCTCACTGTCTTTCTGTCTCTCTCTGGCAAGATCATGTGTCTAACGGTAAAAACCTAAAAATAAATAAATAAATTAATTAATAAAAGTAATTTCAATTTACCTTTTGTTTCCTATTCTTGTTGTTCATAGCTCTTATCACCTTTATCATGGTATGTAATGGGTATATCTAGATTCATTGTTATTGCTAATCTTTTCCAGGAGAAAATCATTTCTATGAGTTAAGAATATTTTCATTTTATTGATAGCTATAGTTCCAATACCTAATACAGAACCTGATTCATAATAGGTGCTTAATTAATATTTACTGAACAAGTAAAGAATCCACAGTACAGGTCTTGGTAAATGTCATAATGACTGTTAGAAATCATGGGGACCAGCAGATGACATAGTGGTTAAGGCACTGAGCTCAAGGTTGATCATGATTCTGGTCCTTGACTTCCTGGTTTGAAACAAATGCCAGGTGTGTGTACGTGTGTGCCCAAAATCCTAGTAGGAGAGTAGAGGAGGAGGAATTGCAGCATGGCATCTACCTGAGGAGTGATTTCTCACTTTTCCTCTCACTGTCTCTCTGGCATGTGCTCTATGGCAAAAACCTAAGGATTAAAAAAATGAAAGAAAAGAAATCAGATTAAGGTTGCCATACAAACTCCAGGCCTACTATTTAAATGTAAATTTTAGATGCATTTTTAGTAAATATGTCCCAGGTTTGCACCGAACATAGTTACACTCTTAAAAACATTATTTATTTGGAATTCAAATTTAGATAAATGTCTTGTGTTTTTGCTTACTAAAAATGGCAACCCTATGTAGTTATGACTAGTGAAATGAGCAATGTGTTACTAAGCACCATGAATTGTTATGGGTAACGTTGGTAACAGTCAAAGTATGTGAATTATATAATACAAAATATACTTCATCTTTGCGTGATTGAGTTCAAGGATCTAGTGAACTAAGTAGCCTGATTATATATTCACACTCATACAAACACACACACGCTTATATATATACACACACACACACACACACACACACACACACAAATTAGAATTTAGTTTCATTTCTGAGAGACACAATTCCAATAATTAGACATTTCACATAAGTTTTAATAAGAAAACCCAAAGTAATGGTCTGTTGGGACTTTATAAAATCCTCTTAAACAAGTTATATTGTTATATTTGTAGTTTTTATCTTTATACACATACATGAACGTTTGTATATGTACATATTTCAAATTGTCACAAAATTGCTTTGATAATATTTAGAGTAAGATTATGGCAAAGCAATAATCCTTACCTGAATTTAATTATTGTGTCAGTCTTATCAACTTGAAGGATCCAATGGCCATATCTGATCTGATTTGGGTTATTTTACAATGAAAAGCAATTCTTAATCATTACTACTAATGCAATTGAGGGGACTGCATTAGATTACATAACATTAGATTACAAGACATTAACTACTTTATATAATACACAAAATATATTTTGGGAAAATTCAGAATTTGTTTTATCAAATTGGAAGAAATATTATATTCATCAGAGATTATATATCTATATTTGCATATGTCTCTCTTAATTTAAAATAAATGTATTTCTCTGTCAATAATCAAATTTTCTGTTTTAGAGTATGTAACCAAAGCAAAACAGTAATTTCTACACAATGACACAAATTCATATAGACCTTATGAATTGAGAGTGGAACCAAGATGGAATATGCTTCTGGGTACTATTTTAATTTAATTTTTAAAATGTACTTCTGCTTGTAGTCAGATGGAAAAAAAAGCATTAAAAATGCCTTTTCATCTATCCAGAGTGTTCTTTTTTTCCTACTCTTGAATAGAAGCCCTAAAGCAAAAATGTTTGTGGAAACACGAGCAGTTAAGTAGGTATATACTTTCAACCTCATCAACTGTTTGACTCTAGGTATAAAAGGTAAGACATTTCATTCTTTTAAACTAAATCACCATGTTTGAATATTCAGGACTATCCTAAGGCTAAATTTTGAATTGGAATATATTTTGTTGTTCATTTTTTTGTACTATGTGTATCTTATATCAGGCCTATGTCTAAACCCTACTTTTCAAATGCCAACCACCTAAACTCTATACTGTGCCTATCATGATCTGTTCTTTATTCTTCTCCCTTTAAAGCAGTCTTAGAAACCAACATTTTCCACTGTGTGACTTCATACTTGAAGCAGTTTGTGAAGCTGCTTTTAGTGGTACAAAGATTAATGCATTTATGCAGATACTTATAAACGAGTTTAATACATATATAAAAAAACATATCTTGTCTAGTCCATCAAGCCAGGGATTACAAGGATAATGTTGCTTAGTATGAGGCAAAATTAAACCACAACAACAATAACAACACAGATTCATTCAAAGTCTATTGACATGTTAAAGAATTAAGTATACAGATGGTACACAAAAAGGGCAAAATTATTCAAATGGCATTTAGAAGGCTGTTGGAAAACGTTTGTACAGACATCAAAATTTAGTTAAGGTAGAGTATAAGTGTGCCAAACATACACCACAGCGGTGCCACTGAACTCTGTCATCAGCCGGATTTTGTGAGATTCAGTGAATTCTCATTCTAGTATTTGGGGCAATGAAGAGATTCATTTTGAAGGAAGATGCCTTGACCTGTAGACTGCCTTAGTAGGTAGCTTTATAAATAAAAGACTTATCTATACTATAGTTACAAGATGCCATGTTAAAAAAGACTATCAATAAACCATAAAAGAGGTGCTGAATTGTGAATTAACAGATCAAGAGCAATAGAGTGAATAAACATTAGTTGCAATATTTGATTAAATGATTTCTAATAATTTTTAAAGAGTTTATTTATTCATTCATGCATTTATTTATAATCTGACCAGAGAAGAACAAAGTGAGAGACAGAGAGAAAGTGAGAATGTAAGCTGCCAAATCCAGGACTCCAACTGTGGTTGGCCATGTGGGAGTCCAGTGCCTCTAACCACCTGCCACCAGCCAGCCCCGGATTAAATGCTTTCTAAAGCAATCCCTAAATTTAATTCATCTGATACAAATAAAGCACAAGGAAATAATTGGTAATATTAGAAAACCGAACTATTTTTTACCTATTTTAATGGCACATACAAAATATTTCTCTCTATGATATTTCAGTTATGATTTATTTAAGTAGTCCTTTCATATGAAATGTAAGGTCTACAATCCAACTTTAAAACTTTCTTTCCTTCTTTTTTCTTTCTCTTTCCTTTTCTTTCTTTCCTCTTTTTCTTTCTTTCTTCCTGTCTTCTGTCTTTCTTTTTTCTTTTTTCTTTCTCCTTTCCTTTTTTCGTTTGCAATAGGAAAAATGCACTCATCAGAGAGAGACAGAGGAGGAGAGAAAGAGAGAAAGTGAGGCAGCATTCCTTGGGATGATGACCAGACTGCAATCCTTTCTCTTCCATTCTCCTCTTGGGATTTTGGGCATGCCCGAATACATAACCTGTGTGTTTTTCAAGCTGTTGGGCCCAGAATTTGAATTTCATGGTCAGCCATGTGGGATTTTGAGCTGCCTTGAATATCATGCTACCTGACTGTTCCCAAATTCTTTGTTTTTATTTTTTAATTGCTGGAGGGTGAATGCACTTGAGAAAGAGAGAGATGGAGAGAGAGTGAGACAGGAAGAAAGCACTCCTTAATGGGAGGAAGTTACATTCCAATTCGGTCTCCTCCTTTTCTCCATTCTGTTGGGATCTTTGGCAAACATGCACACACACCCAGTGTGTTTTTCAAGCTATTGGTCCTGGGATTTGTACCATGGTCGGCCATGTAGGTTTTTTTTTTTTTATTTTACAGTGTTTTTTTCTTCTTCTACTTCTTTTTTTTTTTTTTTTTTTTTTTATAGGGACCATTTGCCCACAAAAAAGATAGACAGAGAGATAGAAAGTGAGAAATCACCCCCAGGGGGGATGGCCACACTGCAATCCCTTCTCCATTCTCCTCTCAGGATCTTGGGCATGCATGCACATGTGCCTGGCGTGAGTTTAAACCACTGGGTCCAGGACTCGAACCGTGGGCAGCTACATGGGAGTCCAGCTATATTGCCATTATGCTAACTGTTGGTCCTAGCCATGTAGTATTTTTAAACCACTAGTCCCAGAGCCAGCCCTTGAAAATTCTTAAGTACAATTATCAGCTCTGATTTGTAATAAATTATTGATACTAATGTTTTTATTTATTCTTAATCCTCAAATTCTGTAAATTAATTATCCCTTCAATAGCATTATTATAAATGAGCAATCTTCTACCAATATGCTGTATAATTTATTTGTGATCCCATAAAACTTAAGTGATCAAAATTATATAATTATTACATCAGCATTTACAACTAATTGTGAATATAGGGCAAATTGAACTAAAAGATAACAACATAAAGAGCTCAAATCAAATTTATCAATATATCAAAAGGCCTTATACTTAATTAGGTGCCAAGAGCATGCTAGTTAATTTAATCCTAGTGAAATTAACAATTCAGCTAGTGAAATAAAAGGAAACACTGTATTACAAACAGATATGTCACAAGGAAAGATGACATTGAATTTGTCCTCAGGATATGCTTACATTTAAAAAGAACATGCTGCTGTAGTGTAGGTTTTTTTGTTTATTCTGGTGCTATAATTTTATTCTGTAACTCCCATAGAGGTAATTACAGACCAGTTTAGTATTATTAGATATTTATAATCCCTCAGTAATGTTTTCTAATCTTGAGCTTTCTTTATCCCCAGATAACTGCTTCACAGCTCAGCAGAATTTCTAATCACTTCCCCATAATAAAGAACAATTTGAACACACAAGCTAACATTGCCTGTAGAGAGAAAGCTGGAGTCACAAATGATAAAAGCATAATAGGAATCCATTAAATGATTGGGCTTCAGTCATCTTTCTTAGTAGAGCTTAGTTATATTTCATTACCTTATTTCAGCTTAATTTTTTTAAGGAGGTACTTGAACTTAAAAAATCATGCCATATTCCATCATTTATTTCTATAGACATTGGAAAGCAAATATTCAACATGTGCTTAGTACTGACATTTTAGAAGGTGAGGTAAGAGGATATAAAATGAAAGAAGTTACAACTTCAATAAAATAATATCTTTTAAGTAAGTACAACCTAAAACCATGGAAATAACTTAAAGACTCTAAATGTATATATGTGTGTGTGTATATATATACATATATATATACACTCTAAATGTATATATGTGTATATATACACACACACTTTATATATAATACATAGTGTATTTTATAATATATAGCTTATATACTCTATATTATACATAATAAATATTATATATATTTTAGTGAGTATATACATTTATATTATTATTCAGAAAATAACTTTTTCTTTTTTTTGGAGAGATTTTCACTATAGAGCGCGTGCGCTCGCCAGACAGACAGAGAGACACAGAGACAGAAAGCAAGAAATCACTCCCCCCGGGGGATGGCCATTCTCCTCTCGGGATCTTGGGCACGCACACACATGCGCCTGCCGTGAGTTTTAAGCCACCAGGTCCGGGACACAAACCACGGTCGACTATGTGGGAGTCCAGTGACATAGCCATTACGCTAACTGCTGGTTCCCAGAAAATACTTTTCTTAATATTTAATTTTATAGTATTTTACCTTAAATTACCCTTCTATAAAACTATTCAAAATCAGATTTGTAGTGAAAATATCTAAACAAAACAATTCATCATAATTTGTTTAATAAAACAAAAAAAAAGAAAAAGAAATAAAAGATTCAGCCTACATGCAAGACATATGAATGTAATGACATTATTCAAAGAAAAATAAGCAGTAAATAATAGAGTACATATTAATGATTTCATTTATGGGACTATCATAAGGAGACAAAGCAAATTAATATTAGCAAATGTCAGAATAGTGGCTATTGTTCGTGGAAGGGAACTGTGAGGAGGCAAGGAAAAGGTTTTGAATGCTGGAATTGTTCTAAGTATTGATCTGTTTGGTGGTTACCTGAATGTCTGCAAATATAAAAATTCATGCATTTAACTCACATATTTGTACATTTTAACAATATTTGGCATGGATAGTTGGTGGGAACACCTAAATGCCCATCAATAGATGAATAGATTTTTAAAAAGTAATACGGACATATAATGGAAACTGTAATCTTACAAAAGAAAATCCTGCAAATACATAACAGCATGGATAAACCTGGAGTGCATTATGGTAGGTCAAATAAGCCAGTCACAGAGGGATTAATACTGCATGAGTTCACTTATATAAGATATCTAAAAAGGGCATATTCTTGAAAGCAACAGAGAGAATGAAGGCGCCCTTAGACTAGGAAGAGGGAGAAAATTGAACTTATTAATTAATGGGTATAAAATCAATGGGTATAACATTTCAATATTGCATTATGCATAAATTCTAGAGATGTGCCGTACAACGTTGTTTAGATAACAACACTGTACTGCATGCTTAGAAATCTGTTAGGAGAGTGTATCTCATAGGTTCTCATCATCCAAAAAATTTTAAACAGATTTTTGCATTTTAGTGGATGATTATTGTTTTTCAATAATTAAAAAAAAAATGTAACCAGGGACCAGCAGATGGCATAATGGTTTTGTTGCTGGACTCCCATGTAGTTGACCCTGGTTCAAGTCCCATACATGGTGGGTTAAAACTCATGCTAGGAGCATGTGCATGCATGCCCAAGATCCTGATAGGAGAATGGAGAAGGGATTGCAGTGTGGCCATTCCCCCTGGCAGGATGATTTTTCGCTTTCTGTCTCTCTGTCTCTCTAGCTAGCATATGTACCCTATAGCAAAAATCTCTCTAAATAAATAAATAAATAAATAAACTTGTAACAATGGGGCCAGCAGGTGACGTGGTAGTTAACGTGTTGTTCACCCACATTAGTGACCACGGTTTGAGTTCCAGACCTAAAGGTTTTCTTTCTTACTTTCCCTCTTTCTCTCTGTCTTAATTTGATAAAATTAAAAATAAATAAATAAATAAATATAAGTTTAAAAAATATATGTAACCTCAAAGTGTTGAACACTCTTGGCTACACTCATTTTTTTTTTTATATCAGTACCTTTTTTTTTCATTTCTTATTACAATATCATTAAAACATGGGTTGATATTATGGGCTTCATGTGTGGTTAATTTTATGAGCTGTATAATTTTTACTTAAAAAGAAAATGGATATTAAATACCATATTTAATTACATCACTTCCAAAAAATAAAAATAAAGATAGTTGAGATCAAAGGCTAGTGAGTCTTCCTTGAAGGATATAATTTTTAGTTACAATTAAAAGTAGTGAAATCTATACCATGTGGGAGGAATCTATACTATCTAGAAGGAAAAGCAATCTGTGTGAAATATGGTACAAAAATAATGTAGCATGGCTGTTTGACTTAGGAGTTTGAAGTATTTATTTTTATCTGTATTTTTTTCAGAAGAGCATGTGAACTAGTTCTGAGTCTTATCAGGGGCATAGCATGTATATCTGATCCAAGAACATACATAGTGACTGCTCATTAACTATCTATATTGGAATATAACTTTTTTAATTATTCCTTTTAAAAGCAACTACTAAAATATATTGTCAATTTTGGTACTTCTAAGCCATCTAATTGCTTAAAGTTACTCTTTGAATAATGTCTGCCAAAGATTTTGCTTTAACTAAATAGCTCATTAATTACTATCATGCCATTTTCTAAATCACATAACTCCTCCAAGTAGTTCCTTCTCTCAAGGACACTAACAGATTTTTTTCTAATACTTTACTCACTAGTGTTCTGTTTTTTGCAAAAGCACTATTTTAAATACCTTTAATATACCTTCTAGTAATTTCTTGAACACAATTGTTACATATTCTCAATTCATAGAAACCTATCAATGTTATTAAACCTCTTTCGTCATCACTATAATTTTACATGAAAGACCATAATATTAATATATGCAACTCAATTTACAATATTGGATATTATTAAAAGCCAAATATTTACTAGTCAGTATGGTCCTATTTTAATTGTTATATGCTATAATTTAGGTGAATATATCTCTTCTTCAAAAAGTAATGATAATGGAACCAGCAGTTAGTGTAATGGCTTAAACTCATGCTGGGCACATGTGCGTGCGTGCCCAAGATCCCGAGAGGAGAATGGAGGAGAAGGGACTGCAGCGTGACCATCCCCCCTGGGGGGTGATTTCTCACTTTCTGTCTCTCTGTCTATCTGGTGAGCGCACGCACCCTATAGCATAAAACCTCTTCAAAAAATAAAAACAAAATGTAATGATAGAAATTTAAAGAAATTAGTTAACTAAGATTCCAATGACTACTGTTAGTACATTAAAAATTAATGCAGAGGGGGCCAGCAGATGGTGTAGTACTTATATCACGGGACTCCCGCATTGGCAATCTCAGTTCGAGTCCTGGACCCAGAAGCTTGAAAAATCACACCTGGCACATGTGTATGTGTGCCAAAGATCCTGGGAGAAGAACGGAGGGAAAGGAATTAGCTTTGTATAGCTAACCTCCCTGGGTGTGTGTGGAGGGATTGCTTTCTCACTTTCTCTCTCATTTATGTCTCCCCCCACCCCACCTCCAACCAGAACATGTGTCCTATGGCAAAAAACTTTAAAAAAAAAAAAAAAAAAAAATTTTAGTTACAATTAAAAGTAGTGAAATCTATACCATGTGGGAGGAATCTATACTATCTAGAAGGAAAAGCAATCTGTGTGAAATATGGTACAAAAATAATGTAGCATGGCTGTTTGACTTAGGAGTTTGAAGTATTTATTTTTATCTGTATTTTTTTCAGAAGAGCATGTGAACTAGTTCTGAGTCTTATCAGGGGCATAGCATGTATATCTGATCCAAGAACATACATAGTGACTGCTCATTAACTATCTATATTGGAATATAACTTTTTTAATTATTCCTTTTAAAAGCAACTACTAAAATATATTGTCAATTTTGGTACTTCTAAGCCATCTAATTGCTTAAAGTTACTCTTTGAATAATGTCTGCCAAAGATTTTGCTTTAACTAAATAGCTCATTAATTACTATCATGCCATTTTCTAAATCACATAACTCCTCCAAGTAGTTCCTTCTCTCAAGGACACTAACAGATTTTTTTCTAATACTTTACTCACTAGTGTTCTGTTTTTTGCAAAAGCACTATTTTAAATACCTTTAATATACCTTCTAGTAATTTCTTGAACACAATTGTTACATATTCTCAATTCATAGAAACCTATCAATGTTATTAAACCTCTTTCGTCATCACTATAATTTTACATGAAAGACCATAATATTAATATATGAACTCAATTTACAATATTGGATATTATTAAAAGCCAAATATTTACTAGTCAGTATGGTCCTATTTTAATTGTTATATGCTATAATTTAGGTGAATATATCTCTTCTTCAAAAAGTAATGATAATGGAACCAGCAGTTAGTGTAA
The DNA here is from genome assembly GCF_000334495.1 of Tupaia belangeri chinensis. NCBI lineage: Eukaryota > Metazoa > Chordata > Mammalia > Scandentia > Tupaiidae > Tupaia > Tupaia belangeri. The sequence continues at coordinate 11,559 of NW_006205007.1, forward strand.
TGGCTTAAACTCATGCTGGGCACATGTGCGTGCGTGCCCAAGATCCCGAGAGGAGAATGGAGGAGAAGGGACTGCAGCGTGACCATCCCCCCTGGGGGGTGATTTCTCACTTTCTGTCTCTCTGTCTATCTGGTGAGCGCACGCACCCTATAGCATAAAACCTCTTCAAAAAATAAAAACAAAATGTAATGATAGAAATTTAAAGAAATTAGTTAACTAAGATTCCAATGACTACTGTTAGTACATTAAAAATTAATGCAGAGGGGGCCAGCAGATGGTGTAGTACTTATATCACGGGACTCCCGCATTGGCAATCTCAGTTCGAGTCCTGGACCCAGAAGCTTGAAAAATCACACCTGGCACATGTGTATGTGTGCCAAAGATCCTGGGAGAAGAACGGAGGGAAAGGAATTAGCTTTGTATAGCTAACCTCCCTGGGTGTGTGTGGAGGGATTGCTTTCTCACTTTCTCTCTCATTTATGTCTCCCCCCACCCCACCTCCAACCAGAACATGTGTCCTATGGCAAAAAACTTTAAAAAAAAAAAAAAAAAAAGAAAAGAAAAGCAGATTATAACATAGCTACATTTTAAAATGTTTTAGTTAAAATTTTCCTTCTTATAGAGTACCACTCATAATTCAATTTCTCAAATATTCTTTTAATGATTAAATTTCTAATTTTTTTTCTCCAAAGTTCACATCTTTTGTGATTGAAAATAGAATTTGTACCAACCCTAATTTTAATGCTTTTTTTTCCTATCAAAATTGAAAATGGTATAGGTCTGAACAAGAAGAGACACAGAGTATGGATGAATAGAAATTCAGGTTTCATTACATTTTTAGGGCTGGAGTTTGGCAGGACTGTAAAGCAGAAAAATTACCTTGGAGTCATACTTTCAAAATCTCCATGATGAAAGCTTCTGACTTTCTCCAACTCAATTTACTTTAAACATGACACCAGCTCTATGGACTATTGTCTTTACCTTTACTTTTCAGACTGCTGCTAGTATTTTCCTATAATTCAGATTTATGAAGATCATTATGTTCATGGGACCAGCAGTTAGCGTAATGGCTATGTCGCTGGACTTGCACGTAGTTGACCACGGTTCGCGTCCTGGACCAGGTGGCTTAAAACTCACACCGGGCATGTGTGCGTGCATGCCCAAGATCTCAAGAGGAGAATGGAGGAGAAGGGATTGTGGCATGACCATCTCCCCAGGGGGTGATTTCTTGAATTCTGTCTCTCTCTCTGTCTGGTGAGCATACACACCCAAAACCCTTTAAAAAAATAAATAAATAAACGATCATTGTGTTCAATTAATTGCCCAATACACTATTCCAATAAGGATTTTTTTTCTTATTTTGCATATTCTTTTTTTTAAGAATTATTTATTGAATCTTAATTATTTGTTTATTATTTTAATTTGACCAGAGAGAGAGAGAAAGTGAGAAAGCAAGCCTCCAGGTCTGAGAATTGAACTGCAGTTTGTCATGTTGGAATCCAGAGCCTTAACCATCATGCTACCTGACAGCCTCATTTTGTATATTCTATTCAGTGAGAACTGTCATTATGTGGGGTCAGTGCCCTGAGCATTACTTACATAGATTTAATACTGTGGACAGAATTCTGACTACTTTTCCTATTTTTTTCCAAAATCTTTTCAAAAGGGACTAGGGAAATCATGCCTGTAAACATTAACAGAATTCTTCCTACCTCCTATCCCTGGCATAGTATCTTTGAGATGTATATTTCAACTGATTACACTTTATTCTTTTGCTTATCTCTTCCCAAGACACAGAACTTCCTTTTCCTTGAGATATAGATTAAGCCTTTCTTTAACTAATCTCTTCTCAAGACACAGATCTTCCCTTCCAATCACCAACATAAGAATTATGGAACCCATCTATAACCTACAAGCCCCCGGTTCTACATGTCCCGCCTTTTTGGGCCAGATCAATGGAAAATCTTTTCACTAAATGTTGTCTGTCAATCTCAAAAACAAATAAAAGGAACCTCTGTGAATGATCATCTCAAGAAAGGCATGTATGTCTCTTCTCCGGGCCTAGGTCACTCATATTTGACTTGGAAATAAACCACATTAATTATTAATTATTAATTTTACAGTTGGTTATTTTTCTGTCAACAATACCTTTTTTAAGTTATAGAGTAATTACTCAGTCTTTTACAATCCAGGTCTTAGCAGACCCAACTCTAGTGTCTGTTATTGCCTTCTGCAGAGAAGCACTTTTCAACTGAGATGATTTGGTATTTAAAATAGAATATGAGGAAGAAAACCATGACCTATTTTCAGACTACAGGAAATGTTTTTGTGTTCAGGAGAGATCTATATACGTTTGGCTTTATGCACTTGTAGTATTTAAAGAGAATTTGTCTTTGGTGACAGCATGATCACTTCAGTTTAAAACACATAGTTGAAAACTGCTTTAAACACGCTCTTCTGTGCTGTGAGAGTACCAAGTTTATGTTCAGCATTGCACACTTAAGAGGCTAAAGTTCACCGTATATATAATTTAATTTTGTACTTCAGTGGGAAATATACTTTGTCTAGAGATCATGCCTCTAGGTAATCTAATTCTAGCCTTTCATTGTCTTTGTGCAAGTTTATAATTCTGTATATTGTTGAGAGCTGGTAGATATTCAAATTCTGTCCTGTAGAAGTTTAATTACTTCTTCCTTGAAGTGCAAAGATCAGTTTTCTTCCACTTAAAAATTCATTTCACTATTCTTGATCTATAAATGTGCTTATTCTTCAGATTCTCTTTAGAACCTGTTATATCAGCCTTATTCCCTCATTGATTAATGAGCAAAATATAACCTTTAACATTTATTTACCTTTATATCTGTGTATGAGCCACCATTTTACCTTGTTCTGAAATTAGGCTTAACAAATTATAAGTCATTTATTATTAATACTTAGCAAAATTATCTGTATTAATCCATCTAACACAAGTACTTAAAAAGGAAATAAAGCCCATTAAATTGTTCATTGCTATTTCAAATGTTTCAACATGTTTATATTCTCAAGTGTAAGCAAACATCATCAAAGGTCTATTGACATTTTTTAGATTTATAAATAGAATAAAATATACAGTATACATGTAAGACATAGAAATATTAGATTTAAACATCTTTCACATTCATTAAAATAAAGGATTTGAATCTGAAATCCTTAAATCACAGTTAAAATAAATACAAATGTATGGTTGATACTAAATAGAGTATTTCCAGTCTTTACTCAGGATTCGAAGAAGAACACTATCCTTCCTCCACTAGCCTCCATCCAGTTTTCTACCCTGCAAGATAAGAAAGGTTACCCACTTGATACTTCACATATAATATACTATTGCCCTTCTTCCTTCCTTCCCTTCCTTCTTTTCTTTCTTCCGTCCCTCATTCTGTCCTTCTTTTATCTTTCCTTCCTTGTCTTTTTTCTGTTCTTTCTTTGTCCTTTGTTCTTCCTCACTTCCCTATTTCCCTCTCTCATTCTCCTTGATTCTCACTCTGTCTCTCTGTCTCTGTCTGTCTGTCTCTCTTTCTCTGTTCCAACAAGTTTTCTTTCTGGGACAAATCTACTAAGTAAGAGGACTCATTTGAAATATTATGTTAATTATAGATAAACTACCTAGATATATGGTGCATTTTGAGTCCAAATGTATTTCCTGAATTCAAATATTGAATTTGATTTTATGTTTTTATATTTTTATCCAAAACTTCTGCAGAAAATTTATATGTCTTTTTAAACATTTGCTTTATCACTTATAATTCACTAAAGTTATTACAAACATAATATATATATAGACTCCAGCTATAGTATTTTATTTTATTACCTCTGAATATATCTAAGGCTGATTTCATACAAAGAACTACTATGAGTTATTTGTGTGAATTTTATGCCAAATTTACATATGCATATAGGATATGTTTTTGGATACATTTATGTAAGTACGACAAAAGAAACATGCCATATAATCTTAATAAAATAAGCTTATGTCAGAAAGAGTAACAACAAAGGCAGAAAAAAAAAACAATATGTCCTTTCTAGGAAATATTTATATATGTTTGATTTGTAAAAGAATAGTATATGTTCAATTAGAAACTTTAATACAGTAGAAATAATGAGAATACTTTTATTCGTTTATCTTTGATTTTTTTTGAGAGGTTTTTGTTATAGGGTACGTGCACTTGCCAGAAAGACAGAGAGAGACATAGAGACAGAAAGCGAGAAATCACCCCCCAGAGGGGATGGTCACGCCGCAATCCCTTCTCCTCCATTCTCCTCTCAGGATCTTTGGGCACACACGCACATGCACTCAGTTTGAGTTTAGGCCCAGGTTTGGGACTCGAACCGTGGTCACTACATGGGAGTTCAGCGACATAGCCATTACGCTAACTGCTGGTCCCCATTTATCACTTTAATAGTAAATGCACTATAAAATTATTTTTCAATTTAATTTCAAAATATCAATTCAAACAATATTAAAATTTCATATTTCTCATTCTTTATTTTTAAGTTCAGTTTTATTTTAAAACTTTAAAAATACCTACCCATATGTGAATATATAATTTTTAAGCATCATTTAAACAGAAATCATTCCTCAAAAAACAAGGTCTCTTTCGTTCATACCCCACAAGACTAAAATGAACCTCATCTTCTTCATCACCCCAAGGCCTTCTCTATACCCCACACACTTTTCTCTTTAATGAATTGTTATTTAATGAAAAAAGAGTGAATTCTTATGTCTTGATTTCAAAGAGGAGAGCATTGAAGAATAACATTTTCATCAGAAAGAAAATACTTTCTGAGAAATAGAAATAGTATATAATATGGTTCCTTTTGTTTTATTAATATTGAATATATATGATGCAAATAGGCTGATAAACTTTCGTTATGCTGCCTATGTGTCGGAGATGACTGAAGAGAGCTTGGGAGTGTGTGCAATATCTCTATGAAAGTCTTTACGGAGTAGTGATGATTATTGGAGGGGAAAATTTGACAGACATAAATTACCCTCACAAGTACAATTTTCTTCCTCATTCAGGAATTTTAGAGTTGTTGCAACTGAAGTCAGTGATTGTCTTTGTTTATAATATCCTTGTCAAGTTTTGGTTCATCTTTTGACATCTTTACAAAATGAAGATAACTTCTGAGTACTTGAAACTGATGGCATTGGCTACCAATTTCAGCATCTACAAATATTGGTGAAAACTTAGGATTATAAAGTTAGAGAGCATCATTTAAAAACAATTTGGCTTCCTTCTCACTCCTCATACAAATTAGAAATTGTTTTTTAAGAAATCAACATGTTTCAAGAACATTTAAAACATTCTAGAAGTTAAGATAGTACTTTGTGACAAAGACCTCAAGAAAAGATGATTAAAAACTACTTCCTTTGCTATTCTATCTCATTGTTCAATAAATTTTACTATTGATTTAGTGAACATATCTGTGAGCTTCTCGGAATGGCAGAATTATGAAATTTTTCAATTAAGAATATCTACATTTAAGAAAAGTAAAAATAATTTTAATTTTAATTTTTTGAGTTTATTCATTTATTTCTTCCATGGGAGAGAGACTCAGAGAGAAAGAAAAAGAGAGGACAGTCATCTCCACCGGGTCATAACACCACCATCCTACCAGTAGTGCCAGTCGGCCAGAATAACAGCACATGAGCATACACGGGCTTGTACAAGGAGATCACAGGACAAGCATCTGAGACCTCCCCATAGACCTGAGCATCAGGGAGCATTGTGTTAACACCATGCTACCATAGCTGGGCAAAGTGATTTCATTTTAAGTGATTTCACAGGAAAAAAAAGTCTGGCAATTTGAAAATTAAAACATAAATGTCAATCCTAAACATTTTTTTTCTAACAAGTTCATAATAAACTTCTTGGCACCCACAGAGAGCTTACAAATGTTTCAGGTATTTCTGATCACAGAGTTGTTTTCCTCATACTGGCATATTTCATTTCATTAAGAAATTTTTGTAACTGGAAAAGTTGTTTCAACATTATACATACACACATGGTGAAGACATTCACACTACTTTAGAGATAAAACCTTTTACAATAACTTGATGCTAAATATATATTTATTTTCAGAATTTTTGATAGAAACTATATTGTGCATCTTTACTTTGAAAATGCCAGCTTTAGGGAACCAGCAGTTAGCATAATGGCTATGTCGCTGGACTCCCACATAGTCAACCGTGGTTCACGTCCCGGACCTGGTGGCTTAAAACTCACACCGGGCGCGTGTGCATGAGTGCCCAAGATCCTGAGAGGAGAATGGAGGAGAAGGGATTGCGGCGTGACCATCCCCCCTGGGGGGTGATTTCTCGCTTTCTGTCTCTATGTCTCTGTCTGTCTGGAGAGTGCACGCGCCCTATAGAGAAAATCTCTCCAAAAAAAGAAAAAAGAAAAAAGAAAATGCCAGCTTTATGTAAACAGTTTCAATAACCGTGCTGTTACTTTCAAAGAAAGAATTAAATTGTAAGGACAATGGTATGAAGACTATATAGCTGCATGCCTTTGTCTATCTTATTAGATTTAGTCTAAGGTGTTATTGTAGAATACATTCCAAGTAAGATATAATTTACTTTGTATTCCATGTGACACCATTGGCACAAAGCATGCTTATATATGAAAATAAAGGCAAAGAAAAGACTTTAGGTATGCAACTGGGAGTCACTTTGAGTCACAGTGAATTGATAAAGGATCTATAATAATAAAATCAACTTTCTGGAACCCAGTAGCCTCAGGTTACACAATCTGCAGAACACATTTTGTGATACAGTTGTTTTGACACAGAGTCCTTTAAATAAAGAAAGGAAAAGTGATTTTTTTCCCAATGTGTTTAATATAGCTCTTGACATTTAAAAGCATAATTATATAAGCTTTTCAAATTGTTTTTTCCTTGAACCAAATATATGGAATTGAAATGTTTATGATCTTTCCATCATCCTTCAGAGAGCAATATCCTCTATTCTGTAATGGCAAACACACTACACAGACTAAGACCCTTCTGCTCCTGAGCCTTGGGCTAGACAGGGTATGGAAAGTTAGTCCTTACTGAAGAGAGATAGCTCTGAAGTCTCTGGAAGGTTCCTCCCTCCCTATTCTAGGTACCTTAGCTGGTTCAAATATCTACTTATGACCTAGCTGTAAAGAGGGAATTTGGCATTATCAGGGGCATATTTACAATACATAATCACTAGCATCTACTAGTTTGATAAAAAAAATGTTATATTAGGATACATTAATAAGCTTATGAATCAGATGGACCTAAGACATGTCAAAAATAATGAGGAGAGACATGTTCCAGGTCCCAGAGTCAGAGTTAGGAAAAGATTGTCATGGTTGAGTTTTAGTTTCCAGTAGATATTTTCCCAATTTAGAATGTTAGGATTATGGGTCTTTTAAATCCATCAGGTTAAATGCAAGCCATCCTCATGAAAGTAGATAGTCATTTTCAGGAAGAGTCAAGTAGCTTATTGTGTTTAAAGAAACAGCCTTCTATTGTAGCAGCTCCATTATAATGCAGCCAAAGCAGCTTTTGGCTCTTCACTGATTCAGATAGAATGGGAGGAGTGGAGTAAGTAGGTTATTATGCCAATTAAAGAGGCTACATAATCTCTTGGGTGGTTCCCTTGGTTACTCAAGGGAAGGTTCCTGACTTGATTAAAATCTTAAGATTCAGCTGTCTTCCTCTGTATAGGGAATTTTACTAATTCTTCCCACTTACCCATGAAATTCATTAGAGAAGAGAGGTAAGCAAAGAAAAAAAGAAGCTGTTTTTCTCACTGTACCTTCTTTTACTTCTACCTTTTCCATTTTCTTTACTCTAGCTTTCTAGGGTGTTAGCTGTATACTCATCAAAACAGAAAATGGAAATTAAAATCATCACCCTTCCACTCTAATGTCAGCCTGCGTTACTCTTGAAGAGTTCAAGCCTCCGGAAGACAGTAAGCATTTGTGATGAACAAAAAGTCTCTCTTCTTTGCTCCTGAGTTTATCAAAGAGAAATGTAGACTGCTTTTACCTTTGCTAATTCTATGACTGATGAAGGAGTTATAGGGAGCAATACCTACTGTCTGAGTACACTTTAGAAAATAGCATATTGTTAAATGTTCCGTATGAAATAATTTGATCCAACATTCACAATCTTGATAAGACCAATAATTTTTTTTTATCTTATGTGTATTTATTTATTTGTCAAAGGGCATGTATGCTAGTCAGAAACAGATAAAGAGAGAGGTGACCAGCATATTTTTCAAGCCACCGTGTCCTGGATTTGGATTACATGGTCAGCCATGTGTGATCTGACTCCTTTAACTGCTAGGCCATGGAGCCAGCTCTCTTGTAATTTATTTTAAGTAAATGTGAGAGCTTAAGAGATACAACAGTTAAAAGAAGAGGAAAGTAATGACCCCTGAATTCCTCTTAATTTGGTGAGAAATATCTTAGGAGACTGATGGGTAGTGGTGAAATCTGAGGTCTGAGTAGATGATAAGGCAACGGTAATGAAAATGGGAAAGATACTTAGAGACAAGGCATAGGACATTTTAACTGCATTCTTTCTCTCCTTCTTACACTGTTGCAAGAAGTTTATTTCCAGCCCTAAGGACACAACAATCTAAAACCAAAATTAAAACAATGCAGCTGCAACAGTAGCTCAGAATCAATCCAGCAGCACTCAGGGAAAGCAGCTTAAGAGGACAAAAGTCAGACCGAGAACGGACATGAAATCAGGAGGTGATGGCAGAAAAGTAGGTCCCTGATTTCTCCCATGAGGTGAGTGATACAATTAGAGAGTACCCATTGAAGAAATAGCATTGATCAGAATGGTGATGCAGAGAGATTCCTTGAGAGCTAGAATTGCCTCATTATATGAAGCAAATGACTTTTTCAGCCCAGAATGCCACTCTGAACAATTTGTTCAAACACATTTCCACCTTTTCTCAATGCACACATAGATGTCAGTCATCAGGAGGAAAGCTAGGATGTGGGGTTTATTTACCAACCCAAGTAAAAACAATCAAACCAGGTACTGATTTTCCCAAGGGAATAAGAGCCGACACAAAGAATAATGAAATAGCAGGAAATTTGAGTCCCATCAAGAGAGACCATAAATTATTATAACCTGAAATAAAACAAGAGTTAATGAGGACATCAGAACAAGACACTAAAATAAGCATCATGAATATTTTTAAAGACAGAAGAGAGGATGATTAATAGAGAAAGCAAGACCAGGCAGTTATAAAGTAGAGCTAATTTGTATAAACCTGATTTTTTTTTTTTTAGAGAGGTTTTTGCTATAGGGCTTGTGCGCTTGCCAGAAAGACAGAGAGAGAGAGAGAGACAGAGAGACAGGAAGCAAGAAATTACCCCCCCAGGGGGGATGGTCATGCCAATTAAAGCAGCAACATAATCTCCTCCATTCTCCTCTCGGGATCTTGGGGCAACATAATCTCCATTCTCCTCTCGGGATCTTGGGCACACACGCACATGTGCCTGGTGTGAGTTTAAGCCACCTGGTCAGCTACATGGGAGTTCAGCAACATAACCATTACACTAACGACTGGTCCCTAAACTGGATTTTTAAAACTGTTTTTAGTTGAAAAGTAAATAAGTGAACTGCATTGCATAGCATTTACAGTCAAGTTTCAGTAATCAGACAGTTGTGGTCAAGAACATTTCCCAAACTAAGGAAGAAAGAAACAATGCCTAATGAAAATGTGAGTGATATTCATATTAGAAAGAGAAATGCCCATTTCTATATTATAAGAACTTCTAAACGAAGAAAAAAATAAAGAAGAGGACATAGTTGAAGAAATGAGAACTAGTTATAAATGACACAGATTTGGTTTATAAAGAAATCAATGTGCTAATAAAAAAATCCTTGATGCACTTACAAGAAGAGATACTCCAATAATCTATTTTGAGATATGTTTAAATATTTACCAAGGTCACCTTAAAATTTTAGTTCTATGAAGAACTAGGCTATTTAATTTCATACATTCTACTAAGTTCTGGCATAAACTTCTGCCAGGTGTCTCCCTGCTCTTCTTTCTCTGAGTGCTTTTTTGAAGCCAGGTCAGAAAATGAGTGAATGCAGATGAATTCACCCAAAGTCAACCCTCATTCAATGGAGAAAGGCCCTTCATCTCACATTCATCCTTATCTCTTAAAGGTCAGTGGCCCTCTACGGAAGTTCTCTTGAATCAAACCACCTTGTCTACAGCAATGACTTCAATAAGGCACATTTTCTTGGTTCTACCCACTCCTTGCCTCAGTCTCTCTGCCTCCTCACTAGTGCTTTCTGGAATCTCCTCTCAGATCTGCCCTCCAGCTTTTGTCTTAGGCTTGGTTTTATGGACACCAAACCAAGACACATTTCTTCTCAAACTTCAATTATGTCTCACAGAAGACTAACCTTTCCCCCCAAAAAATTATCTACTCCTTAATTTTGTCTTATATCTGATTTTCACACAAAAGAACTTATCATTTATTTTTGAGACATTCAGAATTTTTTTTTTTTTTTTGCTATAGGGTACATGCGCTCACCAGACAGACAGAGAGAGACAGAGAGACAGAAAGCAAGAAATCACCTCCCGGGGGGATGGTCACACCGCAATCCCTTCTCCTCCATTCTCCTCTCGGGATCTTGGGCATGCACGCACATGCGCCTGGACCGAGTTTTAAGCCACCAGGTATGGGATGCGAACCGCAGTCGACTACATGCGAGTCCAGGAACATAGCCATTATGCTAACTGCTGGTCCCAACATTCAGAATATCTTTAGTCTTCCAAAGTATATGTATAAATTAATCTTAAGTTTACTTCTTCCTTAATTAGTTCCTCAGCCTGTGTTTGCTGAGTCACCATTTCCTCAGGAAAAACAATGCAACTTGGAGCTGCCTACCCCTTGCTTTTCTTCACTGTCCTTCACACAGCTGAATGTTGTATAAATTGTGACATTTTTCCTTCACCTCCACTGTCATTGCTGTATAGTCTTTCATTTGTCATGGAGCTGATTCCTGCCTGTAGATATATTTTTGTATGGACATTCTGTATTTTAAAGATCAGGGGCCAGCAGGTGGCATGGTTGTTAGGAGTGCTGGACTCCCATATGGCCAACCACAGTTCAAATCCCAAACCTAGTGGCTTGCTTTCTCACTTCCCTCTCTCTTGCTCTGTCCCTCTCTGGTCAAAGCAAATAAATAATAAATAAAGTGAAATAAAATAATTTTTAAAAATAGTTTAGAATTATAATGTGGTTAGTTTTAAAGCACTACTGCATTTCTATTTTTAGCTTTTATTATTTTAATAACATGCTCCTCTTATAACAACTGAGGCTACATAATCCAGATTCACCAAGCCCTTTCATGCCTTCCTATGGTTATTGTTACGTTATCAAGAATGCCCTTTCTCACGTGTAGCAGGGGGTATGGTGGTTAAAGTGCTAGACTTCCACTTGGCCAACTGTGAACTGAGTCTCCAGCCTGAGGGCTTGAAAATCACAGCAGGTGCACATGCATGTACCTACATGCCCCACATCACAGGAGAATAAAGAGAGAGAAGGGATTGTGGCATGGCCAACCCTTTTGGTGATAGTGATGGTGATGATTTTGACTTTCCCTCTCACTGTTGTCTTTCTCCAGTGGGTACAAATGTCTTTTGGAAAAAATCTTTAAAAAAAGAAAAAAAGAACAAATGCTCTTTCTCATTTATGAGATCCTAATTTTCCAGGGCTCAACTTTTACACTTATGCCCCTGGTAAGCTTTTTTAGCCTAGATTTGCTCGAACCTTTGCCCTTCTAAGTAATTTTAACATAATTTTTCTACAATATATATCATACTATGTTATAATTTGTTTTTATTATCTTCCAAGACAATATGAACTCCTGTCTACATTTTAGAATTTTACATTATTTTATTAATTGTTTCACATAAAATCTATGCTATGCTCATATTACAAAACTCTTGTTTTAATTATGTTTGCATGTTCAACACCCATTATTTTTCTCACATGTGACAGGTACTTTATAAAAGTTTAGAATAAAGAAGAATGAGAATATATCATAAAGTATTATAGTATTTTTTCCTTAAACATAACTAAAAAATGAAAACAAAATTGTTTCAATATAGCCATTTTTATACATCAGATGCCAAGCAATATTTATCCTTGTTCAGACTAATTATTATAATTTTATTTTGTTATTACATTATAGAAATATTTTAAAGAATAAAAACCATTGGGAATATAAATTATAGGAAAGTGCTTACATTCTATATTGTAACTCCTCAAAATCATCAAACATCTTTCTCTATATAAATTCCAGAGAGTTTGTCTTGTCTGGATAAATTTCCACAGAAGGTCTGGGGTGACAGTCAAAATAGAACAGAAGAGATGGACAATAGTCTTTCAGAGTGAGCACCATGAGTGTTGCATGGAGTCCGCACTCTGCCTAACAGAGAAAGCAACAAGGAGGCATATCCAGTGCAAGCTAGTACCTGATAACACATCAATCAGCTCCTCTTTGAGTGTTTCTGCAGAAGGAGCAAACATTGTGGCAGAAATAAATTTTTAAAAAATCTTGTGATCACAGAAAAGTTTCTTTTATTACTCCCCTACGTCCCTAAAATAATGACGCTCATGAGGAGGTGAGAGTTTCTCTGAAGATTTCACTCTCTCCTTTACTCCTAAGCATTCAGTGTCCTGACACTTGGCAGCTTGCAATCGTCGACCAAGAAGGGACAGGGAGCAGCAGTTGGTGTAATGACTATGTCGCTGGACTCCCACGTAGTCGACCGCAGTTCGTGTCCCGGACCCGGTGGCTTAAAACTCACGCTGGGCGCGTGTGCGTGCGTGCCCAAGATCCCGAGAGGAGAATAAAGGAGAAGGGATTGCAGCATGGCCATCCCCCTTGGGGGGCGGGGGGCGGTGATTTCTCGCTTTCTGTCTCTCTGTCTCTCTTTCTGGCGAGCACATGTGCTAGCCCTTCTCATTTGTCTCACAGGCCAGTAGTTGGTTCAGATCCCTACAAGATAAAGCCTCTCGCCTCTCCAGTGCTGGTCCTACAATACACATTTTTCCTGAGGCTACCCTCACTAGGTAGTCCTCCAAATATTCTTCATGTGCTCACATGTGGGATCTGCTGACTCTGCAGAGTGCAACTGTGGATTTTCAGTGCACTGCTGATAAAAAAGCTGGCAGTCACTGCTAAGCGCAAGCGCAAGCGCGCCAGGTCCAGCTTCCTAATGCTTAGTGCTGGTGGCCACTTTGCTCCAGCGTCCGACATGCGGAGGGTAGCGAGGACCCAGAAAAGGGAAAAGTGCTGCCAGCGGAGCCTCGCAAATCTTCTGGACCTGAAGCCGGAAAAGGCAGGGTGGCACACGTGCCTCTCCCGATGCGCGCAGCTAGCGCGGTGGGACCGGGCGGGAAGCGATGGGACCCGCAATTACCTGGGTCCCCAGCAGGCGCTGTCATGGTGACGGACGCCTGCCGTCTGCGCAGGCGCCTAGCCACTGGAGGTACCCTGAGTGACGTGGAAGCCCGACTCCCAAACAGGTGAAGGCAGAGGAGCCCTTGGCAGGGCGACCATAAAATTTGTAAAGAAAATGCATAAGTTTATTCTTTTGAATTGATTTCACTTTAATATCACAAAACCAAAAGAGAGTCTGACTTTGGGAAGTGGGTTGTTCATCTATGATAGTATTTAAAGAAAAACTGAGCATTGTCCATGAAAAATAATTAGAAATGAATTTAACAGTAAGAATGAAAATCTTTTAGGAAAGCAACACACATCTCTTTTAAGTATAACCATAGCCTTATCTAATGAATATTTCTCTATACATGTATCAGCCATATAATCAGAAAGAAGGGAATATATTTTTTTAATAATTTTGCCAGGAGGCACATGCACTGGTCAGAGATGACAGAGAGAAAGAGAGAGAGAAAGAGAGAAAGCACACTTCGCACACCCCCTGGGTGCCGGGGACCAGCCTCGGCGTGGGTGGGTTATTTCGACGAAGGCGGCGAAGGTGAACAGAAGACAGAGGCCTCGATGCCTTTTTATGCACGTCCTATGCCGGACACCCCT
>NW_006205007.1:25928-34598 GCF_000334495.1 Tupaia belangeri chinensis
ACACTGGAATGATTATGAGCTAATTCGTTGTAGCAGCCATCCTGTGATTACTAAAAATGGTGCTAAAAAAAAATCTCAAAAATAAATATTAGTTTTTATAGATTTTAATAAAAAATAATACTTATACAGTTTTGTAGGGATTTATAACCTAATTTAAGAAATTCTAATATATTTATCTATTTTACTTAAAAAGGGCAGAAGTGTCTTGGGCCAGTTTTGGCCTAATCCTATTTTAGGTAAAGAAAAAATGTATTCTAAAGGGCCTTCTAAAAGTCCAGATTACTTTTGCCTAAAAAAAACTTCAGCCCACCCTCTATTGTGACTACAGAGGTAAAGCATTGTAATTAATAGTAAGTAATTAGACCAAAGGGGAGCGGTCGGGGGACTTTCTAAAAGATTTTATTGTACATTTAAAATGTATAGGAGAGCTATGCAATTCTTTTATAGTAGTAAATTGGGGAGTCAGAGGGGAGTCGCTTCCCAGTAAGGCTGCCTCAATTCTCTGGAGCAAATAACAAGCAGCCTTTTGTTTTAAAGTGGGGGGGGGGGGCACAACAGTGGCCTTGCCAACGTGTTAATCCGACTGGAAGTGGAGCTCAAAAGTCGGGGGGCTCAGACAGATCCTAGAGCCTCTCTGGGTCAGACTCCTCCACCTGGGGGATGATCACACAGCAATCCCTTCTCCTCCCTCTTTTTGGGATTTTGGACATGCACATACATGCACTCTGCATGTTTCTTAAGCTGCCCGGTCTGGTGACTCAGATTGTGCAGTCCAGTGTGTCGGATGTGGGATCCAGTTTCCTAAACCACCATGGCACTGACTGACCCTACATGTTCTAATTAAAGACGATAATCCTTACAAAATTAACAGTCAAAGGAGAATTTAACCGTAAACTAAAAATCTCAATATATTAAGATTATCTTCTGCCACAGTGTGCATTATCAATTGACATGGACTCCATTTCATAATGACAAAATGGAATAATTGATATGGAGATAATTCCAAGAATTGTGCTTAATGCTATTCTTTTATATGAGATCACAGATGTTTTAAAGCTATTTTTGTTGAAGTATCCTTCCAGTAGAACTAATTAAGTCAGTATTGACTTTATTTCTGACACTCATCAGCTATTCTTAAGAACTAACACTTTTCCTTTTTACATTGCATAGCATGTCCATAAACGTGGATTTATACTACAATATATTGCGATAATTTTGCTGTGGACAGAAAAAGGATAAAGCAGACACCCTCTAGCCACTGGCTTCCATGTAAAACAAATTACACGACTTTGTTTTTTACTTTACTTCACACACGCAAAAAAAGATAAAACTTCTTCTGAAATTATTTTTATATATGCAACAGCACATAATTTTGTATACAATTATATAAAAGTGTGATGTTTATACTTTTATATACAATTTAATAACCACTGAAAAGGTAAACACTGGAAAAAGGGGATCCTAAAGATTTTAGTAGTTTTTTTGGTGAAAATTGGTTCAAACTTTCCCTTTAGATAGAAGGTAATAATAATTATTATTATCTATATAATTTAAGGAAAAAAATCTTTGAGTACCAAATGCACTTAATTGTGGTCACTGAATTTGAATTCTAAGACTAGATATTTCTAAAACAAATCTTTAGCTCTGTAATCCTGAAAGCAGTACAAAACCATAAGATAAATAGAATATTTTTCTTTATCTGCTGTAACATTTTGATCAGAAAACTCATTAATAATTAGAAGAAGCATCATATTATACTGCTTTAAAATACTCCAAATGTTTATATAAAATGTTTGCTCAGGGATAATTTATGAGGAAGTTACTCTATCTCATAGTAATGTTAATTCATTAATAGATTTATCTCTTGGGATGAACATAACAACATTCAGATTAATTTTAGATCACTGGCATCAGTAGATGGTTTATTGGTTATGTCGCTTGATTTCCACATGGTCAGCCATGGTTCATGTTCCGGGATAGGTGGCTTGAAAATAACATGGGGTGGCACATGCATGCCCAAGATCCCAGGAGGAGAGTGGAGGAGAAAGAATTGCAGTGTAGTCATGCCCCCAGGAGTGATTTCTCACTTTCTCTCTCACGGTCTTTGTCTCTGTCTTCCAGGACTGTTTTATTTTAGTCACATTATTAGATATAGAACTATAATTACCTTCTAAAAATAATTTACTGTATAGAATTTATGCAGGTGGAAGATCTTACAATAGCCTCTTTGATTTTCTATTTTCTAGCACTTCCACTCCCTTATATCTTGTTCTAATGTCAATAGATACACCTGAAAATATTTTCCCTTGCCATTTCCACAGTCATAAACTTCTTACATCAGAACACTCTTCTATATATATCTTGATCATTTTTCTTGTGAAATTATCTCCACCAGCCCTGCCATCATCATTTTGGCATCACTATTTTCATTGCCATAATAAACTTCTTTATTCTAATGATCTAAAAGAAACACATCTTCCAATCTCCAACATTCCTTATAATCTCCTAAATGCCACCACTGCAAAATTGATGGGCTTCTTATTTTGTGTTTCCATAGTATTTTCTACATAGTGTACATATTTATCAAATGATTGATTATTATAAATTAATACTTGTATAAAGGTTTGTTTCTCTGAATTCATAGCAAAAATAATAAATATGATAGCAATATTTGATTACCAGTTTTTGCAACACTATTTGACACGTTGTCAAAATAAGTGCTTAATGAATGTTGTAACAGAGAATTGAATTGAATAGAATGTAAATGAGGTCACCTACTAGATCACTGTCCCTTTCTATATTAATATAAACCTACTCTCTTTTTCTTGTTTACATAAAAACTAAATGTGGCTCTGAACTACGATTCAAGTGTTCTCTTTTGAAACCATATAATGTTCCAAATTATTTAATGAATTTCAGATACTAGGTTTATTAGGTGAATTCAAATTCTTGCTAAGAAAATTGTTGCAGATCAAGTCTCAATGTGTAAAACAATTTTATTCATACTGCTTATAAAACACAACAAATATTTATATATTTATAAAATTCTATAAAATTTAAATGCATGCATAATTTTACATTTTTCTGGAGAAGACATAATTTTACAATATCTCCCAATGAGAAAAAATTCAAACTGCACATTGAGAAAAAGTTTAGAGTCAGAGCATTTCAGTTATTATCCGTATTTTAGCTTCTGTCTCATTCTGGGAGTGCAAATTTGATATATTAATTCAAAAGCTAAACTGCTATCTGACTGATCATTCCCATTGCTATAATGCTTTGAGCATGAGGTTATTAGATGTATCTTTACTTCTCCGGTAGTTTCTTTTATTAAATGGATCTGAGAATCCAGGAAATTAATTATTGTCAGAATGAAGTACGCATGAGCATAGATGCTATGAATAATACACACAGTATTTAGTACTCATTCCGTAAAAGAAGCATAAAATATCTTAAGTCTAATACATCAGTGTGGCAGTTCTTGGAAAAGTTATTGGAAGAGTATAAATATATAAACATCCAAGGTTCTTGGCTTGGAAATGTGTATAAATTAGAGAAGATACTACAACGTCTGTTTTAAAGAAGTAGTATGTTTCAAGAGGAAAAGTGTTTTCTTATTACACATTCTTATAGAAGTAAGTAAGGAAATTAACAAAGAAGATAAATCTCAAATGTGTTTTATAAAGTATTAAAAAGTGCTTAAAAATAAAGTGAGTAGATGTGCCATATACTAACAATCTGTAAAATTAAAATTCTGGTACATTTATTCACATGCATGAATATAATAGTACAGACATATACTCACACATGAGATATATGAAATAAATAGAATAATTTGATTCTATCATATAGGTTGCATGAAAGGTCATTTATTTTGTAACTTTGAGTAAAAAGATGTTTAAGATTCTCATACTTTTCCATCCCACACACGTATTATTTAAAATAAAAATTTAGGCTATTTTAATAAAAAATGAACTTTTATTTCTAAATCTACTTATAAGTAATTAATATTTATGTTTATTTGCAAATGAATATAGTGTCTGATTCATGGTCTCTTATCCTTAGGAAGGTAAATGGTTATAAAAGAAAGTATAGAAGACCTAAAGACCATTACAGCTAAGCAAATATCATTTTTTTAATAATTATTTATTTTATTTATTCATTCATTTATTTTTTAATTTGACCAGAGAGAGACAGAGGGTGAGAGTGAGAGAGAGGAAGTGAGAAAGCAAGCCACCAGATTCAGGACTTGAACCCTGGTCGGCCATGTGGGAGTGTCCAGTACCTTACACACCACGCCACTGGCTGGTCCCAGCAAATATCATTTTATTACTTTTCTCTGTTTTTTCAGGACTATTCTCCCAGGAGAACTGACATAGTCTAGTTTTCATGAGAAGGAAACAAAACTTACCTCTGCTTTTCTTCCCTTGAATTCATCATAAAACACATTTAAATACATATTTTGTATAAACACAATTAGAATTTAATTTTACCAACTATTACTTTTATATAAAATAGATAATAAGATAATGATGTAAAGTAAAATAATATAATTGAGAGTTCATTGTGTCATTATTATCAATAATCTTCTGCTAACCCATTTAAAGTTAACAGAATTTTTCTGAACAAAAAGAAACAAAAATCTATCCCTATTTATGTGTGTCTATAGTAAAATGTGTTTATAGTAAAGCTAAAAATCCTAGTATGGCAATAAATTAAATCCACATCAGAATGTTCTCACTGACCTCTGCTGTAGGGCTGAAGCTCTTTGGGATATTTATTGATGTCTACGGGACTAAAAACTAACTTAGATAGAAGCTGTTTTCAACTTTAATAATTACATTTATTCAAATCTTTAAGTATCGTAAACTATTATTTCAGATGATAAATATTTACAATTATTCTACACTGCATAAAAGAATTTTCAAAGATATGGTTTATTCTTACCATTTTTAGTCAATTTGGATGGAGAAAAATCCTTTTCTTTTATGCAAGTAAATTAAAGAAAAAATATTTACAGAAGCTGATAGTTATATCTCAGGGGATACTGCATTTGCCTGGTAACTAAGATAACTTGCAGTAATTAAAAGATAAATGAACATTTATATTTAATTATACAAAAATCTATACTTCATTTAGTATTTAATTACACTTCTAAGAAGCAAGCTAACTACTCCAAGTAATTTCAGATTTACATAAAGTTACAAAAAATAGCATCTTAATGTAAATTAATTCATTCATTTTAATTATTTTATTTGATAATAAATATTCTGAATCAAGTTAATTTTCATTATTTTGTATTTAGTAAAAATAACTTAGTTTTAGTTTGTCAATATACTTTTTCTGGTATATTGAAAAATATAGTAGTATTAACTGCAAATTCAGATAGTATCAACTGCAAATTCCAGATACTTTATCATGTTTAAGTAGATGGGGCTTCTTGTCTGGCCAAATGCATAGTTTCACTTTGGAATGCTCTCACCCTTGAAGGAATATTCAAGGTAAGATCCTTGGCTACTCAAGGGTTAGACTATTTGGCCATTTATAAAATATGGAAAGTCCTTTAGCAGTCACCATGTCAAAGTTTTGGGTTTTTTTCCCCCTCTACATTTTATTTAAGTTGGTTTTCCATGAAAAGGAGGCCTCAACCTGGACTATGGACAGTAGAATGAGAATCCAAGGATGAGGCATAAAGAAACTGTGATGGAGAGGCAAAAGGAAAAAATAAAAAGCAAGAAAAGTTGTATTTCCTGTTTAATAATGCAAAAGTAAGATTTTATAGCATGTGGCAAGTGTGACATCTGTTTCTTGATTGCATAGAGTACTGTTTATGTCTGTGACTATCTTTTTTTCCTGCAATGTTGATCTGAGAATTATTTCAGGAATGCAACTATACAGTGTAAATGTTTCCTGTCATGTTCTAGAAATACTCAAACATTGCTCTTTCAGAATAATACTATCAGCAATTTTTAATATGAAATAAAAATCTGATGAAATATCTCTAGTAAAACATGATAGATATATGCTAAAGAACTTGAAATAAAAATCTGATGAAATATCTCTTTATAGTAAAACATGATAGATATATGCTAAAGAACATATATGCTAAAAAACATAAGTTTTAGCTTTCTTAATATAAGTATACAAATTCAGAGAATTACTTTTCATTTTTTTTTTCAGTTTTGCTATTGTTTTGTCCCTTGTCAGAAATAGACAGAGAGAGAGAGGAAAAGTGAGAAATCACCCTTCAGGGTGGATAGCCATGACACAATCCCTTATCCTCCATTTGCCTCTCAGGATTCTGGGCAGATATGCACATGTGCCTGGCATGTTTCTCAAGTTATTGGGTCTGAGACTTGAACTGCAAAGTTGGCCGTGTGGGTTCAGCCATAACCATGAACCACCTGCTAGGCCCAAGGAATGATTTCAAGGAACAAAATTATATTTGATATCAGACAACATAAATTTAAAAACTTTGTACTAAGTTTCAATTCAAAGTTTTAAAAAGCAAGTTTATTTATTCTTATCTTTATTTGTCAAGGAAATATAAATTTAATTTAAAAAATTAGTTCCCTAAGAGTCCAGCTGCATTAATGCAAGCTGGTCGACACAGTCACTTGGCAAACTGAGGCCACATGGGAGGCCCAATCTATTCTCAGCCCACCCTAAAAGCTGGAGCAGTGGTGTATGCCTATAGTTCCAGCTACTTAGGAGGGAGAGGCAGGAAGATTGCAACATAGATGAGATGATTTTTTTCTAAGAAAAAAGGAAAAAAGCATGTTGAGCAATGGATATAATATTCAAGACTATATACTTCTACTGAATAATAGTAGCAGACAGCATATACTGAACACATACTCTGTGCAGATACTGTACTATGATGTCCAAAACGTATGTAGTCCTCATAAGTACTCTGCAAGGCAGGTACTTTTTCATTCTTCTTCATAAATGCAAAGATGCTGAGTAATCCGAGGTCACCTTGGCAAAACCAGGACATGGACCCAGGCAATTTTGCTGAGACTTCATGCCCATAAACACAGGGCTAGATGTTCTTTAGTAAACTCAATTGTCTCTGATAACAAGAAACATATTTTGTTCTGAAGATATTCCCAATAGTGGACATTTGCAGGAGGTATTAAATTTGTTCTTTAATGAAATTAAAAGTCCTATTTGTGGACATAAGTTATAGTATAAACAGTTTTTGTTCTTTTATCTTTTTGCACTACACTTTCATTAAAATCCTGCTAAATTTTCTACAATAGCCAGGCATATTAGCTGTATGCATTTCTGTGTATGTAGTGGTGGGTTTACATGTATGTAATTAAACTTATTTTGTCAAACCCATCAGATAAGGACAATATCTGCTAATGTGTCTTGTTGGATCCAAGCTACTCCCCTATTATTTGGATTTGTTCAAAGAAAAATTAAGTAGGTATAACATCTCTGAGGGGGTCTTCAAATTATAAAAATGGGTATTACCGAAAAAATACAAGCATGCATTTCAAATTTTTTTCAACAAATTAATTCACACTTTAATTCCATTTTTTTAGTAAACTTTTTGAAGTACCCTTTTAGTTGGAAGAGATACAAAACCAAATAAAATTTCTTATTTAGTGAATGGTCGCAAATAAATCATATATTAAATATTATATTAAATCTCATTTAGAATAACCAATGCCTGAAATATCTAAATAAGAATAAAATAGAGCATGGGAGATAAGGATTGATAAGGAGATAAAACTATAAAAGATATCAGCAACTTAGGAGAATTTTTTAGAGATTCACTTATAGATTGAACAGAGAGTAAATGAGAGTTGGTAAGCTTTTGTTACCACCAAACTGCAGGAATAAATTCTGAAAAATCACATGACTTTGTTTTCATTATCTATTCAAAAACACAAACTCATGAAAATAATGGAAATCAGATATTAGATATAAAAGAAAAATAGATCTTTTTTACATTTTCTCTTTTTCTTTTACAGATTAATTTCTCATAGAGTAACACATACTCCAAACAGAAAACCTCTACTACATGCCAAGAGCAGTTCTAAGTAAATTGGATAGATGTCTAATTTTTTAAAATCCTGGCAATAAGAGGAGATTGACAATAACACTGAGACTGAGAATTTAAGTGATTTGCCCAACTGAGAATTTAACTAGAACAATTATAGCCAATTCAGTTCTTTCTGATGTCAGACGTTGAGTTTTTTTCACCACTTTGTACTGTCTTTTGTATATCAGACTGTCTAAAGCCAGAATATTATAATTAAAAGGAGACATGTATGATAATTATAAGAAAGTTCACAGCAGGGATCCAGAAACCAAGTGTCTCTGCTTATTTTAGAAAGCCAAACGGCATTCTGAAATTTAAATTAATTTTAATTCACAATAATGGCACCCTGAGTGTCATATACTTTTCAGAGAGGGAACAAAAGAAAAAGTGAGTATCATAAAAAAGATAGTATTTTACTACTTTTCACACATTAACTACCATTTTTTTCCAGAACCAAATGTGATTATATGATTTTAAGTTCAGATATTAGGAGTGATTTTGTACCTATAACATAGATTATTATAAAGATATATATACTATACTTAACTATACCAGTTATAATTATAATATATGTATGTGTGTGTGTGTATGTGTGTATATATATATATATATATATA
>NW_006205007.1:34702-56598 GCF_000334495.1 Tupaia belangeri chinensis
TTTACGTGTGTGCCCAAGATCCCAAGAGGAGAATGGAGGAGAAAGGATTGTGGCGTGGCCATCCCCCCAGGGAGTGATTTCTTGCTTTCTGTCTGTCTGTCTCTGTCTGTCTGGCGAGTGCACGTGCCCTATAGCAAAAATCCCCCCCTCCCAAAAAAAGTAAGTAAAACTAAAGAAAAAAGTAGAAAAAAAAGTATTATCATATAATTTTTTCTTTTCTTTCTTTTTTTTTCTTTTTTCTTTTGTCTAGAGGGTGCATTTGCTCACCAGAGAAACAGAGAGAAAGAAGAAATCATCTCTCATGAGACATGATTATACTAAAATTCTTTCCCCATGTCTTCGTACTTTTGGAATTTTGAGCATGCACACACATGTGCCAAGAGTGTTACAAAAACCACGAAATCCAGGACTCAAACCACACAGATGGCCATGTGGGATACAGCTGCCTTAACCAACAGGTCATGGAGCCAGCCCTCATCATGTAACTATGTCATTAAAAAAATACACTGTGTGGTTAATAACAATATTAACTTAATTTTTTGAGATTTTGTTTTCCTTTTCCCTAGTGTCAAGTAGCCAGCTCCATCCCCTTTTTACTATTTTATTTATTTTGCTTTTCAGGCAGCACTAGCATCTAAGTAACTGAGAAGTAACTGAGTTGACACTAGTCTTTCTTTTTTCTTTCCTTTTATTTTAGTTTTTGCTAAAGGGCACATGTGCTTGGCACTATATGTAAAAACCAGTAACCCTCACATGCTTTGACAAATGCTACCCAGAGGTGCAGGGCTCAATGTCAGACTTAGGGTTATTAAATATAAGAATAAATTAATATTCTTATAAATCTGTGTTTATGACCTGAGACTCATAGTTCTGCAACATTATACAAATTAAAGATGGAATCACAGACTCTAGAATTGCTGATATTCCAGATAAACATTAGTGTTTTATAGTAACTATGTACTATTTGACTGATATATTACTATAAGTCAAGTTATATCTGGGAAATATTGAAGGGTAAGAAGTAGAGAATCCCTATGTGACATCTACTCTTTGAGGACTCCTTTACTTAAGAAAGAATTAGTTCTTGGGGCCAGAAATGGTGTAGTGGTTTAGGCACTGGACTCCCACATGGCCTACTGTGGTTTTTACCTAGCAGCTTGAAACTCATACCAGGAGCATGTGCATGCATGTCCAAAATCCAAGAGAAGAATAGAAGAGATGGGATTAACCAGGGCCATCACCCCTGGTGGGAGTTAATTCCTTACTTTTTCTGTCTCTTTCTGTCTCTCCAGCAAGTTCATGTGCCCTATAGCAAAACAAACAAACAAACAAAAAACTCTCTTTAAAAAAAACAATTACTACTTGAATATGAGAGATTATATCTCATATTTTAAAAAGTAGACTTTTTTACATCAGTAATTTAAAAGCTTCCAAAGATAGTTGAAACACTTTATAGTTTATTTCTTATTTTTGTGTTGCACCATTTTTATTGTGACCTATCATGAGTACAGGTTTGGATTTTTCCACAACTAGTATCATGTAGGAGTTCAAAAAGTTTCAAATTTGGGAGCATTATGGATTTTCGAATTAGTGATGCTCAACCTGTATGATCTTTTTAATAAATTAGTTATATTAGGAAGAAAATAAAATGGAAAGTAGGATGACTTAATATATATATATAGTATGGTAAATTTTTGACAAGTTCCTTGAGTATCCTAATCTTTCTCTTTTAAAGAAAATCTAAAGAGTCTCTGACTATTTTGACATCAAGACTGTCTTCACTAGGGAACCAGCAGTTAGCATAATGGCTATGTCGCTGGACTCCCACGTAGCCGACTGCGGTTCGTGTCCTGGACCCGGTGACTTAAAACTCAAGCTGGGGGCATGCGCATGCGTGCCCATGATCCTGAGAGGAGAATGGAGGAGAAGGGATTGTGGCGTGACCATCCCCCCTGGGGGGTGATTTCTCGCTTTCTGTCTCTACGTCTCTCTCTGTCTGTCTGGTGAGCGCAGTGCCCTATAACAAAAATCTCTCCAAAAAAAAAAGACTGTCTCACTGAAAACAAGAAAATATGAACGATTCACTTCTAAATATACCCATTTCTAGTACTGTAAGAAGGTATCTTTTCAGCGCACTAGAAGTAGAATCTTCATTTAGAAATTATGGTGCTAAAAGTAGTTTTGAAAAGTCTTCACAGAAAAACCATAGAAAAGTCCCAAAGTACACATGCAAGCTCTTCTGACTTGCTTTTTTCAAAATGTAATTTCAGAGGCAGGCCCTTAGCATTGTGTTTAAGGGAGCTAGATCCCACATGGTCAATAACAAAGTTCAAATTCTGGCTCCAGACCTTGAAAAACATGTCAAGCACATGTCACACATGTTCCAAATCCCAGTAGGGTGGAGAAATGGAAGGGAAAGCATTAGAGAGTGCTTCACAACTCTACTTCTCTGTCTGCTTCTCTCTGTACCTCCATAAATCAAATAGACATGACAGACATCTGCAGGACCTTTCATCCAACAACTACAATATGTACATTTTTCTCATTCCTGCCTGGAATCTATCAAATATTGATCACATGAAAGGACACAAAAGAAGCCTTTACAGATTCAAAGGCATAGAAACTATATCCAGCATCTTATCTGACTATGATGGAATTAAACTCAATATTAATTTCAGAAAAATCCCTCAAAAATACACAAACATATGAAAACTAAACAACTACTCCTCAATGACTTTACAACCACTGAAGAAATTAAGAATGAAATCAAAAGATTCTTTGAAACCATGACAATGAGCACACAAGTTTCCGTACTTTTGGGACACAGCAAAAGCAGTCATAAGAGGAAAGTTCATTACAATTAGTGCTCAATTAAAAAAAAAAAAAGATGAAAAATGACAGACAACCTAACCTAACAATACCCTCAGGAAACTGAATAAACAACAACAACAAAATGCCAGGAGGAAAAGATTCAAGCAGAAATGAATGGAATGGATAATAAACAAACTATACAGAGAATGAGACCAAAAGCTGGTTCTTTGAGAAACAAACAAAATCGGAACACTGCTAGCTAGACTAATTAAGAATAAAGAAAGGAACCATATAAACCAAATTTGTAATAAAATGGACAATATTGCAACAGGCATAACAGAAATACAAAACATCATTAAAGAATATCATGAGCAGCTATACACCATCATTGATAGGTTTTATGTATACATGTTTTCAATTCATTTTGGTTAAATATCTAGGAGCCTGATTGTTGGATCACACAACAGAAGTATGTTTCATTTTGTATGAAACTCCTAAAGTGTTTTTGAAAGTGGTTGTACCATTTTGTATTTTCTCCAGCAGTGAATTTAAGTACAACATGACCGATACAGGAATTGTAAAACATTTAAAATCAGTTTATTGATGTTCACAAAATAACTTGCTGAGACTTTGTCTAGGATTGCATTAAATCTATAGATCAATTTGCAAAGGACTGGCATCTTGACAATATTGAGATCTTCCTATTCTTGCGTATGAAATGTCTCTTCATTTATTAAGATATCCTTTAACTTCTTGCACCACAATTTTACAGTTTTCTCTATTCTGTAGATATTATGTTAGATTTATAATATATTTTTCTTCTTGACATTAAAGTAAGTGATATTATATACTTAAATTTCAAATTCTAGTTTTTATTTTGAATATATTATGTTAGCTACAAATTTTTTGTAGACATGCTTTAAGAAGAAACTTCACCTATACTCCTAGTGAGCTGAGAATTTTTGTCATGAGCATGTGTTGGAATTGGTCAAAAACTTTTGCATCTATTGATGTGATCACATAATTTCTCTTCATAGGCTGCTGAAGTAATGGGTTATGTTATTTAATTATAAATTGTTGAACTGAGTTTTAATAATTTGTAGTAAATCCCATCTTGTGTATTTATTTTATATATATAATTTTCTTGTATCCTCTTAGATTTGATTTGTTAATACTGTGTTGAAGCTTTTTTATTATTTTCATGAAAGATAATAATCTGTAGCTTTCCTTTCTTACAAAGTTTTTGTCTGGTATTGGTATTAAAGCATGCTCTTTGAAGGAATTTAAGAATTAGTCTCTTTCCTTAGATTATTCTGGAAGATATTATAGGGACTCAGTATTATAACTTTCTTAAATATTTGGTAGAAATCACCAGTGAAGCTATTTGGACCTATTGCTTTCTATTTTGAAAAGTTATTAATGTTTCAATTTCCTTAATAGATAATGCTCTACTAACAGAATATTTTTTCCTTGTAGAAATTTTGGTAGAGTGTGTCTTTCAAATATCGATCTATCTTATTGGGTTGTTAAAAGTTTCAGTAGAGAATTGTCTACAATATTTCTTTATCATTAATTTAGTGGCCATAGGATCATAGGTAATGACCTTTATTTTTTTTCTAATGTTAGGAACTTCCGTCCTCTATCTTTTCTTGGTCTTATATTAACTAAGTGGAGAATTGTCAATTTTATTACTACAAAAAAACCATTTTTTTGTTTGTTTCTTTTATTTATTTTCTCTATTGAATGTCTATTTTGGTTTGACTTGTTTCTGTTCTAACTTTATTATTCTTTTCTTCTACTACTTCATTTAATTTGCTTTTCTTTTCTTAGTCTCCTAAGGTAGTTTATACTATAGATTCTAGATCTTTCTTCTTTTTCTAATTATAATTCTTTTAGTTTTTGTTATAGGGCCCATGTGCACACTACAGACAGAGAGAGAAAGGGAGAGAGAGAGAAAGCGAGAAATCATCTCTCAGGTGGATGACCATGCTGCAATCGCTTCTCCTCCATTCTCCTCTCGGGATTTCAGGCACATATATACACACGCCTAGTGTGTCTTTCAAGCCACTAGGACTCAGACAATGAAGCTGGCCTTGTGGGAGCCAGTCCCCTTATGCCACTGGCTGGTCTGAAATCTTTCCTCTAGTCCAATATATGCATTGAATGCTGCAAACTTTTTTATGGACTGTCTTTACTGCATCTCACACATTTTAGTAAGTTCTATTTTAATTTTTATTCAATTAAAATATGTTAAATTATTTCTTGAGAGTTATTTGATTCTTTATATAAACATGTTATTTTATCCATAAAAATTCAGGGTTATAAAGCTATTTTGATTTCCAGTTTAATTCTGTTCTAGTCTGAGAACTTAGTGTGTATGATTTCCTTTCTTTTAGGTTTAGTAGTGTATTTTATGGCCCAGAATGTGTTCTATCTTAGTAAGTGTTCTGTATAAGCTTGAGAACAAGATGCATCCTGCTCTTTTTTGCATGAACCATTTTATTAACTTCTATAGAATATTTAGCTGTTTGATGCTATTGTTCAATTAACTAGATCCTTACTGACTTTGCCTGTGCAATATGACAGCTATTGAAAGAAGGGTGTTGGTACTCCAACTGCAATAGTGTATTTGTTTCTTCTTATAGTTCTATTAGTTTTTGCCAAAATACCTTCACATTGTCATAGGCTCATAAATATTAAGCATTTGTTAGTCTTTTAAAGAACTGACCCTCTTACTATTTTGTAATGGCCCACTTTATTCCTGCTATTTCCTAGTTATGAGGTCTGCTTTGTCTGCAATAAAAGCAGCTACTCCAGCTCTCCTTTGATTACTGTTTGTGATGTATATCTTTCACCACCCTTTTGCACTTAATATATGTTTATCTTACTATTTAAAGAGAGTTCCTTAAATTTTTAGTTTTTGTTTTTGAGAGATTTTTGCTATAGGGCATGTGAGCTTGACAGAGAAAGAGACAGAAAGTGAGAAATCAACCCTCAGGGGAGATGGTCATACCACAATCCCTTCCCTTCCATTCCTTTCTGGATCTTGGGCACACATGCACATGCACTGGCATGAGCTTTAAGCCTGTGGGTCTGGGACTCGAACAGTGGTCAACTACATTGGAGTCCAGTGATGTAAGCGTTACACCATCTGTTGTTTCCAAGATTTTAAAAATATTTTTGTTTCTTTGTTTGCTATAAAGCACATGTACTCTCTAAAGAGAGGCAAACACAGAGAGAGGAAAAATGAGAAATCATCCTCCAGAGTGATAGCCATGCTGCAATCTCTTCTCCTCTCAGGATTTTAGGCACACACACACATGTACTCATTGTGTTTTACAAGCTGCCATGTCTAGGACTCAAGCCACACTGTAGGCTATGTGAGATCCAGCCACCTAGCTACTGCACCACTAACTGGCCCAAAAGTCTCTTTTAACTGACATATTGATGTTAAAGTGGCTATGAATATATTTATATTGATATCTACCACACCTGTTACTTTTATTTCTTAATTGTTGTTGCTTCTTGTTTCTTTTTATCTTTCACTCTTCTTTTGCCTTCTCCAGTTTTAACTTAACATTTAATATGATTCCAATTTTTCTCCTCACTTAACACATCAGTTCTGGTTTCTTTTCTTTCTTTCTTTCCTTCTTTTGTGGTTCCTGTTGGGTTTGCAACATGTATTTACCTCTACTTCAGTTCTACTTGTGAATATTACTATAATATTTTATGAGTAGGACAAGTATTTAATAATAGAGTATTCTGAATTCCTCAGTTACATCCTTTATAACATTGCTGTAATTATTTCACTTGTCCATCAGTTTTTTAGAGAGCTTTTTTATTATTATAATTTATTTTATAAATTCAATCATTATATATCATTACAGCTTGTAAATGAAGTACCCGATGTGAATACACTTCACACTAGGCCAGCTGAGGATATCATACATGCTGTCATCAACAGACATAACATACTCTATTTCTGTGTCCCCTTAATGTCTTCTCTCTGTATTTTTATCCTTTGTTCTTTTCCTTTCACTCTCCTCCATCTCCCAAAGTCTTCCCAGACTGTCTCAAGTATCCATAACCATTCTCCATGCCTGTGTCCTCCATTCTTTCAGTTTCCACCATAAGTGTAAACAGTCAGTATATATTAAGTGGAGACATACAATGTCTCTCCTTCATAGCCTGTCTTGCTTCACTCAGCAGTAAATCTTCAATATTAATCCACTTTCTATCAAATGCCAGGTCTTGTCTTGTATGGTTGAGTAGCATTCCATAGAATATATATGACACACTTTTTCAATCCATTCTTCTATTTATGGACATTTGAATTGATTCCATGTCCTACCAATTATGAATAATGCTACAATAAACATAGATGTCCAAGCACTTTTCCAATTGAGCATTTTCCTATCCTTTGAGTGAATATCCAGGAGTGGAATTGCTGGATCGTATGGTAATTCTATTTGTAGATCTTTGAGGAACCTCCATATTGATCTCCATAGTGGCTATATGAATTTACATTGCCATCAAGAGTGTAAGAGAGTTCTATTTTCACCGTAGCTTCACCAGCACTTATCATTTTTTGTTTATTTAAATCTTAGCCATTCTGACTGGGGTTAGGTGGTATCTCATTGTGGTTTTGATTTGTGTCTCCCTTATATTGTTAGATATTGAGCATTTTTTCAAATGATTTTTGCCTGTTTGTATATCTTCCTCAGAGTGTTGTTTGTTCAGTTAATTTTTCCATCCTTTAATTGGGTTGATCTTTTTTATATATTTTTTTTTCAGGTAAGACACTTGAATTCCCTGTATCTTCTGATTATCAGTCCCTTATCTGAGGAATAGTTTACAAAAATATTCTCCCATTATGAGGGTCATCGGTTCACACTAATTACAATATCTTTTACTGTGCAGAAACTTCTTAATACGATGTAATCCCACTTGTCTCTTTTTGGGATTATTACCTGTGCTTCGGAGGTCTTATTTAAGAAGTCTTTTCCTACTCTAAGGTCTCCCAGAGTTTCCCCTGTGTTTCTCACTAGTAGTTTTATAGTTTTTAGGTGTTAAGTTTAGATCTTTGACCCATTTTAAGTTGATTGCTATTAATAGTGAGTGATAGGGGTCCAGATTCATCTTTCTGTAGGTGGCTGCCCAGTTTTTCCAGCACTATTTACTATAGAGGTTTTCTTTCCTCACTGGATTGACTGATGTCTGTCAAAAATCAGTTGGTTATATGTTTTGGGGTTTATTTCTGGGGTCTCTATTCTGTTCCATTGGTCTTAGAGAAGATTTTTGCTATAGGGTACATGTGCTCCTCAGAGAGACAGAGAGAAAGAAAGAGAAAAATCATCCCCCAGGGAGATGATCATGCTCCAGTCCTTTCTCCTCCATTCTCCTCTTGGGATCATGGGCACACACACACAGCTGCCTGGCTTGAGTTCAAACCTCCGGGTCTGGGATTCAAATTGTGGTAGCCATGTGGGAGTCCAACAATGTAATCATTATGCCATCTGTTGGTCCCATAACTTTTAATCACAGGCTTTACTGATGCTATTATTTTGAACAAACAGTTATTTGTTATATCAAAAAGAATTTTTTTAAATTTTACTTTCATATAGTCTTTCTTTAATGCTCTTCCTTTCATTTTACATATCTGTGTTTCTAAGATGTATCCTTTTCTTACTTTATGATGAACTTCTTTTAATATTTCTGGCAAGGCAAGTTTACTGATGATAAATTTTTAAAATATTTGCTTGTGTAAGAAAATCTGTATCTTTGGGACCAGCAGTTAGAGTAATGGCTATATCGCTGGACTCCCATGTAGTCGACTGCAGTTTGCGTCCCGGACCCGGTGGCTTAAACTCACACCAGGCACGTGTGCATGCATGCCCAAGATCCCAAAAGGAGAATGGAGGAGAAGGGATTGCTGCATGGCCATCCTCCCTGGGGGGGGGCGTGATTTCTCGCTTTCTGTCTCTCTGTCTCTCTCTGTCTGTCTGGCAAGTGCACATGCCCTATAGCAAAAAACCTTGAATGTAGATTTCCAGGTTTATTTACTTAATATTTTTTATTTTTGTTCAACAATTCAAATATTTTACTCATTTAGATATTCTACCATCTTCTTGTTTGAATAATTTCTAAAGAGAAATCTAATGCCATTCTTATCCTTGGTCATACGCAACTATTTTTTTTTTTTCACTCTCATCTCATTCTTTCAAGGTTTTTCTCTTTGTTTTTCTGCAATTTCAGCATGATGTGCTTAGCTGTAGATTTCTTTTTGGGGGTGAGGTATGTATACTATTTTTTTGTCTATGGTTTTATGTTTACCATAAATTTTGAAATATTGCCTATCATTGTTTCTTCAAATACAGAGTTCTAAAAATTCACAGAAAATACATGATATTTAAAAAAAAAAATCTGTGCAGGGGCCATCTGATGGCCTGGTGGTTATGGGCGCTGGACTCCCACTTGTTCATCCATGGTTCATGTCCCAGACCTGGCTGATTGCTTTCTCACTTTCTCTCTCTCTTCTCTCTCACTTTGCCCCTCTCTAGTCAAACTAAAATAAATAAAGTTGAATAAAATAATTCTATAAAAAATCAAAAATAAAAAAACAAAAACTGTGCATGTATTTCTAAATTATTTTGCACCAAAAATCTTCATATTTAATTTATTTTTCTTTTTGGAGAGTTTTTTGCTCTAAGGGCGCGTGTGCTCACCAGACAGATAGAGACAGAGACAGAAAGCAAGAAATCACCCCCCCAGAAGAGATGGCCATGCCGCAATCCCTTCTCCTCCATTCTCCTCTTAGGATCTTGGGCATGCACGCATACGCGCCCGGTGTGAGTTTAAGCCACCGGGTCCAGGACACGAACCGTGGTTGACTACATGGGAGTCCAGTGACATAGCCATTATGCTAACTGCTGGTCCCTAATTTATTTTTCTCATAAATTTTTTTGAGAGTTTTTTTTTTGCTATAGGACATGTGCACTCTCCAGAAAGACAGAAACAGAATGTGAGAAATCACCTCCCCAGGAGGGATGGCCACAACACAATTCTTTCTCCTCCATTCTCCTCTCAGAATCTTAGGCACTTATGCTCACATGCCTGGCATGAGTTTAAACCACTGGGTCCAGGACTCAAACTGTGGCCGATTACATGGGAGTCCAGCAACACAGTCATTACACCAGTGCTGGTCCCTCATTGTCTTTTCCTAATAAAATGGATTCTTCCTACTATTTAGAGACTGGGTTGAATAAATGGAACATAGGGGGACCAGCAGGTGGCATGATGGTTATATCACTGGGCTCCCACATGGCTTATTGTCTTTTGAGTCCTGGACCCAGCATCTTGAAACTCACACTGGGCATGCTTGCATGTGTGCCCAAAATCCTGAAGGGAGAATGGAGAAGGGATTGAGCATGGCCATTCTCCGTAGGGAGTGATTTCTTGCTTTCTGTATCTCTGCCTTTTTGTCTCTCCAGTGAGTGCATTCACTGTACAGTAAAAAAAAAAAAAAATCTCTCCTAAAAACAAAATAGAATGTAGAGAGAGGGAACATTCCTCTGGGATTTACAGGCATGAGCTTTTCAAATATCCTCTCACAATCTTACTACATAACCTTCAGCTATCTGAATGAGAGCCTGGCTAATCAATTTGATATGAAATCTTTGTCCATGACAGCTGCTGAAGGAACTCATCAAGTTCTTCCTTATGATATACTTCCACTTCATTAATTGTAAACCTGTTTTTGATTCTGCTGCTTGTGACAGTCTCCTAAGGATTGCTGAAATGACAAGTTTCCCTGATCGGCCTATTGGAATATTATAGCTGCTTTTCAGAGAAATTGAAAGTCGTGAATCCATCAGTCAAAAAGAAATATGCTACTTCTATTATTTTACAGGTCTTTTAAAATAGAATCAAGAAACTGGAATATTCCATCACATAAGTATGTCATGTCAAAGAATTTTTTTTTCTTTTAATGTGTGTAGTTAAGAACACCAGACAAAATTTTAAACAATCCATAATAATTTTAGTTTGAAACTACAGCTATAAAATGAGAAGACACATTTTAATGGAGAGTAAATCTGTTAAATGGGTTTTTTAAATATCATGAGATAATGAATTGTTATACAGAGTAATTTTTGGCAATGTATTTCTTTTAATTTCATTTCTAATACAAGGGGACTTTAAACGTCCACAGGAAAATAGATTTAAAGCACAAGTTTATTTTTCTGCAAAAAGCTGTTTGAAATCTATGCATAGCTTGTTCATTATATATATTTACTGTGAACTTCTTAAGACCCCTGTATATCTTTCAACTATATCATAGATTGGTTATGTTAAAATTTTTAATTAAAAAAAAAATTAGAGACAGATTTTTGTTATAGAGCATGTGCACTTGCCAGGAAACAGAGAGAGGCAGACAGACAGAAAGTGAGAAATCACCCCCTTGGGGGATGACCACACCACAATCTTTTCTTCTCCATTCTCCTCTTGGGATTTTGGGCACACACACATACACTTGGCATGTTTGAACTGCTGTTGACTATGTGGGAGTCTCGTGATAAAACTATTATGCCTTCTGGTGGTCCCAGTATTTTTAATTTCAAGCTTTAATGAATGGATCTATGCTTTAGTAGATATTCAAAGATTATATATTATGATAGCTCAATGGTTATATGTTCAAGACAAGAAGATTATATCCAGAGTCTGCTTCAGGATATTGCATTTACTCAGCTCCACTTCCAATCATCCTTTTTTCCCTTCTTCTTTCTACATAACTTCTCTTATGCCTGCCTGCTCTCCTTCAATTACTTAGTATTAACTAGAAATCTACATCTAAGATGTACTCTGAAAGAATTCAATGTGCTTCTCATCAAAGTGATATTAGTTTAAATTTCTAATTTATAAATGGAGTCTTAAAAAGATAACTCTGGTAAAGTAGCAAATAACAATATCAGATATTTGTCAATTTTTAAAAAGTGAAATAAAACAAATAAGGAAGAAAAAAATAGAGATCTGTATATGATATATTTTTTAACTATTTGTGCAATTGTCCAAAAAGGTAATGGCATCAAACAAAAACATTTATTTTCTCACAGAGGTCCTGTGGGTCATACATCCACTACCAGCTTAGACTGGTGGTTCTGGATCATTGACTCTCAAGGGGTTGTAGCTGAAGTACGATCAGGGGCTCAGTCAACTTTAAGGTTCACCAGTGCCGAGGATAGGCTTCCAAGGCAAGTTGGTGCCCGTTGCTGCCCAGAGGCCTCGGTTCCTCTTCCACTGAGTTCCCATAGGACAGGCAGCATCCTCATGGCAGGGCAACTGGCTTCACTCAGAGTAAATAATCCAGGAGAGGGCAAGGCCTGACCCAGTCCAAGAGTCAAATGCTGCCATTAATCCCTGTTACCCACTGGTAATGTCGATCATCCCTGTTTAGTGTAGAAGTGAGCTAAACAATGGTGTGGGTACCAGAAAGTGGGGATACCTGGGAGTCAGCATAGAGACTGGCTACCAATGGTGACTTCATTTCTTTTAGTGAAATGTTAAAGGAGAATATTGATGAGAGTCTGAACTAAACAGTTAGAGGACACAATGGAGTGGAAGGATTGGTTAAAACAAATATTTTATAGATTGGAGAAAATTTGGGTGTTTGAGAGAATGTTCGTCAAGTTGTGGTATAAAAAGAGATTGTAAATATTGCAACATTTTTTAGTTTGAGTTTCTGGGAAAACACACAAAACAAGACAAAAACAAAAACAAAACTGCTAATAGTTGAAATACGAATATAGTATTATTTTAAATGTCGACATTCATGAGTTCATCTGTTTAGTCAATTATTAAACAGATGTTTATGTACAGTATTTTATGTTCAAGAAAACTGAGTTTCCCTATGGTGACAGGCATTGGAAAAGACAAATATAGTGCTTATCTACATAGATTTTACATTTCAGTGAGAAATAGAAAGATCTCACCTCTGTTCTATACTATTTTAGAAAAAGTTCAGGTTTTACAGAAAATATGTTTTGTTGTAGAGAAGATAATTCTAAATTATCCTGTCTAAAATATGCCTCTGACATCTCTATTTTTTTCAATCACAATCTTTATAACATTTATCACTGTGGAAATATTTGTGTGAGCTTTTTTTTTATTTGTTTTTTAATTGCTCTTATATATATAATCCAGACTAGCATGTGAGCTTCAAGAGGACATTACTTCCCTGGTTTTTGTTCGCAACACTTAGATTGTGTAGCACATTGGACAAGTTCTATGAATATTCATTGAATAGTTGAAATTTTATTGTTCAATTCTCATCATCATTATTATAGCATTATTAGAATCCAAAACTAGACCTTTTGCCTTTCCTAGTTTTTCAACAAGAGTAACAGTAAGCAAAGTAGGCTTTTCTTAAAACTTACAAAATTAAATTTAAATTAGTCTAATAGATTAGTTGCTATTAGGAAATAAGTTAAAGCTTTGTCCCTCTGGCTGAGTGGTTAAGGAAGCTAGCTCTCACATGGCTGACTAGTCCTGGCTCCAGTGGCTTGACAAACATGCTGGGTGTATGTGTGTGCATGCCCGGTACCCAGACAGGGTGGAGAAATGGATGAGAATGCATTGCAGTGTGATAGCACACCATTGGGAATTGTTTTTTCCTTCTCCCTCCTTCCCCCCTCCATCTCCCTCTGACAAGTGAATTCACCATTTGGCAAGAAATAAAAAAGAACTAAAAATCATGCTTCAAATACTTAATGATTTATACTTCAAGCAGGACATAATATAAAGTTTAAATATCAATAATCAACAGGAAGCATAATTATTGAGTATAATCTCTGTTTTGACCTGGATTTTAATAATAATTCTCCTTTTCTTTGCTGTATGGTCCTCTATTTTTACCTAATATTTCTAATCTTTATTTTACTTAGCTATACAGTGAAAATAATTATAATTCCAATTGTTTATTTCATGAATTTTGACTATGTATTATATCAGTAACATTTAGAGCACTCGGCAACATGCCTGACAGAGTACTTGGAAAATAAATTTTTGCATATTTCTAATATTTTGAAATTGATTGAAGTTCTCAAAATTCTTGATGGGGGAAAATCTCTGTTTTAGTTATCATTGTTACCTAGCTGATATAAAATATGTTGCAAATAAGTTGCAATAAATATGTTGCAAAAAAAGTCCTTAAGGGAAAATGCAAAAGAAAATGGAGTAGCTATCATATTTTCTTCCTTTTCAAATTAATATTAATGAGATCTTGGTCGGGTTTGATACTCAAGGAATATGTCACAGTATAATGACCAATGGAATAGAGTTGCTAGCCATAAGCAAAAGATTAGGACAAAATTCCTTAATCTAAATATGCTTGAGTTTTCTAAACTAAATTTATGTTATGTTCTCTAAGCAGTGTTGGATGAAAACTGGTCGTGAGCAAGAAGGGATTGCTCATGGCAATCACCTTTAGGAGTGATTTTTCGCTTTCTATCTCTGTCACTCTCTCTGTTTCTGTCTCTCCAGTGAGTGCATTTGCCCTATAGTAAAAATCTCTCTAGAAAAAAGAAAAAAAATATGAAAACCTGATGTGAGGACAAAAAGCGTGATAAAAATAGCTAGAATGATGCAGAGCTCATAGACACACATTTTTTTTTAAAAAAATTTGAAACCCTACAGTACAATTTTGTTATGATTATGGTTATGAGGCAATTAATGGGACTTGACCACTATTATCGAAAATTTCAAAATATGTTTTAGTAAACGAGAAAGACAGGAAGAGAGGGAGTGGGGAAGAATGAAAGGGAAGGAGGAAACAGGAAGAAAGGAATGGAGAAAAGAAGGGAGGGATCGTGGGGAGGAGAGAGGAAGAGAGACAATAAAGTGCAGTGTTGTACTCACCTGAGGAGTACTGACATTTGTAACATAGTGTAATAGTTTAGAGATAACATAACTGCAGGCATCATGTTTATAGGTTAAATAATAGTAGAAAATGAAAATGGGGGATGAGAGGGAGCACAGCTTATTCAGGCTGAGAAAATACCTGAGAGAAGACAAGAAGATACACAGTCGCCTTAAAAATTGTATGGAAAAGAGAGATGCATGAAGTTATAACAAAGGAGGCTAGCAGGTAGCTTGGTGACGAGGAATAGGACTCCCACATCGTGGACAAAAGTTCAAGTCTCAGACCAGCCTCTTGCTTTCTCATTTTCTCTCTCTCTCTTTGTATCTCTCTGATGAGTGCACATGCCCTATAGCAAATAAAAATAACAATAATCATAAGTAAAATAAACAAATAATTATTTTGAAAATGTAACAATGGATCATTTCTGATGAAGAGCAAAAGAAACGTCTCCATATAACTAGTAGAGTGAATTTAGAATGTGTAAAACCATTGGTAATGATAAATGTTGGCAAGTGTGGGTAAGTTTATATTTTTGATTTGATTTTTATACATTACATACATGCTTTGGAAAGCAACAATATACCCTAGGAAGATGTACAATTATTATGTACAAATAAGAATAATAATACAAATTATAAATGTGTGTGTTTATAATACATACTTATAATAAAGTTGGACTGAGAAAACAATTTTTGGGGAATTCATGAAATTAAACTAGGAAGAGAAAAAGAAAATCACAGATAGATAGTCTTGAAAAGAGCAAATGATAGAACTAGTATTTAGATATATTAATCTGAATTAAATATAAAAATAGCTTGGAAGAGAAATATTAAGGTGAAGAGGCCTTTAAAAGAGGCTATTTAATCTCAGTGTGAGATTAAAAAGGAAAAGGGTAAATAGGAGGTATTTCTTTTTTAAAAGAATTATCTTATTTAACTCTATTTATTTATTTTAATTTGACCAGAGAGGGACATGGTGTGAGAGAGAGAGAGAGAGAGAGAGAGAGAGAGACAGAGAAAGAGAGAAAGGCGGAAAGTGAGAAAGCAAGACACCAGGTCCAGAACTCAAACCGCCATCGGCCATGTGGGAGTCCACCCACCATCCTTAACGACTAAGCTACCTGTTGGACCCAAAAGACACAATTTGAAGAAAAAATTATCAATGTTTGGAAACTTAATATTGGAGTAAAAAGGTTTTTTCCTGAACTTTCCATTTTTTTATTTAACTTGATTTTAAATGCATAAACATCTATTGAAAGCACTGTTTTCATCTAAAATATAAAATCTGTACTCCATCTCTGTTAACTATGCTAATAAATCATGTTTAATTAAACATAATGAAATGAAATAAAAATAAATATTATATTCACTTTTATTCTACGATGGTAGAGTAGGTTTTCTAAAGGATTGTAATTAAGATAACTAACAGGAAGACATAAGCATTTTGATATGTTTAATGTGAAGATGAAAATTTAATTTTGCCAGATTTATATTGATCACCTCCTATTTCCATTTTTTGATTAGTCCTTAATCTTTTAGCAAATTGTCACTTAATTGACTTTGGTCTCTCTATTAATCTGCATACAATAGTATCAAAAGAAAAAACATTGTGACTAAAATCTAATGATTTAATTTACTTTTTGGCAATTTTATGTATCATTTTCAACTTATTGGGTTGTAGGGCAGCAATGTATAAAATATATGAGAGAACAAAAGTGAATTTCTAAGGAGCCACAAAGTACTAATAACCTCCTTCTTTGGGGAAATAGTTATAATTTCCTACTGCTCTGGGAGATTGCTGTGCTGGAATACACAGTCAAACTCATTTATACCGTGTCCCAAGGAGAGTAGTGTTCTTTTGTTGATTCTTATTGATGGGGATTTAACTCTGCATGTCTGACATTGAGCTGAATAAACCCTGTTGGGATTTGAAAATCCTTTTACAATAGGCAGAATTTTTCTATGCATAGACTGGGAGAAGAAGCATGCACTCAGGGTAAGGAGATTTTAAAATTGTAGATTTGTAGAAGAGGAATTCAAAGGCAGGATAATGGTGTGTATTACGTTTACTTATTGTTCAGTATTCTAGTTCAATAGCAACCACCAATTTGCTCATCGCTAAATGCACAAATGAGGTTGTAATTAATAGCTCACAGTATAGTTAAAAGGCATTTTAGGGATAAACTTAATAACCAAGGAATTCAATTTTCACTTATATCAAACATTCGATTACATGGAAAGGACAATATTATTGCTAAATCTTGTAGTATTCTTCATAGTTTGTCAATTTATGTACCTTTATTTCGGGCGTGCTAGCAAATCTTGGTGATCTTTATCTCCCTTCTGTAATTTATGAAGTCAACTCTCCTTTATGGCCTATAAAAAAATAAACTTAAATCTTTTTTTAAATCAGAAGAAAAATTCTCTTGCTTTTGTTTTCCATTAGATTAGTATCCATCAAAGCAATTGTTTGTAAGAGAATGCTTTCTCTTATTTATTTCCACGGTGTGTCTCACAGTAATGCATCCTATCCTCACACACCCCTCTGTACTTACCATTTCTTTCCAGTCACTGGAATGAGTACCCCTATCAATCTTGAGCTTCTCTAGTTTCCTTTATGTTCCTTACTATGTTTTCTTATTCTTTGCTATTATTTTGCCACATACATTTTTCTTCTGTCTGAGCACATCACTCAACTTCCAAATACCCCTCTTTACAAATGCCATTCTAGTCATTCACCACAACCGCAATGAAATTTTGTATTAACCTATTTTAAAGACATGATATTAATTGAACACTAATCCACGGAAACGTAACAGTTCTCTGAATGCTGTGTGTTATGACACAATGGTCATATGGACGTTGCTATTCTTTGGCAATAAAATATAAATTCTCTACAGACATTTGGAAATGTTACCTTGCTTCATTGAAAGCAAGATTAGAAATTCTTTGCCACACAAAATAATTCATCTACGACATAGAACAAAATGAAACTCACCTTCTGTGTGCACACTTAAGTGCATTCTTTTCATCTCAAAACCGGCCACCATCTGAACACAAAGCAAGGACAGGTGTACTGAAGTCCTAAAGCAAAAACTGCACCTGAGGCAGGTCAAGGACACGTGCTGGAGCTTGCCCGCGGCAATCAGTATTACACTGAGAGCCACTTCCTTCCTTTTGTGGCAGCAGAAACATCAGCATAAATTTCAATGCGAAATATTCTTTGCAGCAATCATCAAATTCATACCTTGATATTACTTTCCTTCCAGCCAGAAGCAAGAGACCACATTTATTATTCAGAAAATTACCTATTGAATTAGATAATATCAATGGCATTTGCTTGCTTGCTGGGAATTTCAAGGGTTGGCACTGATTAGAATTTGAAATCTGCCCACTAGCTCTATGGTTTAATTTTGCCTCTAGTGCCAATAGTAACAGAATGACATATATTTACTTCCAAAATTCACAGCTTTCCCAAGAGGAGTAGAAATAGATGTTAAGTAATGAAAAACGTATACAAGCTGTTGTGGAAAAAGGATTAGAGACAGATTTACTTAGTCTTTTCAATAACTTGGAATTTGTGGAAATTAGGCTTAAGAAATGTCAATCATTATTTTGGCATTGAAGAAAAAATGAAACTGAAGATATACATGTATGTATATACTTATGTGTGTGTGTGTGTGTGTGTGTGTGTGTGTGTGTGTATTTATAGCTGTCTCCAAAGATAGTAAGAAAGCGCAAAATAAAACAAAGAATACAATTTGGATCATTTTAATAGTATATGTAAGGAGCAGTAAGATTTATTCAGCCAAAGAGATGAACAACTATCTGTAAGAATATGCCTTATTTTTCCATCTAGAGAAATACCTTAAAATATAAAAAAGACAACTATTCAAGCTTCTAGCCCATAGCTATGCAAAACAAAATGATAAGTAATTTGATAAATTAAAAGCCATCATTCAAAATATTTTTGACAGGACAACATACTAAATAAGATGAATGACAAAAGGTTAGAAAAATACATTTAAGATCTGCATTTAAATTAAAATGGTACTGATGGCAACTCACTATTTACATTGATGATTGTACTACTTTGATAAAAATTTATAGAGAGACAAAATTTGATTCTCTATCATTGCTTATAGATATAAAGAGAAAAAAATATTAGTGCCACTTTTACACCTGTAAAGGACTATCACAAGTAATAGAAATTCTTCTTTTTTTTCTTTATGTCTTCTAAATACTGAAAATAGGGGCGTCTGATAAAAATGGTAGAGAATCAAATTTTAGCTCTTTATAACTTTTTTACTAAGGTAGTACAACAATAAAACTGCGTATTAAGCATTTCATGTTTACTTGCATATAGTCCTGCACTCATTTCCAGAAGATATGTTAACATTACAAGGGGCCTTCATAAAGTTCATGGAAAGTGCATATCAGAAAAAAGTACGGCTGGATTTCAAAAGTTTTTTGTAAAAATAACTTATACTGAGGTCAGCAGATGGTGTAGTGGTTATGTTACTGGACTCCCACATGGCTGACTGAGGTTTGAGTCCTGGACTCAGTGACTTGAAAATCACACTGAGCACAGGTGCATGCATGCCTAAGATCCTGTAAGGAGAATGGGGAGAAAGGAATTGCAGCATGGCCATCCTCCCAGGGGTGTAATTTTTCACTCTTCCTCTCACCATCTCTGTCTTTATCTCTCTCTCTCCAGCAAGAGCACACACCCTATGGTAAACACCTCTAAAACAACAACCACCAAAACCTCTTACTTGTATTTCATTTTCTGCAAACTTTTTGAAGTCCCCTTGTATTCAAGAAAATTAATTTTATGTAGGCAGTAAATTATCCAGCTCTACAAAGGCAGAAACAATTCTGAATTTTAGTTTTTATGTGTTTGTTTTCCTGATCATTTTTACTTATTACTGTATCTCTCATGCTTAGCAAAATGTCTGAAATAAATAGGCACTTGATAAACATTGATTAACAGAGGAAACAAGTGAGCGATTGGAATAAAATAACTAGTTTAGGTTAGATTACTTTTGGACCTTATGCAGTGCTGATGTACATGATATATTTAATTTATGCTTACAGAGAATGGATGATCTTAAAAGTGTCTTCCAAATGTGACTTCCTATGATTTTCTACTCTATTTTATAGCATCAGAAGAAAAATAGTAATCTGGAAGAAAACCTTGCATACATAAGATATTATAGAAATAAAGATTAATTCCAGTTATTTGCAATTTTGGAAAAGTACATTCTAAGAGTTGTTAAATCTAGACAACAGTCAAATTAGCCCTCAGTGAATTGATTCAGTTATTTAGCCCTAATTACCTTTATTTTCAGTCTTTTCTTATTAGGCAGTTTGCATGTGAACAATTTCAGATATAATACATTTTTTTAATGAAACAAGAAAGCAGATGTTACTCAATTGAAATAGGCAATTCTAAACAACAAATAGATTGATAAGAAGGGTAGTAGATTACTATAAACATAGTACAAGAAAGTAATAATTTTAGACCTCTGTTTCACTAGATGACAGTCTTAAATATCCACGGGAATTGATCACATGAACAAATCTCCATTATATTATGCGTTATAAAAACTACTAATTTCCACATTGTTTCCACTTGAGTGGAAACTTGCATTAAAAATACACAGTACATTGATAAATGTGTTAATTTTTTTTTTTTCAGTTTCATCTTTATCCTTTGTAACTTTTGGTAACTGAGGATTTATTGAAGTTGTTCTAAAATATTTAACAGTTTCTTTGCTTTCAACACACTCTTTTCGGGAACCAGCAGT
Source organism: Tupaia belangeri chinensis (assembly GCF_000334495.1). Lineage (NCBI taxonomy): Eukaryota > Metazoa > Chordata > Mammalia > Scandentia > Tupaiidae > Tupaia > Tupaia belangeri. Next base: position 55,237 of record NW_006205007.1, read on the forward strand.
TAGCGTAATGACTATGTTGCTGTACTTCCACATAGTCAACCGCGGTTCACGTCCCGGACCAGGTGGCTTAAAACTCATGCTGGGCACGTGTGCATGCGTGCCCAAGATCCCGAGAGGAGAATGGAGGAGAAGGGATTGTGGCGTGACCATCCCCCCTGGGGGGTGATTTCTCGCTTTCTGTCTCTCTGTGTCTTTCTGTCTCTCTGGTGAGCGCACATGCCCTATAGCGAAAACCTCTCAAAAAAAAAAAAAAAACCCACTCTTTTCAATGTTGTTACCCTCCCCCAATTAAGTCAAATTTTTCTCAGTAGCTACTCAGTCATTTGTTCAATTAAATCATACTAGGTTCAGTAACATACCAAGAATGCAATAGGCTTTGGGAATATGGATAAGGTATGGCTTCTGGGCGCAAACAAGTATGGAATACAGAAGTTAAAATCAGTCATTCACAAGGACTTGGACTTTTTTTTTTTTTTTTGAGTTTTTGCCATAGGATAGAAGTACTGGGTGGAGAGAGAGACAGAGAGAAATATTGACAGGGAAAGTGAAAATCGCCCTCTCCCAGGGGATGTCCGTTCTGAAATCTCTTCTCCTCCATTCTTCTGGCATTTTAGGCACGCATACACACTTGTCCAGCACGATTATCAAGCCTCTGGGTCCAGGATTCAAACTGTAGTTGGTCAGGCCAGAGTTCACTACCACTATGCTACCTGTTGCCCCCCACAGCAAACATTTCTTTTTTGGTAGAGATTTCACTTTGTGCTTGGTGGAAAGAGAGCAGGACAGAGACAATGAGAGGGAAAGTGACCTCCCAGGGGGATGGTCATGCTACAATCCCTTCTCCATTCTCCTATTGGGATTTTAGATAGGCATGCACACATGCCCAAGGTGAGTTTCAAGCCTCTGGGTCCATGACTCGAATGATGGTTGACCATTTTGGATTCCAGCGATATAACTCCTACGTCATTTGCTGGAAGCTTTTCATACAGCACTGAATGTCATAAAAATTGAAAATCAGAGACTAAAACAACGCCATCTGATTTAAAGAGCTGCTTGAGAAGATGAGAGTAAAACAGGGAGAGAATAGAAGACTCTGGAAAATAGAGCAGGCTATTTAAGAACCAATGGGCTCAAAAGCCTTGGACCATTATTGCAGAACTCTGTGTGGCTATGTCAGGCAACAGATGAAGCTAAAAGCAAGTAGGGAAGAAGCACTGGTGTTTCTGTGTTTAGTTTCACTGAAGTTCTAAAAAAAATGGGGAGGTTCCGAGAAGTTTTAAACAGCAGTAATGTTGCAAACAAATAAGTCTGACATGAAATAGAGGGAAGGTTGACATTCTGGAGACAAGGAAACCACCCAGA
>NW_006205007.1:56626-62334 GCF_000334495.1 Tupaia belangeri chinensis
GAGGAGCAATAGAGGAGCAGAGAGAGAATATGGGGGTCTAAAAAGAGTGATTTAAAAATACTTACTCTGTGATATCAAAACATGAGCATGAATTATGCATGGGAGTAGATGTAATCAAACAAAACTTAAGTATATTACTCTATGTCCATGCAAATTAGTAGAGTGATGTTGTTCATTAATACACGGAATCTAAGTAGAGCATGTTGGCTATTATGCCAGGGATAGAAAGTTAGATACTTTGAATCCATTATGAGAGTAAGTTAAAGACCGCTGAGGATGTTCAGTTAGCAATTGGCTATAATTTTCTGAATACTTAAAAAGTAGTTTGGTGCACTTACATAATTTGGATGTCATCAGGGCTTCTTTGTTAAGTGGGGTGAATGAACCTAAATGATTTAATTTAGGTGGACTAATGTTAATGAGAACAGGAAAGGGAGCACCCGGCCCTGTAGAGCAGAGGTTAAGTTCTGTGCAGGGAAAAATCAGACCCCACGAAGGCAACCAGGGTTCCAATCCTGCACCCATAGATGCATGCACTGGATCTTGAAGGGTGGAGAATTAGATTAAAAAGAACAGCAGGGTGACCAGGCCCCATTAAGGGTACTTTCTTACCAGCACTCTTTCTTGGGCCCTCTGACATTACAAAATAGAAAGAGAGAGAAGTGAGAGAGAAGAAGAGAAAAGCAAAAGTGAATATCAAAGAGTACATGTGAAGCCATACACAGATAAAAACTGAGCTAGCTAAGGTAAGAAGGAATTGGGAAAAAAAATGTACCCACAACAGTATCCATAGTGCCCATATTTAAAGACACAGAGAACAAAATGATTAGAGTGCTATGGTTCAAATGTGTCTTCCAAAAGTTCCTTTATTGGAATTTAGTTGTATTGTACAAGTATTAAAAGGATGAACACTTAATCTGACAATGGGACTAAACACTGGGGACACTGGAAGGTGATTAGGGTTAACACCATCAGGGTGTGTTGTTCTATGATCGAATCTGGTGGATTTACAAGGAGAGGGAATGAGACGGAAACCCCGACACGGACACGCATGATCTGCTCAAGTTCTTGCCTTGTGATGCCCAGTACCACCTCATGACACAAAAAACACCCTCATCCAGAGTGACCCCTGAGCCTTGAACCTCTGAACCACAAACTGAATGAATCTCTGTTCCTACAGATCACTGAGTTTTAGAGATAAAGCAACAACAACAACAAAGACTAGAACAGAGAGTTAGCAGTGTGGTGCTTATGATAAAACCAAGCTGCTGAGAAAAAAGTGTAAGGACTTCAACACAGAAGTGTTTTATACAACTGCACAGACAGCAACACAGTAATGCAGGAGGGGTGGAGAAAATTTGATCTAGATAGGAAAGCAGAATTTCTAAATAGTGGCCTTGAGTTATTGCAGAAAGAGAGACAGAGAGTTACTTTTAGGAACAAAGAAGAGCTGCTGATGTGAGCTTGGTGGCAGTACATTGGCCAGATGAAAAATGGTTGGTGGCCAGAACTCCTAGAAGAATCAGGAGCAGAGGTGAATTAACGTCAGCTGAAACTGGCAATAAGTTTTGGTCCTTAGCTGAACAATTGTGTTTTCCTCCAACGGTAATCAACAGTTTAATGTTGGAGCACAGGAAGTAGAAAATTACCCCTACATGGGGGTCTTCAAAAATTCATGGAAAATGGATATTATGATAAAACTGCAGAGATTTCAAAATGTTTTACACTAAAATCAACTCATACAATAATTCTACATCTCCAAGAACCTTTTGAAGTACCTTCATATGTGTGGGTGAAAAGAAGATATGAACACTGCAGGGTGCAGGATATGAAGATAACAGAGTAATGAGGAGAGTGGTCACAGATATGTTTAGATACTTCAGAAAGTTTGTGGGAAAATGCAGTTAGAGTGCGAGTACACTTGGTCCAAAAATTATTTTTGTAACCTGTGCTTAGTTTTTTCCATAGTATGCATTTTCCATGCATGTTTTGAAGACCCTTCATATTAGGAAGGACTTTAAAATTAGTGAAGGAATGATTCATTTAAGAATAAACAAGAGTCAACAGGTGGCATGGTGACTGTGTCCACACCATTGCTGTGGCACTGGACTCCCACATGGACGACAACAGTTTGAGTCCTGGACCCAGCAGCTTGAAACTCATGCTGGGCATGTGTGCTTGCATGCCCAAAATCCCAAAAGGTGACTGGAAGAGAAGGGATTGAGGCATGGCCATCTCCCTTGGAGGGTTATTTCTTTCTCCCCACATCTCTATTTGTGTGTGTGTGTGTATGTGTGTTTGTGAGCACATGCATCCTGTAGCAAAAATCTCTCTTAAAAAAAAAGGGAAAGAGAAAAATATGGCTGATAGCTTCATAGTAGAAAAAAACTAACTCTATAATAAATAAAACAACCAAGGCTTTTTAAAGAAATAGTGATTTAAAGCTTTCTTTTCCTCTGTGTTAAGTTGGGCAACAAGAACAATAAAATTTTCTTCAAAACATCTCTAGTACTTATCACTTCTTTACTGCTTGTACTCTATTTTTTTTTAATTTTCTCAAAATATTTATGATTTTCAGTTGGTGTCATTGACCCAAGACTCTTTTTACTTAATACAACACTGACTCCACTTTAAATCAGCATATGTAAATTTCACTACCACTGACTTTATCTGAACAGATCTTTACGTAGAAATTATTGTCACAACTTTTTTCCAATCTCAATGGAATATCTGTGTCTCCTTTCCTTTGATGTTAACATCTTCACTGGTGCACTAAATACCCGTGTTTTACTAATCTTTAATGACTTTTCATTATATTTTGACAAATTTCAGCACAAAAGCCTTTTCCATGCTTAAGCTTTTTCCATCTATATGCTAACAGATGGTTTTATCTAAAAATCCTGCACTCCCAAGCCTATTGCAATGGGCCAGCTGTGTTCAGCCCAGTTGTGATTTCCTAGTACTTTCTATGCTCTCTGCCATGGTGTCTCGGGGTGTTTTAGACCAAGTTTTTGATCTATTCTTGTTCTTCTCCCCTGAAATAACTGATAGCTATTGAAGTGCGGTGTTGCAATCTGCATTCCATGCATGTACAAGAAAGTAAAGTGCACTTGAGTAAATACACTTTAGAGGATTAGCCAACTTCTTATTAACCAGGTTTCTTTGTATGGCCAGTTAAATCAAGGCTGCTCATGATACACACAAGTGCTTTAGAGTTTAGAATTGACAAGTGGGAAAGGTTTGAGTTTCTCAGTCACTGAGTCATACATCGGTATCTAAGTCAGAAAACATTTTGTTATAAATTCTAAATATTAAGTGACTAGAAAGAATATTAGTTATAGCTATCTTTAAACTACTTAATGGTAGGACATAAAAGTTTTCTAGAACGATTATATAGGAAAATTGTTTTGTTGTTACATATACATTTCCACATGGCAAGCCTTGACAAACCATCAGAAATGACCAACCTTTGTGTCAGACAAAATCTGGAGTCTAGAAAAACTGTAACAGAGGGGGACCAGAAGTTGGTGCAATGGCTATGTCGCTGGACTCCCATGTAGTTGACCATGGTTCCGGTCCTGGACCCAGTGACTTAAATTCATTCTGGGTGTATGTGTGTGCATGCCCAAGATCCTGAGAGGAGAATGGAGAAAGGATTGTAGTGTGGCCATTCTCCGGGGGTGGGGGGGGTGATTTCTTACTTTCTGTCTCTCTGTCTTTCTGGCAAGCACACATGCCCTATAGCAAAAACCTCTAAAAAAAAAGAAAGAAAGAAAAAAAGAAAAAAAGAAAAAGCATGAGAGAAAAGAATCTACAGATTGAATCTCACAGTAGTTTTAGGAGACTGGGAAAACTCTTTGCTTCTCTAGTTCTGCTTCTCTAACTGAATAATGAATGGATTATGAAATACAGAATTTGGTATCATTCCTGTTCTTAGCTCTTTCACACTAATACTTTTCCAGTTTTAAAGCTGGTAATGTGTTTGGATGATAAATAACACTGTCAACTTTCTAGTCCTAGAAAATCAGAACAAAATAATCAACCCTCCACATTCTCAGTTTAGATTATCTTCAGAATTGTATAATCTGAGTGAATCACGCTGGACCTTCTGAAGAGCACACATTAGAAAGTTGGTGATAGGACATGGACTCTCTCTAACATCACTCACGGATATCAACTGCATATTACTCAACACATGCACTACCCAGTGCCTTTTGAAACAGTAACAAGAAAACGGGTCATGTGATGATTCATAGCAGGTTTAATTTACATGTCACATTTGATCTTTAAATCCGATTCTTTTAGGACCTGCAGCTGTTGAGGGAATCAATATAACAGACTAGTTGAAAAAAGTACTCTCAGGCCAGCAGGTGATGTAGTGGCTAAGATTCTGGTCACCCACATGGTTGATCACAGTTTGAGTCCCAGCCCAAGCGACTTGAAACTCACACTGTGTGCATGTGTGTGCGTGCCCAGAATCCTGAGAAAAGAATGGAGGAGAAGGGATTGCAGCATAGCCATCTCCCACCGAGGAGGGCATTTCTTGCTTTCTGCCTCTGGCAAGGGCACTTACCCTATAGCAAAAATCTCTCAAAAATAAATAAATAAATAAAGTATCCTTTATGGTAGAACTCTAAGCCATCAAAATTGGCAAAGATATTCATTGACCATGTGATCCAGAAGGGACAGAATATTAATTTTTCTTAGTTTTCTATAAGCAGATTTGTTTTTATTAATCAGATTTGTTTTAATTAGCATCTGTTCAGAATTTATAAAGATAAGTTAAAATAGAAGAAGGTTCATATAATTAAAGTTAGATTTCATACCCTAATTATTTAAGAAAAACAATCCTTCCTAAAATATATGATTTTAAAACAATATTTTTATTTTTATTTATTTATTTATGTATGTATTTATTTTTTGGAGAGGTTTTTGCTATAGGGTGTGTGTGCTCGTCAGAAAGACAGAGAGAGACAGAAAGTGAGAAAGCACCCCCTGGGGGGACGGCCACATGGCAATACCTTTTCCTCCATACTCCTCTTGGGATCTTGGGCATGCATACACATGTGCCTGGCAGGAGTTTAAGCCACTGGATCTGGGACTCAAACCGTTGTTGACTACATGAAAATTCGGCGATGTAGCCATTACTCTACCTGCTGGTCCCTAAAATATTATTCTTAACACTTTACTTTTTTCTTGCTTGTATGTACTTTTTGAGACTCTAAATTTACTGGTAATTTTTCTGATATTACATCCAAGAAATGTTGTCAGTGATGTCTAATTATTTCACAGAGTCATGCCTGTGAAATAAGTAATCCTATTTTTTGGACGTTATGCAAATGTGTTGTTTCATTTCCTTGCTTTTGGTAATTTTTTCTTTCCATAACAATACAAAATCTTGCTTTTTAAGACTAGTACATCAAATTTTCACTTTCTGAATTTATTTATTTTTTTGAGAGGTTTTTTTCTATAAGGTGTGTGCACTCGCCAGAAAGATAGAGAAAGACAGAGAGACAGAAAGCAAGAAATCACCCCCCAGGGTGGATTGCCACGTTGCAATTCCTTCTCCTCCATTCTCTTCTTGGGATCTTCGGCATGCATGCACACACTCCCAGCGTAATTTTAAGCCACCAGATCAGGGACTCGAACCGGAGTTGACCACATGGGAATCCAGCGACATAGCCATTATGCCAACTGCTGGTCCCCAC
>NW_006205007.1:62357-105241 GCF_000334495.1 Tupaia belangeri chinensis
AAATTCCCACATATCAACAATGATATAATTAAGGCAGCAAAGAAAACGACTGCTTATGACCTGGGCCGAATTATGGAACTTACCACAACTAGATATATAATTGACATTTTCCAGCTTGGGATTTAATTTATTTCTTTTTCTCTATAGCAATAACCTCTAATTATAAGAGGTGGGACAACATGAATTCAAAAAACAACCTTCCTTGATTTAGGCAGGAAAAACTGGTCTTCACGACTTAAAAGCTCCCATGCACTAAACACCAGTAAGACTGAAGTTTTTATGAAAACAAACATCCTTTTCTTTGAGATTATATTTTCTATTCTCTATTCACTTAACAATAGTCAATATCTTAAACAGTAGTTGATCCATAATGATAATTCTCTGATCCATGGGTTCTAGCCCTTAAGGTTTCTTCTGAGCTACGCTTCTATCAGTAGCCATATGCAAAATATTGGACACCAGGTAATCACTTTGTAAATATATTTATGTCCTTGTAATGACAAGTAGAGTAAATTCAAAGGATGTCTGATTAAAATTAGAGGTTTCTTGTATTCCTATTTTTATAAAATACATAGCAGTTACACAGATAATATAAATTCCCTGATTGAGAGAGGATAAGACAGAGAAACAGTGGTACAGTTGGGTAAGAATAAGAAGAAAGAATAAACTAACTTTTAATTTCAAAGATGGGAAAATCTTAATAGAGTCCTTCAGCATTTATGTTAGACACACACAGGAAACTATACACACACATACACATTCACATTCTGTGCAACCACTCATATATTTTGTCTAACTACACAAAACTATTATATTCTAATAGTTAAGTCACTATACTTCATCAAAAATGTCAGTATATTCACCACTGTGGAGCTTTGGCCTATGTTGTTTCATTCCCTGCTTCTCTGTGTTCCCTCGTTTTGTTTGTTTTTTGTTTGCTTGCTTGTTTTTCAAGAGAGATTTTTTTTTTGAGAGATTTTCACTGTAGGGCGCGTGCACTCGCCAGACAGACAGAGAGAGACATAGAGACAGAAAGCGAGAAATCACCCCCCAGGGGGGATGGTCACGCCGCAATCCCTTCTCCTCCATTCTCCTCTCGGGATCTTGGGCATGCACGCACACGCGCCCGGCGTGAGTTTTAAGCCACCGGGTCCGGGACACGAACCGTGGTCGACTACGTGTGAGTCCAGCGACATAGCCATTACGCTAACTGCTGGTTCCCTCAAGAGAGACTTTTGCTATAGGACATGTGTGTTTGCTGGGGAGACAGAAAGACAGTGAGTAATCACCCCCCAGGGGGATGGCCATGCCACAATCCCTTCTCTATTCTCTTGTTGGGATTTTGGGTATTCATGCACATGTGCCCAGTGTGAGTTTCAAGTCATCAGGTCTGGGATTCAAACCAGTCAGTCATGTGGGAGTTCAGTCCTCCAACCACCATATCACCTGCTGGCCTTTTCCTTGTTTTTTATATTATTAGGTAGAGTCCATCTTTCATGGTTTAAAATAAAGTCCATCTTTTAGGAAACTCTTGCCTGGCCACCAATCTACACATTTGCCTATACTAGTCAATATTTTAGTATACAATTTACTTTCTTCTATATTTATGAAAACCTATCATATGTTTATCTTTTTACCTATACTTGTACAATTTACCTATTTACTTGTTTATTTTGTTTTACCATAACTAGGTTGCAGACTCTATCAGAGTTATTTTGTTTGTCAGTATTGAGACAGAATCTAGGACAGAATCTTAGCTAGTAGGCTCCAAATAATCATTAATTGAATGAACAAAAAAACGAATCTAATTTATATATGTTACATATCACAGATGTGAAATACCTTGTCATTTTGGGAAAAACAAAAAAATAATTTCACTGTAACATACTTACTTAGAAAAATCCCAGCTATTAGTAAGTACAGTTTGCCATCTGCTTTTCTAGAAATTCTCAGCAATAATAATTTGAAACAAAGTAACCTCATACAACATCTGTTTATATGTTACTCTTGTGTTCAGTGCTGCTTTGCCTGCTCTTAGTGCATTGTCTGTAAACTTCATGCAGAGAACTGAGAAGAGGTGAAAGTTAAATATACTTCACCATAGAATGAGCAAGTGTTAACCTATTTAATAAATAAATAATATACTTGTGAGCCAGATGATAGTGCCATGGAAGTCCAGCTGGACCCACATGGGTACTGGGTTTGCGTTTCAAGGTCAACCTGAGTACACTGTGTGTGTGTGTGTGTGTGTGTGTGTGTGTGTGTGCATGACCTAGGAGAGCTGGGAATGGGGGGTAGATCTCAAGGTAAAGACCCTGTTGGGAGTGCTTCTCTCTTTATCTCTCTCTCTTTTCCCACCTCTCTCTTTCTCTAGGGAAATAAATAAATAAACTTTAAAAACTATCATGCTTATACATGTCAGCTCAATTTTTTTTTTTTTTTGGAGAGGTTTTTGCTATAGGGCGCGTGCGCTCGCCAGACAGACAGAGAGAGACAGAGAGATAGAAAGCAGGAAATCACCCCCCAGGGGGGATGGCAACGCCACAATCCCTTCTCCTCCATTCTCCTCTCGGGATCTTGGGCACGCACGCACACGCGCCCGGCGTGAGTTTAAGCCACCGGGTCCGGGACTCGAACCGCGGTCGACTACGTGGGAGTCCAGCTACATAGCCATTACGCTAACTGCTGGTCCCCATGTCAGCTCAATTGTATCAGTTAAATAAGCTGAACTTCACAAATGTAATAAATCTGTGATATTTAAAAATTAATTTCTCAATAACTTTATTATTAATGAATTTTAATTATTTAAGTAGGGCAATTAGAAAAGATTTAAATTTAAAAATCTCCAAAAGTGAAGTGTTCCTTTCCATTTGTTTTTATATTACTGGTGAAATATCAGAAATCATATCATTGTTTTATCACTGTAAATTAAATTCGATTAACATGCTTTACTTATAACAGTTGCAGAAAACTAGATGCCAAGGGATGAAAGCGAAGCATTCAGGAGAGAAAAAGGAGAACTCTTTATTATGCCAGTGGACATGGAGGAGTTGACACTCTGAATCTCTGGCCCCAGCTGGGAGTTGAGCATCTTTTATGAGTGAATTGGAGGAGTGTTCTAACAGGGAAGGCACTCAGTGTCTGCTCTAGTACAGAGCTAGTAGAGAAGTAGGGAATTTAACCTCCTCAAGGCCTCCGGCCCCTCAACAGTTCAGGGGAGGGGAATCACAGGGGAAAAGAAAGCCCAGGCAGTTATTTGCCTTGGGTTGCTCAAGGTTTCTCACAAGTTCCTGGTGGCTCCATATTATTCCTCCCTCTTGAGCCTCCTCAACCATACTAGAGGAGGGTCAGTTAACAGGAGGGTGGTAAGCATAGCTTCCTGAGGTATGGACAAACAGTTGATATGTGATGGCTTTAAGGTGGGACTTTGTAAGGATATTGTCAGGTATCATCTATTGCTGTCCTTAAGCTTCTGCTGTGTAGACTAGTCAGCATCAGGAGTGACCAAAGCATGGCTGTAGACTCTTCAAGATTCCACCATGCATAGAGCAGCCAGCCCAGGAGTGGCTGCAGCTTGACTGTAGTCCAGATGATGGGTTTTGGTCCTCTGGAAAGTCACCTTGATCGGCTTCTCAGGGTGGCTTAACATTGTCTAGGTCCTGACATCCTCTGGTGCTTCAGCGTGCTTCACTCATGAGTGATGGACACATGGGTCTAGCCCTGTAATCTTAACTGCAGGAGGAGTAATAAGCACAACAACATGTGGCCCCAACCAGGTGGGCTGCAGCAATTAAAAAAAAATAAATAACCCACATCAAGTCACCAGGCTCATGTTTGTGTACATGGTTTCTAAGGGGGACAGGAGTTTTTCCTAAGGTGACATGGGCTACCTTCTTTAAAGTTTTCCCCAAGGCCATGAGATCCTGTGTCAGGACTTCCTTGCCCAGCTGACAGACTGTCCCGACCCGGGGGGACAGCCGAACGGGTTTCTTGAGCTTCCCACAACAGACATCAGCTGTCTGGGCCTGGGTGGCTAAGGGGGTAGCCAACCAAACAAGATCTCACAGGGAGTGTAATCCTGCTTCTGGGGTGTAACATTGAACTCAGAGCAGGGCCAGTGGGAGGACATCCATCCAGGGGCACCCATAATCTTGCCAGAGCCTAGCCAGGGGGGCATGAGAGTACAATTCATTCGTTCAACTCTCTCGGAGCTCCGAGGTTGGTAAGCAGTGTGAAGCTTCCATTTATACCCAAGGCTTTTGCCATTCCCTGTATGATTTCTGCCACAAAGGCAGGGCCATTGTCTGACCCAATCATAAGGGGAAATCCAAATTGAGGTATAACTTCCTTCAAAAGGGTTCAAGTGACTTCCCTGGCCTTTTCAGATCATGTAGGGAAGGCTTCCATCCAGCCTGAGTAAGTGCAGACCGGGACTAGTAAAGTTCAGGCAGAGGCGGACTTCTGAGATGTCTGCCTCTAACAATTCTGGGGGGAGTTGTCCCAGTGGCCTGAATTCTAGCTGGTCAAGTTGGTCCCTGGGCAGGGTTATTTCTGGCAGAGGTCTCGCACCGTGTGCTCTCAGTTGCACCCAATGACAGTAGGCAACTCAAAAAAACAATATCAGCCTAACATGTTCTTTAGGTTAGTTTTTCCCCAGTGAGTATATCCATGGTGCTGCTTTGCCAGTGAATATTCCAGGGACTGAGGTATGTATATTATTATCTGGCAGTCCCCACCATCTGCCTTCTTCTAATGTTGCTCCCTCCAACTTGGCCTAGGGAAGTTTGTCAGAGGTATTGGGGGGGTGGGGCGCGTTGGGAGGCTTGTAAGTAGCAACATGTTAGTCACAGCAGTCAGTGCCCATTTGGCCATGGCCTTGGCTGTCTGGTCTGCCAGATGAATTCCCAGAGTGATGGGGTCTTCCTTCCTCTGATGTCCCCCGAAGTGAATGAGTGCCACTTCCTTTGGTTCCCAGATTGCCTCTAATAATTGGCAGATCTCCTCCTTGTTTTTAACTGTTTTTCCTTCTGCCAAGAAGAGTCCTCGCTCTCAGTATAATGCCCATGAACATGCAGGGTAGCAAATGAACAGCGTAAACCTGTATAGATGTTTACCCTCTTATCGGCCACCAATTTTAAGGCTCGGATTAATGCCCAGAGTTCAGCCTGCTGAGCAGACCATCCTTGGGAAAGTGCCCCAGCCTCAATCACTGTGTTTTGAGAGGTAATAACATAGTCAGCATATCAAGTCTCATTCTTCATGTAGCTATTATCATCAATAAAGAGAGTGAGGAGAGGTGGACCTGACAGGGGCCTTCAGTTGTGTGTCCATAAGATCAGGACATCTAGAAAAAACCTCATCGAGATCCTCCTCACAGTTGTGGTTAGAAGGCCCCAACATCACCAGGAGGAAGCTAGCAAGATTGAGAGGCTGCAGAGTCTGGAATTTAATTCAGGGATTTCTGATTAATAGGCTCTGGTAGTGGGCCATCCTAGAGATAGTCAGCCATTTATATCCCCTTGTATTCATCAGTGTGGTCACCTGGGCATTAATAATTTGGCCAAGGTTAACTTGTCTGCCTCTTTAATCAATTTAACAGTGGCAGCAAGAGCTCGTAAGCAAGGAGGCCATCCAGATGCCATCAGTTCTAGTCTTTTACATAGGTAGGCAATAGGCCTCATCCAAGGCCCAATGGACTGAGTCAGAACTCCTAGTACTGGGACCAGCAGTTAGCGTAATGGCTATGTCACTGAACTCCCATGTAGCCAACTGCGGTTCACGTCCTGGACCCAGTGGCTTAAACTCATGCCAGGCATGTGTGCGTGCGTGCCCAAGATCCTGAGAGGAGAACGGAGGAGAAGGGATTGTGGCATGGCCATCCCCCCTAGGGGGTGATTTCTCACTTTCTATCTCTCTGCCTCTCTCTGTCTTTCTGGTGAGCACATGTGCCCTATAGCAAAAATCTCTCCGAAAAATGAAAAGAAAAATAAAAGAATTTCTAGTGGTGTCTGGCTTTTCTCACATACAAATAGATTAAATTCCTGGGTGACATCTAGGAGTCCCAAAATAGGGGCTTCCCAAGGCTCAATTTAAGATCCTGGAATACCCGCTCTTGGAGAAGTGCCCATTCAAGGGGGCTCCCTCCAGGCCTATTGGTAGTTCATACAGTGGCTTAGCCTTTTCAGCAAAACCTGGAATCCAAATTCTACAGAATCCTGCAGCTCCCAAGAATTCGCATAGCTGCTTCTGGCTTGTGGACTGAGATAATCCATTTACCACTTGCTTTCATTTGTGCCCAAGAACATGATGTCCTATAGTCAAAATTAATCCCTAAAATTACACCTGGATATCGCAGATTTGGGCTTTTATTCTTGAGGCTTTGTATCTAGCCTGGGACAGAAGCTGTAGCAGCTCTCGAGTTCCTCTCCAGAAATTTTCTCAGGTCGTTCCAGCGAGCAGAAGGTTGTAGACGTATTGCAGGAGAGTGCATCCAGTCTCTTGGCTTGGGAAATTTTCCAAGTGAGCAGCGAGCACTTTTCCAAACAAAGTAAGAGAATTTTCTGAGGGATTCTGTACCAAATGTACTGAGTTTTCTTCTGGGTGCCTGGATCTTCCCATTTGAAGGCAAATTTTGGTTGACTGACGGTTGCTAGCTGTAGGCAAAAGAAAGCATTCTTGAGATTCAGACAAGTAAACCATTCAGACTGCACTGGGAGAGCGCTCAGCCAAGTATATGGATTGGGTATGGTGGGATGTAAGGACACTATATTGGCGTTCATAGTTTGCAAGTCCTAAATTGGCCTATAGTCACCAAGGGTTCCCCTTTTCATGGGGAGGGAGGGAGTGGTCCAGGGAAACTGGCATACAACCAGGATCTCGGTTTCTCTGAGCCAGTTGATGTGCTTGTTTATCACTAGTCTAGCATCTCGGCTTATTGGTTACTGGCGAAGGCGCATGGGCTGTGCCTGAGATGTCAGTTTGACTACTACAAGTGATTGGTTGATGGCTATCCCTGGCGGGCTCTCCTCAGCTCAGACTGCAGGAAATTATCTAACAAGTGAAGAAAGTGCCTCATCATCTTCACTGGGTGCCTCAGGGGTGAACAGTCACCATTCTTCCTCTGGAGGCATTGCCACGGCCAGGATTTTGGCAGAGCTGACAGTTAAAACAGCTGAGTCAAATGAATCAAAGCTGATTTGCACCCTAAGGTTAGTTAATAGGTCCCTTCCCAGCAACGAGACCAGTCAGTTAGGCAGGTACAAGAACTCATGAGCAACCAAGTGTCCCTCTAACTTGCAGCTTCTTGCCTGTAAAAGGGCTGTAAAAGGGGTGTTACTAGTGGTTCCCATGATAGTAGCTTTCTGGCCTCATGGAGGAGCTAAGGGCTGAGTGGCAATGGAGTGTTCAGTCCTGGTATCCACCATAAATGTCATTGGCTGGCCTTTCACTTTGATGTTGACCAAGTCTCCTAGGGGCTTAAGATCATGGAGCCTGGTTGGTCCTTTTCTGATTTTCTCATGGCCAGTAGGTCCCTTGGGGCTCTGGATGAAAGGTCTTGAGGGCCCCTGGTGGATTTTTGGTCATTTGCCCTTGGTTTGCCTTCTGCTTGAGGCATTCACCACTCCAGTGTCCATCCTCTTTACAGTAAGCACATTGGGTTGTTCTAAGCCTGGGGTGGCCAGTTTTTGGCCCCTGTCTGGAACCTGGTGGGGCCTCCAGTTGTCTTAGCAATCTCCAGGATCTGGGTGGTTCTCATGGCAGCAAAGCCTTCCCACTTCTGGAGGCAGGGCCAATTGGACAACAAAGGCAGTGTTAATTATTTGCTGGCTTTCTGAGCTCTCAGGGTTAAATGGAGTATCACTCTGGTATGCCTTACAGAGCCTCTCATAAGATTGCTCTGGTGGCTCATCTGTCTTCTGAATTATTTCTGTGGGGTTTGTCATGTTTCTAGTTTTGTTTTGTTTTGCACTGGGTTTCATTCCCTGCAGGAGTGCCTCTAGATACTTGCTGAGATGGGCATAGTCACCCTCAATATTGAAATCCCAGTCAGGCTTTTCATTCAGAAAAGCAGTTCTGGCCCAAGCTTTGGGATCAACCACATCATTGGGTGCATAGACTCTGTGGTGCTCTTATGTGTTAAGTAGGGTGAGGTGTAGCTGTTGGCAGTCGTCCCAGAAGGCCTGGTGTGTTGAGTATAGACTCCATGAGCTCTCTCATTGTCTGAGGCTTTTCCAGGTAAGGAGAAGTGGGTGGTCTTTCCAATTATGCAGGTCAGTGGTGATAAAGGGCTGGTAGTAGAAAGTTTCTCTGTCTTCCATTATAGCTCCCTCTATGCCTATCTGAGAGGGGTCCTCAGGTCTCCTTGAAGAGGGAGGTTGCCCTGGGCTGCATTGGCTCATTGGGTAATGGCAGCTGAGGTAGAATCAGGGCATGGGTTTTAGGACAGTTGGCTCCTCGAGCTGCTCTTCAGGATCTGGGAAAACAGATGTGGGCGGGGTTTCAATTACTGGTTCAGCTGGGACATAATGGGATGGAGCTTTTAATGGCCCCTCTTTGGGGATCCTGCAGGACTGGAGCTGTAGGTTTCTTTTGGTCAGAGTCGGGTATAGGGGCCATAACACAAGTAACCAAAATAGTGCATTGGTTTTTCCCTTTTTTTGTTTTACATAAAATGTGAGAATTTGTTTTATATGTTTATGTATATTTTATAAACAAAAACTCTTCAACAAATTTTCCAAAATAGAACAAAATATTCTTATTGGTAGCACTTTAAAATTTTAACTACTTGAAAAAAAACCTTTAGAAGGCAGAAACAAAAACCCCAAAGCAACTGCCCATGAACAGGAAGTCCTAAGCACCCTAGGGATGAGAAGGAGTTAACTCAGAGTTGGTCAGCATTAAACAGAGTTGTTAGGCTGTTATCAGGGCTACAAGGTCATTAAGAGTTGCCAAGTTGCTATGCTGACTGAGCTACAAGGTCACCACAGTCTCAGTCTGTAAATTTCTTTTACTGTGTCTTGATAATCCACATTAGCATTTTAAAAGGCCAGTTGCTTCAAAAATGCCTCAGCCACATCTACATTCTTTACCTGCCTTTGCAAAGATTTTTGCAACCTGTCTATAAATTTGTCACAATCAGGAGGAACTCCTGTGCCAGCTTCTGGAGATAAAATTTGCCATCTGACATCTACTCTGCCTATCCACCTCTACAGAGAAAACCCTCCCAATGGCCCCTGTATCCCCTCCTGGACAAATGGTGGATGTTCCTCCCCTCAAAGGAGGGACCATTCAGGTGTCTGTCTGACTGTGTCCCTTGAGGGCTTTGTGTGTCTCCTTGTCAATAAGCAATTGGATATAGAACCTCATAGAGAGGGAAGGGGTCTCTCAGCATGTAATTTTACCAATTAGCCTTTCCAGAGACACCATGGAACAGCAAAAAAACAGACCAAGTCACTCTCCATAGTGTAATGCACTGTGGGGCCACAAACACATTCACTCATCACAAACACACAGCTACTTAGAGGTTATACATTCCCTCCCCACTCCAACCAATTACCAAATGAGCCTTGACTGTCAGTCCTGTGACTGAAGGAGTGTGTACAGCTCTCCTCTTCCACTCAAACTGAGTGGGTCTGATTGATACCAGATAAGCCCTGGCTGTCAGTCCTGCAACTGAAAGAGAGTGTACAGGTCTCCTCTTCCACTCAGACTGAGTGGGTCTGACTGATAGGACTCTACAGATCCCTGGGGACTTACCAGATTACCAGAGTTGACTATGGATGATGCACCAAGGTCTGGAACAGCAGTTGGTCCTTCTCTCCAATTGGAGGCTGATGATCCAGGAATGCTCAACAACAGGGTGGGCACCCCGGCTGAGGGATCTCGTCAAACAAATTGGGGGAATGCCTATCTCTCCACACCACAGAGCCCATCCCAGGAGAAAGTGCCCTGGGATCAGTGGCTCAAAGGACCAGTCTGATTTCACTTCCTGACCAATGCACCAAATGTTGCAGTAAAACAATGAGGAATGAAAGGGCAGCACTACAAACAGAAAAAGGAGAACTCTTTATTATATCAGCAGGCATAGAGATGTTAATACTCTGAATCTCCAGCCCCAGCTGAGAGTTGAGCACAGTCTATTATGGGTTAACTGGGGAGAGGCAGTTTCAGCACAGTTGGAGTATCCTAATAGGGTAGGAGCTCAGTGTCTGCCCTAATACAGATCTGGCAGAGAAGTAGGGAATTTAACCTCCTCAAGGCTTTCAGCTGCTCAACGGTTCAGGAGAGGGGCATAGTTGGGGAGCAGAAAGCCCAAGCAGTTATCAGCCTTGGGGTGCTCAAGGTTTCTCACAATTTCCTGGTTGCTCCATATCATAATCAAGTTAATAGCAAAATACTTTGAAAAAAATATTAATTCAGTAGAGCAATCATCACTCTGAACAATAAGAGTTTTGTCATAGAATATTGTTGACTCCCAATTTATAACGGTTCCATCCAGAATTTTTCAGCTGCACCATCATGCAAAAGTGATACCATTCAGTAGAAAACCATACTTTGAGTAGTCATGTAACTATTCTGTCTTTTTTTTTTTTACTATTAGTACAGTATTTATTAAATTAGATAAGGTATTTGATACTTTATTATACAATTGGCTCTGATTTTGATGATTTTTGACTTAATATAGGTTAATGTCAGTGTTCTGAGAGCATTTAAATTAAGCTAGGCTGAGCTAAGCTGTTCAGTTGGTGAAGTGTATTAATCATATTAGATTAGATGCATTCTCTACTGTAATGTTTACAACTTATAATGGATTTAACAGAAAAGTACCATTGTAGGTGGAAGAACATATATAATTCCAAATTTTAATAAATAAATCCCATGTTTTCTTTTCTATATCCCTAAATGCCATATTAAATAATTATATTTTAGAGGTTTTTTTTTTTCTTTGTGTTTTTTTGTTTGTTTGTTTTTTACTTTAGGGTGCTTGAGCTCACCAGAGAAAGGCAGACACAGTATGAGGAAAGTGAGAAATCACCCCCTAGAGGGGGATGGCCACACTGTAATCCTTTCTCCTCCATTATCTCCTGGGATGTTGGGCACACACCCACAAATGCCTGGCATGATTTTCAAGCCATCAGGTCAGGGACATGATCCATGGTTGTCCTCATGGAAGCCCTGCAATGTAAATGCTACACCATCTGCTGGTCTCAAATAATTACATTTGGTACTGAAAACTCCTCCTAAGAAAACTTGAATTGATTTTATTAAATATTATGTGAAAACGTTTTGTATAAAATAGTACATGAAAATGTTAAAAGTAGAAAAATAGCTCAAATCACTACCTCATATTATAAATTAAAAAATAATATTACTGAGATCTATTATCAGTAAAATTACTCTGATTTAGCAACAATTGACAGTTCTATTTTAGTTCTGAGAATTTTCAATAAAATTCTGAAAGATTTTGCTTTAATTTTTTTCTTGGTTTATTAACTTTTTGCTAACAGAATTTTCTTCTTGTGAAATATAAAGCATTTTGTCTTAGGGAGATTTATATCTTTCAAATATTTGTTATTAAATTCTTTTTATCTTTTTTATTTATTAATTTTTAATATTAAATATTATATAGAATAAAGCATTTAAAATATATCAATACCCTCATCTCCATAAGATGGAATGAGAAAAGATAATGTTCCTACACTTACCTCCTGTAATTGTATCCAATTATATTTTTCAATTTGAGATACTCAGACCATTAAAATTCCATTGGCAAGGTTTATGAAGTTTACAGTTCATCCTCTGAAAAAAATTAAAATGTTTGTGTTTTGTCTCAGTTCAATTGTAAAGCCAGAAACAAATAAGAACATTTATATCATTCATGTATTTATTCATTACAGTACAGGACAGCATGAAGCCTAGACAAATAAATTTGACTTTGGCACAAAAAGTATAGAATTTTCTTTTCAATTTTCTTTGATAAAAGGTATGCACATTCACCAGGGAGAGAGAGACACACACACAAAGTGATCAATCACCTTCCAAAAGGGAAGGCCATACCCTATTTCCTCTCTTCCATTGTCCTCTCCTGATTTGGGGCATGCATACATATGTGCCCATTGTACTTTTTAAGCCACAGGATTGGGAACTTGAACTGTGCAATCAGCCATGTAGAATCCAGGTCCTTAACCTCCATGAAAAAGAGTAGAATTTTAAAAGAGAAAAAATATATATATAAAAATATCTCTTTATTTGAGTAAGATCAATGTCCTTTCTTGAATTCTAGCTAGCATCAAATATCTGAAATAAAACTTAACTAAAAATTATCCAGTTGAATTTAACAGTGGATAGAAAATATTTTTAAACTTTCAAATTATAGCAATATCTCAAGAGGCAACATACTGATAGAAAAAGTCACAAGTATTGCTTTTACATTAGGTCTTAAAAATAAAAATATCCCCAATATAGTCATATTGCCACTGCTTCTTTTTTGATAAGCATATAGAGAGGGAAATCACATCATAATATTCACAACTGTTATTTATCTTCTTTACAAAGATTGTATCTCTGCAATGCAAAGGGTCAAGCAAACCCTTGTTCAAAGAGGAATCTATTTTTAAGTTAATTATATTACATTTTCTAATAGGACAACTGGTATTGCCTTTACAATACCATTGCTTTTTGCTTTCTATTCTTCTGTCCTTTTGTCTGATTTAGATTTAGTTTATTTATTTCTCTAGCTTCTTAAAGTTAAAGCTTAACTCACTAATTCAGAATGCTGTTTTTCCTCTATAAGAAGCACCTGAAGTCACTTTCAGTCTAATTACTACTGCATGCCAAAATTTTTGACAGATTTTGTCTTCATTCAGTTGCAATGTTTTTTCTCTTGAGTATTGGATCCTGGGTTCTTTAGAAGTGGCTTATTTAATTTCAGAATATTATAAATGATTATAACTATTTTTTTCTTTTTTAAATAAATTTTTATCATTTTTATTTAAAGTATATGACATGACATATATATAATGTAGGCAGTGGAGTTAGGCACAGTGGGATAAACATAATAAAACATTTGATGGGTCTTTATAATCCATCTCTAAATAGTTAGACCTCCCAGTACTTACTTTGGGTCTTTATCTGTTACTTCCTGGCTCACTGTGACCTTACAGCAGCAGCACCTGGAATGTGGGCTATTGCCAAGACCCATTATGCAGATGTTTGGCTTTATGTATATATACCCACATAAAGTAAAATAGTAACTATAGTGAAATAAGTTATTAAATTGATTACCTCACATAGTTACTCATTTTTTATCCTCCTGTGGTAAGAGTAACCATCCTCTACTCATTTATCAAGAATCCTGAATACAATACACTATTATTAACATTAAGCTTCATATTACAGATTAAATTTTCTACCTTGTACATTCTCCATTTTTGCTACTTTATACAGATATATTTCCAAATTTCCTTTACATAATGTTGATCTATATCTCCCAATTTTCTCTCCCCAAACCTAAACCCTTATAACCATTGTTTCATTTTTTTCCTCTGTACATTTGATATGTTTTTTAAAAAAGTCTCGATTTATAAGTGAGATTGTACAGTGTATCTCTTTTTGTACCTGGCTTACTAACTTAGCGTCAAGTTCTCCACTCTGGTTCATATTGTAGCAAATGGCAGCAGCTCCTCCTTTTAAAAGGCTAAATCATATTATATATATGGGAGTGAAGTGACACAGCCATTATGCTATCTGCTGGTCCCTGATATAAGATATTCTTAAAATATATATGAAATCACTAGAGACTATGAATAGTCAAAGCAGTTCTGGGAAAGAAAAACAAAGTTGGAGATATACTACTTCCCAATAAAAATACATTACAAAACCATAGTAATTAAATTGTGTATCTTTTGATTTTCCCCATTGGCTTCAGTTTATTTTTCTTATGCTATAAGCAGGTTTCTAGCATCTTAATTTGCTGAGCTCTGTTTTATAAGGTCAGTACTGATGAATATCCATACATACTTGAGAAGAAAACATCTTTTGTTCGGTAAAATATCCTATACAAGTCAGTTAGCTCTATTTGTTTGAAGATATTGTTCTAGTCTATGTATCCTACTTATTTTCTCTGGAATTGTGCTATCAATTACTTAAACAAGACTATGTAACTTTTTTGTTTATTTATTTGTTTGTTTGTTTTTTTGTACCTGCATTCACCAGAAAGAGAGAGAGAATGTGAGAAAGCACCCCTCAGTGGGGAAGGTGACATTGCAGTCCTTCCTCCTCCATTCTTCTCTCAGGATTTGGGGTATACATGCACACATGCCTGGCGTGGTTTTCAAGCTACTGGTCTGGGATTCAAAACCTGGCCATGTGCTATCCAGCTACCTCAAGCAGCACATCATCGTCTGGCCTGTATTTAACTTTTTATAATTGTGCTTTGTCTATTTCTTTTCTTTTTCCTTTTACTGTTTTTGTTTGAATTTTAATTTTTAAATTTTGAATTATTATATTGTCTTATATTACCTTGGATATATTATAATCTTCTTTACTCCTGATGATATTCTTTGAAATGAAAGCAACTTGATGTGATTTTAGTTTTTTTTCTTTTTTTCTTTTTTTTGGAGAGGTTTTCGCTACAGGGCACGTGCGCTCTCCAGACAGACAGAGAGAGACAGAGAGACAGAAATTGCAAAATCATTCCTTCTCCTCTGTTCTCTTCTTGGGATCTTGGGCACACACGTACATGCGCCTGGCGTGAGTTTAAGCCACCAGTTCCAGGACTCAAACCATGGTCGACTACGTGGGAGTCCAGTGACATAGCCATTATGCTAACTACTGGTCCCATATTAGTTTAACAATCATCTTTAAAGATGATATTTTATTTTAAAGCTATTTCTTTAAGATTTGGTACAAGGTAAGGATGCCCACCAAAATCAATTATCATCTTTATTTTGTTTCATATTTGAATGGTACATCTTCCTACTTCTTTTTTTCTTTCAGTCTATGTTCTTATATTTCAAGAAACATTCTTATGGATAGCATGGATTTAGCACTTACATTTTCATTCTTCTGGCAAACATTGTCTTTTACTGGTTGGGGAGTTAGGCTGCATTTGAGATTTACTGTTGCTATAGTAACTCTCAGAGCACTGTACTCTTCAAATTTCTGTGGTGATAACTTGTGTTTATAGTTAGGATTAATTTTCCAGAGTAATGCCTGCTTGATTCTGAGTTTTGAGTTCTCTTTTTGTGCTATGTCTCAAAGAGTCTGCATGCTCTTCTATCCCTCTCCCAGCAGTTTTTCCTGGTGCTTCTCTGTCATTGGCAATTTGATGGGGGAAAGGGATGAAGGGATGGGTATTCTTTGTTGTTCTGATTAAGCCTCTGTTTTAGGTAAACTCCTCATGCCTATGCCTCAGGGATATGGCATCCTCTTGTCCATTCCCAGCTGTCTTTGTGGACCTAGTAACTATTCCTGTCATCCTTCTAAGAAATATTTTTCTGGTTACTTCCTCTGTATATGAGTTTTAAACCTAAGATTGACAGTATTTGTTAACGTCCCAACACAAATTATGTAGAGGACATTGAGTTAAAGGTTCTGGGCATTATTTGCTCCATCCACAAAGCTACTGTCTTGCTCTCCGAGGTCTACGCCATATCAGACATTTTCTTAAGGAATATTCTAATATATTCTGCGAAGGCCCGTTGGGGTTAATTTAGAAAGAACTCACAAGAATACGGAAATTTTACCAAATTCTCTGACCTTCCATGAACTTAGTAATGCCCAACATACCACATTTGGCTTAATCCAACTCATTACCTATCCTACTTGAATTCTTCCTATATATTTCTGGTATATATATCTTAACAACTGTGAACCCAGTTCTCTCTGGGCAGGTACTTTTTCTGTAGGTTTGTGGTAAAGTCTGCCTTATAACATGAGCATTCCAACAAGCTTGTGAAAAAAAGTCATGAATTTGAAATTAATCTGAGAATGGCACTACTAGCTTTCTATATCCCATAGCAGAAGTCAGAAGTCTTAATTATGTGTGTATGTGTGTGTGTGTGTGTGTGTGTGTGTGTGCAGTATGCATGTGTGTGTACTGTTTTAGAGAGGGTCTCATTGTATCTCCATACTCTTGCCTCAGCCTCTTGAGCAGCTGGGGTTACAGAAGCACACCATGAAGGATGATGGTAAGAAAAGTATATTGGGCCCAGAGCTGCTGTGCAAGAGAACATGGCAGGAAGATTGCTGCCGGGTTTAGATATTAATCTGGCTGCAGAGCCAAAAGTGAACCAAGGAAAATCAGGTGTGAAACAATCTGCAGCAAAGACGTATGGCTCCTCTTTTGACTTGGACTATGCCTTTCAATGGGATTATTATGACAGGATGCACAGTTATCAGCATGTGTTCACCCACCTCCTATTGCTTATGCTGTCATGCCCTTGAAACGCCAGCATGTATCAAGAAACACTTCATGAAGGGCCAAAGCTTCAATTTTAAGAGTGGACAATGAGAATCTTCTTCCAAGTCTGGAAAATTGAAAGGAGATGACCTTCAGGCTATTAAGAAGGAATTGATGCAGATAAAACAAAAAGTGGATTCTCTTCTGAAAAACTTGGAAAAATTGAAAAGGAACAGAACAAACAGTAGAGGTAAAAGTTGTAAGAGGAGAAGAGCAGCATCTCCCAGAAGAAAGATGAGACTAATGTGAAGATGGAGTCTTAGAGGGGTGCAGATGATTCTGCTGAAAAGAGGAGATTATGACTCTGCTTATGGGATGATAATGATAATGAAGATGGGGGATGACCAATTGGAGTTGATCAAGGGTATTTAAAAAGAGGCTGAAGAAGAAGAGGATGACAGAGATAGAGCCAATGGTGAGGATGACTCTTAAGCACATAGAGGGGTTTAGAAATTTTACTCATTTCCTTACCTAGGTGCTTGTCTAGCATTAACATTTTTACCAGATCCTATCCCCTAGTATCTTCAGCACATGCTCACTGTTTTCTCATCTCTGTCCTTCCCATGTTTATTAATTCATACTGCCCTGCGCCTATTCCCATTTCACTTCTTTTGATGCTGCTAGTAGTTGTGTTAATTCTTACCTTGTAATTTTGCTTTTAACTTTGGTAACTCTACCATGTAACAATAAAAAGAATGTACAATTAAAAAAAAATAAGAAAAGTCATTGAGAAGGAGGCAAAGCTTCCAACCACAATGGAAGGGGGCCTAGATGAAAGGCTGTAGAGGAACTGAAATGAGGGATTTCTGTCTTGGTCAGGAGAGGCTTTGCTCAGGCTTGTTCTTAGGTGGGGCTTGTTTGCTTGTCTTGTCATGGAAGTTTCCTTCCCCATTCCTGCGCTAATGGTGAATTAGTGAACTCATTCCCAAGGCATTTTTAGAATTTTCTGAGCCAGAAAGACCCTTATCTCTGTTCTGACATGGGGTGCAGGAAAGAAGCCTCAGCTGTTTGATTTATCTGCCTTAGCTGGCTATCATGGGAGCCACTGTGAGTGCTTCCTTGTGAGCAAGCAGCCCCGTGAGCGCTGAGCTGCTACTGAGCTCTTTGTGTCCATCTTAAAACTTAGCCGTTCTGTGATGGCATCTTTGGTTCATACCTTATTTGTAGGATCTCTGTCTCCTGCCTTACCTGGGTCTCCCATGTGGCCTCTGCCTGCCAACCTGCAGGATTCAGCACACTGCTTTCAATTTCCACAAATCCTCTTGTTACCTGACATTTTTGACTTTGAGTTACAGTCTGATTCTGCTTTAGCAATATCTCACCTTCTCTAATCTCTCTGAGGATATTGGTAAGACTTACAAATATTATTTTGAATGTCCAGAATTATTTCTTTCTCTAATGTCATTTATTCTTTTGTTTATTTTATATCTTCTATTTTGTTGCTGAATTAATTTATTTATTTTAGGTTTTTACCATAGGATGTGTACACTTTTCTGTAGAGGAGCGAGACAGAAAAAAGGAAAATGGGAAATCACACCCCCCACCCCCGGGCCAGGGACTGGAGGTGTCATGGCCACACAGCAATCCCTTCTCCTCCGTTCTCCTTTTGTGATTTTTGGCAGTCATGCGCATGTGCCCTCCTGTTGGCCTTCAGTTGTTTAAAAGTTTTTAACTGCTATTTTTGACCTTCCATCTCTGTTTAATAATTGAGGTCAGGATGCTTAATGAGGGTGATTATACTCACATGCTATTTTCTGAGTCATATTCTCTTTGGAATGAGACCTCTCTGGAAACCCATTGGACATAGTTAAGAATCGGCTTTACTTCCATGCCTAGATGGAGAGGTTGCAAAACACCATCACCTACACCAAAGCCAAAATTAGCTAAGATGCACTGTGAAACACTGACTTATGCTTAGATCTGTACTCATTCTCTCGTGGATCTTCACTTTTTTAAAGACTATCTTATTTTTAAAAGGAAAGAAAAGTCATACACCACTAGCCACCCTGTAGTACGTACTTCTCCACAGGCTAACTCAGACGCAGTTGTGCTTATTGAACAACAGAGTTTTAAACCTTTTAAAGATTTTTCTCTTGTGCTTATTTTAGTTTGTGATTTTCTCCAGCTTAAATTATTTGTTTCCTGAGTCTCTTCTGCTTTATATATCAAAAGATTTGTGGGAGAAAAAAATACTGTTCGAGTGATCTTATAATATTCTCTATTCCTTATTTTTGTACATTTTTCTTATTCATTTAGTGAATCATTACTATAATCTGAGTAGAAATTTTGCGGGAAAAAATTTAGGTAAAAGTTTTCAGGCCTCCATCCTGAACTAAAATTTATAAAACCCCTTTTAACAACTTAAAAGAAAGTTATTATTTTAAAAGTTAGGAAAAACTATACAATACTATAACCTTGAAGTAATGGCTACAATTTGCAATTTATGTTTATGAAAGCATTTGTATTAGATCTACTCTTTCAAGAGTGAAGTAACACTCTTTGGGACCAGCAGTTAGCGTAATGGCTATGTCGCTGAACTCTCATGTGGTCAACCATGGTGTGAGTTCCGGACCTGGTGGCTTAAACACGCCAGGCACATGTATGCACGTGCTCAGGATCCCAAGAGGAGAATGAAGAAGAAGGGATTGCGGCATGGCCATCCCCCTGGGGGGTGATTTCTCGCTTTCTGTCTCTCTGTCTCTCTCTGTCTCTCTCTGTCTGTCTGGTGAGCGCATGTGCCCTATAGCAAAAACCTCTCAAAAAAAATATATTCTTTAAAATAGAAGGTAGTCATAAGATGTTATATAGAGACCATGAGAAGAAAAAAGCCTCTATTTCAATTATTTTATTAATGAGTCTCTTAAAATTAATTTTTATAGAAGCTTTCATTTCATCACAGAATTGTATAAGCAATTAATTTTTCAACTTCTTTGTAAGACTGCTTAGGCCCACAAGGGATAAATAGCATCTTCTGGGTATAGTCCTAGTAAAACGAAGTTCAAATAAAACATGTAAGAATTTTAAGGTTTAACAAATACTGTCACTCTCATCAAATAAAGGCAATGAGCAAAATAACAAGCAACAACAATAAGCAAACCATTGCAATTTTTGTGATAAGTATACTTCGAAGATATTAAAAACTGAAATATAGCAAGACAGAATGAGAATTTAGTATTTCAATCCTTATTTGTCTTGGGAAGTTAAACAATATCCAGAACAGAGTTGCAGATTTTATTTTCCACTCTAATTATAGCAATCAATATGTCTTTGTTTGCTTTAGTAGCAAGTAGCATAATGTTTAGTGTATTTCTCAACTACATTTTATTTGGCAGCCATTTTTAGGAATCTTTGTTCTTTTCTTTTTAAGGTTTAAGCTTTAAGTTAGAAGATTTAGGCATTTCAGTAGTAGTTTCCTTTTTTTTTTTTTTGTAGTCAGTTATTAAGGTTCATAAGAAAACATAGAAAAAAAAAAAGTCCCTTTGCAGTACTTAGAACTCATTTTTTCCTCTCACAAACTCTGGTAAGAGAGGAGGAAAGTCCATAAATTCCATTAAATGCAGGTTTTGCACATGCATTCCCAACTTGGCTCAGCAGTGTAGTGAATTCTCAGGATTAAAAGAAGGTGGGGAGCCGCCAGGTGGCGCAGTGATTAAGGGCACTGAATTCCCACATGGTGACCATGGTTCATGTCTTGCACCTGATGGCTTGCTTCCTCTCTCTCTCTCACTCTGTTACTCTCTGGCCAAATTAAATAAGTAAATAAGGTTAAATAAAATAATTCTTAAAAAAAAAGGAGAAGAAAAAAAGAGTCCTATATTAGGATAAACGATCATGAAAGAAATCCATTCAGTTTATTAATAAGCAACCAATCAGCATTTATAGATTTGTAATAATGCATTTATAAAATGAGATAGGAGAGTATAACATGCCTCAAATCAATGAAAATGCTAAAATGCTTTCTCTTCCCTCCTTGAACTTTAATATAAAACCAGCTCATATGAGCAAATCTAGAAAAAATTCACTACATTCTACTCTTGGGAAACCCATGAGCTCTGATGAACTAGAGATGCTTTCTTATTGACTAATAAAGAAGAGTGAGGCTTGCTTACATCTTCATCAGCATCCTATAGTCTATAGTTTAGATAAACTTTTCCTCTAGGATATTTTGCCAAGTGGCACATGTAAAAGTCTAAAACAAAGTGGGATATTTAAAAAATATTATAACTGTAAATTCAGATGGGCTTTCTTTATATCCTGAAAATCTAAAATGCCTAAGCACAAGATCTAGAGTTCTATAAAATATAAAGAAAATACCAGTTTGGAAAAAAAAAGAATCAGATATCATTTTTAGGTTCTTTTGCTTTAAAAAGAGCCTACTTACAGCTGAAATTTATAAGTATAAATCTTTTTTTATTTTTGAGAGATTTTTGTTATAAGGCACATGTGCTCACCAGAGACAGAGACAGAGAATGAGAAATCACCCCCCACAGGAGGGATGGCCACTCTGCAATCCCTTCTTCCCCATTATCCTCTTGGGATTTGAGGCATACATTCACACGCACTCAGTGTGTTTCAAGCCACTGGGTCAGGACTCGAACCATGGTTGGCCATGTTGGAGTCCAGAAATGTAACCATTCCACCATCTGCTGGTAACATATAAGTATAAATCTTAATGAGAGAGCAATAGGAGCCAAATGTCCAGAGTTTCATTTCAAGCATCTTCATAATCAAACACTCATAGAACAATATGACTACCAATATTAAACGCTATGTAGTTACTTGCATTAAGAATGAGTTTGAGGCTGGCAGATGGCATGGTAGATAAGGGCGCTGGACTCCGACATGGCCGACCATGGTTCGAGTCTCAGACCTGGTGGATTGCTTTCTCACTTTCCCTCTCTCACTCTCTGTGTCTTTCTGGTCAAATTGAAAAATAAAAATGAATGAATAAATAAAATTAAATAAATAACTCTTTAAAAAAATAATGATGAGTTTATCAGGTAGGAGAAGATGGGCTTTCTGGTGTACTATCATAGTTCGAATAATCTATTTATTTTTCCTTCACTCTCTGTTGCTCCGAGCTGTCTCAAGGCTATGTTTGCTACTCATGGGGTGCTATTCCCAAGGGTTTTTGTTTTTATTGTTGTTTTTTAACTTCTCTTTGTTTATTAAACATGTAATGAAACATTTAATGAAACAGAACATTATTTTAGAAATTAAAAATTTGTTTCTTTATGACAATTATAAATACTATTTTTCTTAAGAAGCAAGTTGACTTGCCTTGGGGGATCAGAGTTTGGAACATTGCTAGCCAAAATATAGTTAAATTATCTCCTATCTATCACTTCTTGACTATCTCTGAACTGAATGTTGATGGTTATTATATCAGATTATCCTAGTAAGATTCTTCCTATGATTCTTTTCTAAACTAGCTGAGATCCTTAAATCCAGAATGTGAGGCCATGTCCACCCACATTAACCACTACATCACCCCACCATCTAGGCATACAGGAAAGCCCAAGAATATTTGCCAAATCAGTGAATGAATGGATGGATGAACAAGTAACAATAGAAGCTATCATTTAAATTTGACTTCCACATATAGCATGTAACCCTTTGGTGAAACATGTCTTCTTTTTCTGCTCTAGAATATAATGCATAATTAACCTTTTATTGCCCATTTCCGTTTCATTTGTGCTGAAGAACTGCATCAAGTGGAAAGCTTCATTTGAAGTCCAGAAGTCTTAACCACTGAGCATACAAAAGGTAACATATTTTACGCTTAATGAAAAAGTACAGGAATTGCTATCCTAGAGCCCTGGTAAAATTACCTAATTCTCAGATGACTATGTTTTGCCCACTTAACTTCTCTATGCAGTAACTATTACTTTTAGTGTTTTTCTCCATCTTTTAACTAGCATTTAAAATTATTTTGCACTTTCAATTGTAACTACCTAGGAGAGCAATGCAACAGCTATTTTTGTGGTGGCTAAAGTGGTCCCTGAAGAAATGCATTTAAATTTGCAAAGTACTTTAGTTCCTTTTGAGACTTAAATTACTGCTCAGCAAATGTAGGACATTGCAAATGCCCATGCTGCTGTAAAACAAGGTACTGAGAAGACTGGAGACTTAACCAGGATGACTTTCTTTGTTGTTCTTGCTGTTCTATATTGAACTAAGGTTATATTTGTTTTAAATAAAAATGTTAAAGAATTTCATTCCAAATACAAACTACTTTAGCAGACAAAACTACTTAGGTTATTATTAGGCCGAGTTAACATAGGCCGAATTAACGTATTTACTGCCATGACAGGGCTGGAGAAGGGAGCCTGGGAATTTGTGAGTAAACAGAGGACAGGAATTTGTAATTAAACAGAAGACAGAAACTCGTAAAATAGCAGAGGATGGGTGGGCCAGGCGGCTCCAGAACAAGGTTTACCTAACTTCAACTGAGAATTCTCATCTAAATTCAAGCAGGCAATAGCTGCTAGACCCTAACTGCACATACCCCCTCCGTTGGATGCTGCATGCTATGGAAAGTTACTGACAGTATATCCTATATTGCTTCCTGAACTATAAAAGGCTCCTCTATCCTAGATTCAGGGTCCTTGTTGCAACCCTCTGTTTCGGGCATAAATTCGGACCCCAGCTAGCTGGAAAAATAAATGCCTCTTATGCAGTTGCATTGACGTGGTCTCCTCTGCAGCGCCAGTAGTTAAAGATCGATCTCTGAACCCTACAGTTATTTTAGCAAGCTATTTTGAAATATTATTTATGTAAAATAGATTCTTTCCATTTGAGGATAATGAAAAGAAAAATGATGATAATTATCAGACAGTGAACTCAAACTGGGTAATAGTGACTGAATGGCTCAGACTGCAGTCTCTACACTTAATGTATCCATGCGTTTGGTTTCAGTTGGCTTCTTAGAGAAGTCTCACACTATCCTAATTTTGTCTGTGGTAGTCAAAATGCACTTCCAATCTGCTTCATAAATTAATTCAGCTAATATGTGACTATTATGATCAGTTCATTTCCTCAAGATTTGGAGTCTAACAGGAGGGGAAAAACAAAGTAATCAATGTATAAAAAGAAAGAGTGTGTGTGTGTGTGTGTATTTCTAAATTGGTGAAAATCCAGATAAATGCTTTTCTGTGGAAAATTTTAACTTTTCCCAATTAACTCTGCTTATGTATTTGTGAACTTTTCCTTTTGTAAATTATTATTGATTAGCCAATGTCACTTTGATTTCCTAGATAACTTCATAAATAACATTTATATTAAGTGTGTTCTTTTTCATTCCTTATTTGTTTTAAATTCTATAAGAAAAGAGGTTGGGTGTCTTCCATACTCCCTCACGATTAACAGTTGATTACATTGAAGAACTCAGATATAGTCTAGTTATTAGTCTTCCTTAAGCAAAAAAGTATTTATTGATATATCTTGAAAAATAAAATATAAACAACATAAACTTTCTATCATTACAGATGTTGATCAGTTGAGATCATAAACTAATAATATAAGTGTACCTTTAACACAAAAATACAGGTGTTCCATTTTTGCCCATCCTATGAGGGGCAAAATGAAAAAATTCCTATGCTTTATATGTCACATAAAATTTTAATTTCTTTATATATATATATTTTTTATTATTATTCACATATTAAATTGCTATACATCATTTAGATTGTGAAAAGACTTTACCTAGCATGATATACAACAATTTTATTAAGTGAGAGAAATGACATACAATACTGAAAATGGTCTTAATCTCTAAGTAATTCATTTGGAAATTGAACTAATATCCTAGAGATTAAAATATAAACAAAACTCTATGAGAAAGTAAAACACATATTTATATTTTCATTTACTATTTCTTTAAACAAAGCTTTTGTATGTTAATAGTAGGGAGTTCCATTTTCTCTGGACATTTTCCCATTGTCTGCCCTGAGGGAATTGCTTTTTTTAAAAAAAATAATTATTTATTTTATTTTATTTATTCATTCATTTATTTGTTAATTTGACCAGAGAGAAACAGAGGTTGAGAGTGAGAGAGAGAGGAAGTGAGAAAGCAAGTCACCAGATTCAGGACTCAAACCCTGGTCAGCTATGTGGGAGTGTTCAGTGCCTTAACCACCACGCCACCTGCTGGTCCCAGGAATTGGTCTTTATTTGCTTTAACTTAATGAGTCCTAATAATAGATTATTTTAAAAATATAACTTATTTTCTATTTTAAAGCTCTACCTGATTACTACCTTTTTTATTAATTACTTCTCTTTTTTTTTATAGAGAGATTTTGCTAAAGGGCATATGTGCGCTCCAGAGAGACAGAGAGAGACAGAAAGACAAAAAGTGAGAAATTATCCACCAAGAGGGATGGCCACACTGCAGTCCCTTCTCCTCCATTCTGCTCTTGGGATTTGGGGCACACACACACATGTGCCCGGCATGAATTTTAAGGCACTGGGTCTGGGACTCAAACCATGTTTGATTATGAGAGAGTCTGGCAATGTAACCATTATGCTATCTGCTCATCCCAACTTCCTTTTTTCTTCTATTTCTTTCCTCTTTCTTCCATGAGCAACAGAGATAGAGAGATAGAGAAAAAGTACCTTCAAAAGGGTCTCATATCACAATCTACTCCCAGACCCAGCCAGGTCCAGATCTTGGTCATGGTATATCCAATGGAGCTTTTTGAACATGAACTCAGAACCTTTCCATGTTTGTTAGCCTTGAAAAACATTGCATTTTACTACTGTTCCACTGTGTGGCCCCCATTAAATAATTCTTCATCACTAATTACCTTAAAATATTTTAGTGCATCTTTCGACTCTTTCTGGTACCTCTTCTTGTAGCAGTACCCTGTTAGGATTTCTCCAAACTATACCAGAGCTACTGTCTAAGAGTTTTGTACTAGCTCCCTTTAAATAGAAGATTCTCCTGCATCAGACTATTTAGCCTAGGTAATGCCATAGGAACAAACACCCCAGAATCTCAATGGTTTAGCACAACAAATATTTGATTTTTATCTCTTAGTATAGTTCCACTGCTAGCTACCAAAAAGCTTTGCTCAGCTCAGTCACTCAGAAGCTCTGTGATAAGAGATTTCATATCTGCATATACTACTATGACCACCATAGCTGTTGGCATGGGGAAGGGCTGGAGACTGCTGAATCATCACCACCACTGTTGCTGTTCCTGGTGATGGTGTCTATGTATGTCAATTCAACTGCCTGTTATCTATCAGGTCACTTGACTATAGGAGCCCTGAAGTGGGATTAAGATTGGAATCTTACAGTGTGCCTAGAAAAAGAAATATTTCACAACAAATATGAAAATATTCTGTGAATAAATTTAAAAACTTTCACATGCTTGAGTCTAATTAACAACAAGCACATATAAATAATAAAACAATCTTATGTTTTAGGCTTTGTGCCTTTTTCTATAATTTAGTCTCACACCAAATGTATATGGTGAAGAATATAGTTATTTTCATCTTAAATTTAAGATTTGCTAAGCCTCATGGGTTAAGTAATTAACTTGATGACATTCAGGATGGCTGAGTTAGATTGAAATTTGATTTTCATTAGATGTAAAAACCTTTACATGAAATTTACCATATGGTAAAAATAATATTGAACAAATCTAATTTTTATTGCACTACTAATCTTCTCAAAATTATATAAACGTTTTTAATTTGATCTGTTCATAGAGAGGGAGAGAGAGTATAAATTTGAGAGAACTTTCATCAACCTTATCACTTTGTCTTACCTGCCATTATCTGACATGGATATTTGTCTCAGACTGTAAACTATATTTGGAAAATTTCCCAGTTGTCAAATATGCTTCACTTTATACAACTCCAAATCACTATTCATTATAACTGTATGATTACTAGTCTTAACTATTATGAGACTAGTCATAACTGATAGCTATAATAATTAAAGTTAGTACTGATCAGATTGAAAATAATCCTGTTAGCACTTACTAGGTAGTAGAAAGGGAATAGTATCCTTCATGACAAAGCAACTATAGATAATAAAGTTTTATTACATAATTATTTGACAATATGATTGTGCATAAATGTATAGAAGTGTGTATATACATAATTACATAAAATTGACATATATATAATTTGTATATGTTCAGAATTATAAATAATATATACCTACAAATGTATTTTATTTCAGTATAAAATATTTGAGTTGATATAAAACCTTACATTGTTAAGTTGTACAAAGTAGAAATCTTATATGCATTATGATTTATTAATAACTTTGAGGATACATGGAATCGAACAACACAGACAAAGGAGAGAGAAGTCTAATGCAACAGGGGAAGCTTCCTCAGGCCCTCCTTCCTGCATGGGAGTGTTCCTCTGGTTCATACTATCAGAGAAGATATGCAAATGAGGTTTACAGGGTTATCTAACACAGTAGGAAAAATTTTCAGTTATGAAGATCATTGTTTTTTTTTATTTTTTTTATTTTTTCCTTAGACAGTTGTAGAGCTTACTCAAAATTTTCTAAGGAGCATTTACAAAAAAAAAAAAAAATCCATAGATCTACTTTTACATTTTTTTAAGTATATCCTGAGACAGAGAAAGTGACAGAGAGAGAGAGAGAGATCCTCATGTATTGCAAATGGTATCAGAATGGTTTAGTTTGGCTTCCTTACTTCCTATCTTTTGTCTAAAGGCCAGAGAGTAAACAACTTATGTTATTAGTTGTACTGTGCTAGTGCACTTGTTATGTGATTGTGACTTTGCTGTTTTATGCCATTAAATGTAACATATATGTGTGTGCAACAGTTTGGTTTTGGCCAAATGAGCCATTATTGTCTGCAGACCCTTTAAAAGAAAGAAGTACTTGATCAGCTAACCCTGCCGTGCCATGATAGCTAGCCCTGCTCAGCTTAGCCTTGGTTCAGGCTGGTGAGTCATGGTGGTCTTGGCTTGACTCAGCCTTGGCTTGGCCCATGCACTGTGAGTTCTAAGGAGGAGGAAAAACTCTGCTAGTGTTCTACTTGTCCGTTACAAGCTCCAAGAGTGGCAGAAGTGCTTGCGAGTGTTGCTATGGGTTTTGCAAGCCTGCTGTGAGCTCCATGAGATCCCACTAAACTCAGCCAATAAAAAACATGACATCAGCGCCTCACATTTTTTCCCAACTCCCTGCATCTCTGTTCATTCTGCCCTTCACAGGAAAAGGGAACTTTGCAAAATACCTCATCAGAGGCTTTACACTGTAATCTTCCTCCTGGTCCTGCAGATAGCCAGAATAATGAGCTTACCCAGTGTGTTTAGGGGCATGGGACATGGACCCAGAATCTTCCCATACGGCTTCCAGCATTACATAGCACTGCTGCCTTCAGTACCATAGTTGGGCTTACTTTTACGTATTTTTTTGATCATGTGATTAACACGTTAGAAAGCTAATGCAGACACAATCATACCAGACTAAAATATGTAATATTACATATAAGCAATTATATATTTTAATTGGTTTATCACAAATATATAAAAAAATTACTTAAATCATATGTTAGTCTTTACCCTCTATTTTATTTTTTTAAATAATTGTTTAATTTACTTTAGTTAATTAATATATTTCCAATTTGACCAGAGAAAGATAGAATGAGAGAATGAGAGAGAGAGAGAGGTAGTGTGAGAAAGCAAGCCTCCAGAATCAGGATTTGAACCACTATTGGCCACATGGGAATCCAGTTCTTTAAACAATATGCCACCAGACAGCCTCTACCCTTTACTTTTCTAATAAATAGATATTATTTAAACAAACCAACCATAAGATTAATAAACAGAGATAATTAATAGCAATTAATAGTAGGGCTGATTATATTAATATCTATGAGAAAATCCAAAGAATATCTTATTTTTTTATGCACTTTTGAACAGCAATTTGTTTTACCTCTTTGTTTTTATATACTTTTTTGTGTGTGACTTATTTCGTTTCTTATTAGATAGATGAGTTTCATTTTGTTTTTGTATGTATCAATAGTTCCCTCATTTTCTATACTGAATAGTGTTACATAATTTCCAAAACTAACTCATCAATTTTATTATTTTGAACACTTATATCATTTCCAACTTTGAGCTTTTATAAATTGGTTGATCCTTGCATGCCTTTCTGTTACTATTTACCTAAAAATAGTGCATTATTGGAACACAGGCTATATAATGTAGACGAGCAGCAATGATTTTTTTTTTTTTTTTGAGATATTTTCACTGTAGGGCGCGTGCGCTCGCCAGACAGACAGAGAGAGACATAGAGACAGAAAGCGAGAAATCACCCCCCAGGGGGGATGGTCACGCCACAATCCCTTCTCCTCCATTCTCCTCTCGGGATCTTGGGCACGCACGCACATGCGCCCAGCGTGTTTTAAGCCACCGGGTCCGGGACGTGAACCGCGGTCGACTACGTGGGAGTCCAGCGACATAGCCATTACGCTAACTGCTGGTTCCCCAGCAGCATTGATTTTGCCTTTCAATTTTTTTGAAATTTTTTAAAACTATTATCTATTTAAATTTCATGTTCTTTATTACTATGTTTTTTTTGTGGGGTTTTTTTTTGGTGATTTTCTAACTAACTGAGTCTTATTTGTTGCATAATAAGTCACTTAACATCTTTCAGCTAGCACTAATACATATTCTCTAAGCCTTTTAGAAAATGTGGAGTGGTTCCTTTGGAAATGTATGTGTCACTCTACAAGAATAGGTGCCACTGTAGACATCAAGGGAAAGAGAACTATGTATTCTTAAGACATATAAATGTGAGACTTTGTCAAGAGAATATATTATGGGGAAGATAAAGAGATCAGTATTTGTCAGGAGTTTAGGGGGAGAAAGAGATAAATACATGTAGTCCAGAGAATTGTTAGGGAGTTTAACTATCATGTACGATACTATACCACAGTGGTGGGTGCATGTAATTCCACATTTGTCCAAACACATAGAATGTACAACACCGAGAATGAACAGTATTGTAACTCTGAGTGATAATAATGTGTCAAAGTAAGTTCAGCTGTAACTAATATATTCTCTAAGAGGAATGTTGATAGTGGAGGAGGTTGTGCCTGTGTGTGCTCATAGGTATTTTGCTGTCAACCTAAGACTACTCCCCAAAATAAAGCCTATTCAAAGGAAAAAAAAAATGGAGAAAGACCATAACTAGTATAGGACAAATTGAACATATATTACCTATATTTAATAACAAATGATAATAACATGTTTCTTTCTGACCTATAATATCGAAAGCTAATCTTATTCTTTCTGTTTTCTTTTTCAATAATACACTTCTAAACTGCCTAAAACATGTAAAGAATGGTTTTGTTTCTTTTATGTAATGTTAAGTCTGAGTTAAGTGACACACTAAATTTGTTTAATTTGAACTCTGTTCTTATCAAGGCCACAGTACCCTGATTCCTGCTTTCAGTTCCATGTAACGACTTCAAGCTGAATAGTCTCTTAACTAAACTCTTTGAGAACTAAATGCTTAGGATTTTACTTACTAGCAATAGCAAATTAGATTCAAAGGAATCCCTTTACATCTCTGGAAATGTTACTCGCATTACTCGTACAGGTTTGTTTTGATAGACCAGCTACTGGCCAGTCAATTTATTTGTGTCTATTCATTTTATTGGGTAGTTGGAAAAGTTATGAGCACTTTTGTAGAGAAAAACATAGAAAAACATGTCATGACTTTTCTACTGAATAAATCCTATTCGTATATCAAAAGTCTATATTTGTATTTTTATTATTAAAAGAGTATGTGCACTTGAAAGAGAGAGAACGGAGCACCCTACACAGGACCCAGTTATTCTGCAATCCCCTTCTTTTAGCCCCCCACCCCAGTCAGGATCATGGGCACACATGAGCACATTACATATTTTCAGGTTGACCAGGCTGGGGACTTGAACCACAGTTGGCGTGTGGCTTCCAGCTCTGCAGTGTAATATATTGACAGCACACAAACCTAAATGTCCATTTTTTTTAACACAATTACCCATATTTCTCAATAAAATTTGTTTTGAAACAGAAAGATGATTTGAACTCTTGAAATTTAATCTGGATTTCAAATAAGTTACAATTTTATGAAGCAAGTTGCAAAAGTCTATTTAACTTGGCTGCCTTTTTCTAGTGACATTTTAAAGTACGTATTCTGAAAAACCTTATTTCTAACATAAAAGAGTCATTATTTTTCTATCTGAGTTTTGCTGTGACCTACACTAACATCAAATACTCAGATGTAAGCAATTTATCCTTCTCTAGGTTCTTTATGACCACTCCAAAGATCACCAAATAGTTTTAGAAAAATAGCATATAAATATCTGTTTACTATAATCCTTTTTTTTTCTTTTTTCATTGTCAACATATTCCTGCATTAGAAAAGTATGTTTTTTTTTTTTTTGTCCTGTACTTTGAATATATAATTTCATTGCAGGACAACTTGGTAACTTTTTTTCCATCACCAACCACAGTGCTAGCAATTGTGTAGGCACATGTCTAGTTTATCTCTTCCCAGTTTTGCAATGTAAAAATCTCCATAAATAATTCTCTAAGTTTTTAGGAAATCAAAATGCCACCAAAATTATCATTATGACATCCGTGGTATCACAGGTACAGAGATCACACATCTTTTTGACAGTTTGCACTATAAAGTTTGGAGGATATTTGATAAGTAAGATGTTTTCATTCTATTTCTTAATAACTGTAGGGTTGAATGAAATTTGCCAAAATTTATATATGTGCTATCTGTTGAATATGTGGATTGATGGGAAAAGTATAGTTTATATTTGGATAAAACATTAGCAATCTTTTTTATTTTTTTTAAGAGATTTTTGCTATCTGGTGCATGCGTCACCAGAAAGACAGAGAGATAGAAAACAAGAAATCACTCCCCAGGGGGGATGGCCATGCTGCAATTCCTTCTCCTCCATTCTCTTCTTGGGATCTTGGGCACGCAAGCACATGCGCCTAGCATGAGTTTAAGCCACCAGGTCTGGGACTCGAACTGCAGTCGACTACATGGGAGACCAGCATCATAGCCATTACAATGCTAACTGCTAATCCCACATTAGAAATCTTGAGCCAGGGAGAGGCATGGTGGTTAAGCCATCTGGATCTGACATAGCTGACAGCATGGTTCGAGTCTCAGACCCAGTGGCTTGAAAAACACACCAGGCACATGTGTATGCATGTCTAAAATTCCAGCAGGAGAATGGAGGAGGTATTACTGCATGGCCACTCCTTCTGGTGAATGACTTCTCACTTTCTCTCTCTCTCTGGCAAGCACATATGCTCTATAGCAAAAACTAAAATGAATAAAGATATTAGTTATCTTTTTTTCAATTTATCAAAATCTTCATATAAATATGTGATATCAAACTCATTTTTTTTTTCAAACAGAATACATAAGAGCTAGGGGAATTGTTATTGTTGTAATTTGACACTTGATAAACTATAGACCACATGAACACTAATAATGTCTGGCAGATCAGCAATACTTTGGAAGCATCAATATATTTCTTATCAAAATTTCCCTTTCTTTCAGTTGTAACTTCTGAATCAGGAAAAGTTGCTTATTTGAAAAGTATATGTTTGTCTGAGCCTGGGATTGTGAATTTTGGTATCTCTATGTGTGGGTACCCAAAGAGGAGATGTGAGGAATGTGCAGGACGTGACCATCAGAATAAGACCAGGGTCTTTATCCAGACATGGCCTTGGGTGGCTGGATTGTTAAGCAGGATGTTTGGGGATTGTTTTGAACTAAATGTTCCAAGGTATTGTTATAACAACCTGATAAATTCAGTAAGGACTTAAAACCTTACATCACAGAAGTCTCGGGAGTGTGTATAAATACTAGCAATAAAGTACATTCATGACTGACCGGTATTGACTGGCAGTCCTCCCATTTCTATCCTGTCTTCTTGTCTTTCTTTAATCCTCACCCCACAAGTCAGGAACTGTTTGCTGTCAGCAGGCCCCACATCTATGTCCTGACACATCCACTTCTTCACCATACCCAATCTCAATTCTTTTCTGCATTGTTTTTGATACACAGTGTTTTCATTCTTTATCTCTTAAACCTAGCTGTGTATGACTTTCCATCTATATTTAATCTAACAGATTTATTTAGCTTTCATTTATGGTGAAGTATGGGTCATGCTGGAATTGATATTTTAATGTTTTTTTATTTTCATTATTTTATCTCTGATAAAACATGGTCATAATAGTAAAATTATTAAGTAGCACTATCTCGATAGCACAACATTTAATCTGCAGGTAAAGTCAGAGTATTGCCTATGCTCAGCATCACACTGTACTAATCTGCACACTGAAGTCACGTCACTCAAAGTGCTGCAACATTGGATGATCTGTTATTGTGATGCCAGCATCAACTCTTAGGAACAAAACAGCAACAGCAACTGTGGAAGGTGGAGAGTTCTTGATTTATCCATTTACTGCTTTAAAAATTATTTCCTTTAGCCCCCATTTTTTGAACTATCATATGGGTTTTGTACCTGCAACTCCACCCCAACCCCATCACCTAAAACTAAGACATTTTTAGTCCCAGTCAGGGCCATCATTGACACTGGACTTTCAGTGCTAAAACCTTAACAGTCAGGAGCAAATCAAGGCAATCGTTCTCCTTACCTGCAGATAAGCATATACTGCTAAAGGCATTCTATATATGAGATCTCTGTCTCCAAGCAAATATGGTTAGTGTGTTTCCCCAGTATCCAACTGACATAAAGATTACATTCGGTTACTTCTTTCTTTTTACTTCCAGTGAAGATATTGAATAGATCACAATCCATTTGCCTAGCTAATTTCTTTCTATATAGAAAGGTATAAATTAAATCTATATATGTGTGCACGTGCATACACACATTAAATATAAATGCATGTATATGTCATATAACTTTATATTATAGAAAAAATAATTCGTACACAATATTACAACAGAAAAAAACACAATAATAATTTTCTAGTATGAAATAACTCATCAGCATTTGAATAATCCTGATTTTATCATACGCACATATATACATATATTTCTTTCACTATTTGTATAAATCAATAATCATAAGACACATATATTGCATTTGTTAAAACAGTTGTCTATACATTTTTTCTTCCTCTATTTTAATATTTTGCATTGTCTTATTGAAGAGATGAGTTCATTTTTTTCTATAGTTTCTTTCACTGTCCCTCAAATTTTTTGTAAACCAGTAGTTATACCCACAAAATTTGCGGTATTTTTTCTTTTCTTTCTTTCTTTTTTTTAATTTATTTTTTTGCAAACAACTTTGTAAGTGCTATAGGAGGGTACTTTTTTCATGTTTTGATGTTAGAAGTGATTGTCTAGATCCATTAGATTCATTATTTAACAACAAGAAATCTGGCAAAATGCAATTTCTACTTTTCATCTTTGTTTGATTGCAGTATACTTGTAAAATGAAACTTCCTTTCTTCAGTTGTTTGACTTTAGAAACATAAAATTAGTACAGAAAATGTTTTTTTTGTTTGTAGTTTGTGTCTTTCTTACTCTTATAAGTTTTCTAAATTATGAATTGGTTCCCCAGTAACTGTTCTGATATAGTCAGTAACTTTTATTGTCATTCTCTTGTATAATGAATATTTTTTGTTGTGT
Organism: Tupaia belangeri chinensis; assembly: GCF_000334495.1. NCBI lineage: Eukaryota > Metazoa > Chordata > Mammalia > Scandentia > Tupaiidae > Tupaia > Tupaia belangeri. The sequence continues at coordinate 96,490 of NW_006205007.1, forward strand.
TGTTGTATATTTCAGATATCTTACTGATGCTTAACATTGCCAAATTAGCTAGTGGGAAACTTTTGAAACTGTCTCATTACTTATAATATAATAACCTTTGAAAAATTTTCTTCCTTACTCAGTTTGTATTTTCTTGTCCGGGCTTGCAATAAACTATCAGTTTAAAGGACCCTGGTTCCTTTAGTGAGAAATTGTAGTTAGAGATTTAAATCAGATCTTCTGAAAACAAATGTACATTTTAAACATGACCTTTAGAAATAAGTATTTTTTCCAATTAAAGACCACCTTTAGGCAAAAGCAACTTTTTATTTGTCTTTAAAACACTAGCCTTATTTAACATAAATTTGTGATAAAAATCTGTCTGCAAATTAGAAAGGATAGACTATCACTTGGCCAGACAGATATTTGTACATCCATGTTTATTTCAACATTATTAACAAAAGCTAAGACAAAGAATCCATCTAAGTATCTAAAACTGATAACTGGATTAAAAAATTGTGGCACACATACACAATTTAATACTCCTTAGCAATAAAGAACTGAGACTGTCCTTCACTACAAAGTGGACAAAAATAGAAAAATAATGTTAAGTGAAACAAACTAGACTTTGAAAGACAAACACTGTATGTTTCCACTTTATTTAAATACTGCATATTTGCACTCTGTGGCCAAAATTGAAAGGCTTGAAGATATTTCTAGAAGAAGAGAGAATGTCTGTAGATACCATAGGTTGCATGAGAGACCAGGGGTGGGACAGGCTCAGGATAAAAGCCTTTAATAGACAGAAGAATGAATATAAATAGAGCAAGGGGTTGTAGAACAGTATACCACATAAGAGTGAGAAAAGGATCGTAGCCAACCCTTTGTATGTGCTTCTAAAAAAAGAAAAGAGAGATCTAGTAAAGCTGAACTTGAACTTATACTTCTTAATGTGGTGTTTCTCGTTAAAAATGATGAATATGGTAATATCCTTGATTTGATTATTTCACACTACATGCATGCATGCTTTGAAAAATCTATATGGTTCCCCACAAAGATGGACAAAAATTAAATGTAAGTAAGAAATTATTAAAAATTTTTAAAAAGAAAACTTTCTCAAACTGATAAAAGCCATTCCTACAGAACTTATAGCTAACATAAAAATGATAACAGGTTGAATATTTTTCTTTAAAATTGGGATCAAGACAATGATATTTTTTCTCAATGTTTTTATTGAAGATTGGTCCAGATTGCTAGCCAGTGTAATAAGGCATGAATGAAAAATTAAAAGATAAAGTCATCATGGTGGCATAGTTCTACATTCTTGTCAAGTAATGCTGTATCCTTATGGAACATCACAGATTCAATTCCCTGGTCATCCTGTACATACTTAGTATGTGCCCATGATCCTGACTGGCTGGGAAGTCTGGGAGTGGATGATCATGTGTGAAACCCGGAAGGGGTGATTATCTTTATCTATCTACCTATCTCTCTCTCTATCTATCTATATTTATTTATTTCTCACTCTTATGAAAGAAGTAAAGCTAAAAATAAAAATTAAAGGATATATTGAGAATAAATAAGTAAAACACTATTCCCGGACAAAATGATCACATACATAGAAAATCCTAATGAGTAAACTCTCCCCCCAAAAGCCACAGAAATGAATAAATTAGCATAGTAGAGTCATAGAACACATGGTCAATAATAAAGTGGACTGTATTTCCAGGAGAATTTGAGATTAAGTGGTATTCTGTTAAAAGGAAAATTACGGATATGGGAAAAAAGTTAGTGGTTTTTAGAGGTTAGTAGAAATGTTAAGAGAAAGTGGTTGATTACAAATGAGATCAAAGAAAATTTGATGGTGAGGAATTATTCTTTATGGTGTTTGGGTGGTGAATACATGAGTATGTATTTGGAAAAAAATCCATACATATGTAAACAATGAATAGTGAACTTTAATAGATGCTAGGAAAAAATCAACCATGGTGTCAGAAGATCTCAGGAAAAAATGTAAACTGTGGCAAATGAGTCTAATTGTATTATAAAAGTACAACATAACAGCACCTAAATAACTTTGGGACATGGTGCTTTTATTGGAGGCTTAAGACTAAATGTAAAAGGACTGTAAACTGGCAAATGTATTATAAATGTATTATAAAATGTATTATTAAAAACTGTGTCTAATTGTATTATAAAAGTACAACATAACAGCACCTAAATAACTTTGGTACATGGTGCTTTTATTGGAGGCTTAAGACTAAATGTAAAAGGACCTGCACATAAACATAGAGCTCCAATTGGTAACTCTATTTCTGAGGGGCATTCCGGGTAAAAATTTCTGAAACTGCTTTGAACATGTACTGAGTTAAACAATTAATATTGGGTTGTAGATGGTGAAAGTCAAGTTTCTTGATCCTGAAGAGGGAAGTTAAAGAAAACCAAAAAGGAAAGACTAAAATGAACTCTGTGGTACTGTATTACTATGAGAGATATCAGTATGAACTCATAATTTAGCTATATTCATATTTAGATGGATAAAAATCATACATGTGTGTACATATATATATAAATGCATAGGTTAATATATGTAGATACATCGCTAAGCTGCACCCTCTGAATGGGTTTAGGAGCAATGTATATACCCAGGGTTCAGTAGCAATGTATATACCCAGGGCTCAATAAAGAATCTAGGCTTTGGGGCCTGCAGGTGGAATGGTGGTTAAGGGTGCTAAACCTCCACATGGCTGACCATGGTTCAAGTCCTGGACCTGGTGCCTTGCTTTCTCACTCTCTCTTTCATTCTGTCATTGCCTGGTCAAATTAAATTAAAATAAATAAAGTTTTTTTTTTTTTTTTCAAATCACATAAATTGGAAGCTTATTTGCTTAAAATCTAAACATTGTTAGTTTGAGAGTAAATCCACCGTGATGTGTGTGTTGATCTTTCCATTTAAGTTCTAAAGTGGTTTTCTTTTTCCCTTTTTTTTGTTTAAATCCTTGATAAAATATTATCCAGAAAAACAGAAAATACATATATATAATTTTAAAACATGAACCATTAGAGAATGAAATGTGAAATTAAGAGTGATTTCAGTTTTAGTGGCCTCTGTGTTTTATCTTTTCTTGTTTTTGTTTGTTCGTTTGTTTGTTTGTTTTTTTAAGCTCCTTAAAGACTGTAGCAGGATAAAAGGATCACTGACTCTGAGGTTCTTTGAGATTAACAAGTGATGAAATAAAAAAGAAAACTCACATCTTCAAATAAAGTCAGGGAACCCATTCCCCACCCTTGCTCCAAAGTAAAAACTATGAGTACTTTTAGTAACAATATATAAGTCATCTTTATGTCCTACCTGCATTATCAGTGAAGTTTATAGTCATGACTTTTTTTAGACATTTATACTGTATAGATAGACATGTAAACTCATTTTAGATGACAATCAATTTTTTAAAAATTCAGGTAGAGAAAAAAGCAATCATTTTTAACTAAAATCTTTCTACATTTTTTCAATAACTATTTGATTTGTTGTTGTGTAGCAAAAAACAAAGTTTCCAAAGTTTCATCTCAAATCTTATTGCTTTACAACATACTTAAGATAGTACACGGTTTTTGGCTATGGCTTAACTTATGGGCTTCAGTGCTTTTTTCCATTTGTTGAAAATAACCCCCCCTTCTCTCTCTCTCTCTCTCTCTCTCTGTCTCTCTCTCTCTTTAAAAGAATACTATTGTATGGTTAAGCGTGTTTAAGTTATCTTTTTGTCTGTTGGTCTTATCTTGGCCACCAGCCCTTTTCCAATGAAAGCTATGTCAAATTAGTCACTGGATTGACTGTTTTATCTTTTTATTTTTAATTAAATAATTTTTTTTAAGAGAACATAGGCTCCTTGAAGAAATGACTTCTTCTAGGGGTGAGGCAGGGAAAAAGAACATAATCCTGGAGCATCTTAAAATGCCAGAAAGTAAAAAAGTGTCTAAAAAAATAAAATGATGAAGATTTGTGAATTCAAAAGGCTGGGAGCACATCAAAAGAAGACAGGAAGGACCGGCAGTTAGCATAATGGCTATGTCGCTGGATTCCATGTGGTCTACTGCGGTTTGAGTCCTGGACCTGAGGGCTTAAACTCACACTGGGTGCGTGTGCGTGCATACCCAAGAACCAAGGGGAAAGTGGAGGAGAAGGGATTGCGGCATGGCCATCCCGCTGGAGAGTGATTTCTCGCTTTCTATCTCCCTGTCTCTCTTTGGCTTTCTGGCAAGTGCACACGCCCTATAGCAAAAACCTCTTTAAAAAAAGGAGACAGGAACTGACATGAAAGAGCACTTCGTGGACAAAGCTAGAAAAATTTAAGTATAAAGTAGGTAATAATGTGATATTGAATTATAATACAAGTCTTAAAATAGCTATCACTGAGTCTAATCTAATATTAAAATGATTGAATAACTAGAGAAAAGGGGAAAATTTTCTTATGAAAAATAAATTCTATTTAATATATGTAAGCAGCCTCCCTTTAAAGTGGGCTGACTTGGTGATTTATTAGAGAATAATGGAGTGTGGAAGAGAAAAAATTGTAGCTTACAGAGTACAAATAAGATAGTAATTTAAAGAGGAGGAACTCAAAAGAGTTCAGAAGCAGATGATAAAGGTAAACATCACTTGAGGATGTCATGTGGATATCACATACTTACTGTCTAACTTGATAAAAGATGTACATTACTTCTGTGGAATTCTTTCCAAAAACCTATATTCCCAGTCAACCTACACTGGAAAGAAATGATGATCAAGTTCTATGTGGTATCTTGGCTTAGATTCAGGAAAAGAAAGAAGAAATGGATAGAAAAACTGATGAAATTCACATAAAGTTTGGAGTTTGATAATAATGTATTAATGTTGATTTCTAAAACTTTTTATAAACATGCCATGAATTATGTAATTTGACAATATTAATGCTTGAAAAGGTTAAATGAATGATATATAAAACTTTTCTAAATCTAATCTAATTTCCAAATAATTAAGTCTATTATTTAGAAATGACAAATTATTTTACTAAAAATATCATTTACATTATATTTAGCATAATTTGTTTTAAAAGTAAACAAGGCATGTACCCTAACAACTTCAGAAAAAATAATTCAGCAAAATTAAAGGAGATTTAAATTTAAAAAGATATATACTGTGCTCATAGATAGAATGACTCAAGGCTGTTATTAATTTTTCCCAAGTAAATTTATAGATTATATAAATTCTGAACAAAATTCTGCCAAAAATTTATAGAAGTTGGCAGCTTACATGGAAATACTTAAGACTATGATCCAAAATCATTTGGAAAAAAATGAAGCTGGAAGTTCCATGCTATTTCAAGATTTACTCTAAGAAGACAGTAATTAAGACATTTGTGGTATTGGCATAAGAGTAGGTATACAGACCAATGGAATTGAACACATATATTTGGTTTAATTCAATTAACTATCAGCAAAGCTGCCAAGATAATTTAATCAAGGGAGAATCTTTTTAATAAATAGTTCTGTAACAGCTGTATAAACATATGGGGAAAAGTGAGCTTCAACTTTTACCTCACTATATATACAAAAATAAAACCTGAAACATATCACATACATAACTGAAAGAGCTGAAACCATAAATTATCTGAAGAAAAAAGATAAAATATTAACAACCTTAGGTTTATCAGTCTTTGTTTTTATATTTGTTTTTTGGTTTAGACAGGACACTAAAATATAAACAATAAAAGGAAAAAATGATAAATAGGGTAAAAATAGATACATGAAAAATTAAACATTTAGGTTTTTAAAAAACATTCTTAAAATAAAAATACATTATACAGACTGGAAAAATATTTCTAAGCACATATATGTAAAAGTCTGGCATCAGAAAACAAAACTCTTATAAATCAACAATAAGCGAATAATCAAATTAAAATGAAGAGAATAAGTGAGCATACAGTTCCGAGTAAGTTATGATTGAGCATAACAAACATATGAATTATTCCCAAACTTTATCATCCATTGTTATTATTCAAATAAAACCTTATATCCCTCAAAATAGCTGAAATTTAAATCAACAATACTATGGAAATGGAACAAGCAGGCTCTTAGGCATTACTGGTGGATATAAGCATTACATAAGACATGGAAATTCCCATTCCCGGGTATTACTCAAGAGAAATGAACACCTATGCTCACATAAACACTTGTGCATGAGTTCTCTTATCACCTTTATCACAGTCAAATAATAGAAACACCCAACTGGCCACCAGAAAGTGAGTGGGCAAATTGTGAGATATTCATGCAATGGAACACTACTCAATTATTAAAGTTAGAGAGAACTATTAATAAATGCAGTGATGTGGGTGAATCTCAAAACATCTCACTGAGCAAATGAAGCTGAAGCACAAGAATTTGCACTTATCATTCTATTTATAAGAAATCTTCAAATTGATAAATTGAATATATACTGACAGAAGTGAATCAGTGGTTTTTAGAAAAAGGGGGGGAGATTGACTGGAAAAGATAACTAGAAGTCTTTATTTTTTTAAAAAAAAATTATTTATTTAACTTCACTCATTGTTACTCTTATATTTACATTTTCTTTAGGGCACATATGTTCATGAGAGGACACACACATACACACACACACACACACATACACACACACACAGAGAGAGAGAGAGAGAAAGTCTCCAGATCCAGGACTCAAATCAAGGTCAGCCATATGAGAGCCCAGTGCTTTAACCACTATGCCACCTCTTGGCCCCCACTAGAAATCTTGCAAAAGCGATGAGATCATTCCATATTCTAATTTGGTGGTAGTTTCACATGCATCATTTTTTAAAAAGATAAAGACTTAGATGGGTGTGTTTCATTGCATTTCATTAAAGTTGATTAACAGTAGTAACTTTTTAAAGGCCTTGTTTTCTTTTCTTTTTTTTTTTTAATTTAAAGTATATTTATATCTTCCATGAGTGAAAGAAACAGAGGGAAACAAAAAGAGAGTGAGAGAGAGACAGAAGCAGATAGAGAAACAAAGACCTTCCCCCAATCCCAATAGGTCTTGCTCCTGAGATCTAATTTAAGCTCCTGTCAGTCCTAGATCATAGAATCAGGAAGTAGGTCTCAGGACTCCATATTGGTCAGCCTCCCAGAATATTGTGTTTTACCAGTGCACCACTCCTCTTACTCTCTTTAATAGCATATCTTAACTTCTCTGTCTTTTTTCAAGACTTGACATTCCTCTTAAACTTGAGGCCATTACCCTTTATGTAATTATTCAAATCTCAGCTACTTCACATAGTTTTTTCAAAACCCTAAATCATTAGTGAATATCTTACCAAAACATCTCTAAACATTTAATTCATTTGTAGCTATTTACTGTAATAATAAAATGGGTAAATTCACCTAGCATTTATTATACATACTTCTGTATGTTCACCTTCAATTATATTTTTCCATTTCTCTTAATATATTTTTAAATGTATCCCAAATTTCTCTAACAGTATATATCTGCTAATGCTCAGAATTTGATTTGCAAGCAACATAAGCAATGTTTGTTTAAGGTTTATTTCTAATCACTTTTCATGTTTTTCTATATATTTACCAGTCATAAAAAATAATACCTGTTCTTAGTGAAAAATAGCTTTATAATTTGGTATATTAATAAGTAATATTCAGGTATTTTTCTAACACAAAAATCTGTAATGTGCTTACAATTCCATTTATACCATTCTTAAAAAAAAGGCACATGAACTTGAGGTATAGAGAGAGAGACATGACAAAATACCCTCCCATGGTGATAGTCATGCCATAGTCCCTTCTCCTCCATTTTTCTATCAGGATTTTGGACAAGCATGCACATATCTATCACAATTTTCAAGTCACTGGGTGTGGGACTTGAACTGCATAGTCAGCCATGAAGTGTATAGAGACACCTTAACCACCATGCCACTGGCTGGCTCAGACCATTTTGCATTTACTTGTCATAAGTCAAATTAGCGCCAAGGCCAAGATCCGGTGCAAGTGGATTTGTAATCTGTGCAAAGTGGAAAACTCCTTCACTGGTTTTAGAGAGAAAAGTGTATGATTCACACAACAATATATCATAGGTTTTATTTAGACTCCAGAATTACATTTAGGTTTTTCCTAACATTTTTATTATTGACGATATGGTAGGCAAAATTTTAACCTATATATTTCCTCCTTTATTTTTGGAGAGGTTTTTGCTATAAGGCACGTGCGCTCGCCAGACAGACAGAGAGAGAAAGAGAGATAGAAAGTGAGAAATCACCCCTCATGGGGTTGGCCATGTTGCAATCCCTTCTCCATTCTCCTCTGGAGATTTTGGGCACACACGCACACGTGCCTGGCGTGAGTTTAAGCCACCAGGTCCGGGACTCGAACCGCAGTCAGCTACATGGGAGTCCAGCGACATATGCACTAACTGCTGGGCCCCCTCCTTTTTTTTTTTTTTTTTAAAGAGCAATTTTTGCTATAGGGCACATGGGCTAGCCAGATAGACAGAGAGACAGAAAAGGAGGTATCACACCCTAGGGGGGATTGCCATGCCACAATTCCTTCTCCTCTATTCTTCTTTTGGGATTTTGGGCATGCACTTGTGCCTGGCATGAGTTTTAAGTCACTGGATCTGGTACTTGAACCAGAGTCAACTACTCCATGGGAATCCAGCAACATAATCATTATGCCATCTGCTGGCCCCCAGACTTTCTTTTTTCTTTTTCTTTTTTTTTTTTTTTTGAGCGATTTT